>NC_091476.1:165784816-166137316 GCF_036971445.1 Narcine bancroftii | reverse complement strand
ACCCTGCCATACAACAAAAATCATGGCTGATCAGGCAGAGAACTTGGCTTCATTCCCCATAATCCTTACTTCTTGTTCAAATATCTGCTATTTTTATTTTATATACATTTAATGAGGCAGCCTTTATCCATCAAATCTTGGATCTACCTGGCAAACCCTCAACTCTATTCTTTTCCCACCCACTGATAGTAAAGATTACTCTATAGTCCTCAATTATCTTACCAAACTTGCATATCCTCAAGAGGAAACCAGAACACTGGGATAACATGGAAACTCCACATGGACAGCACCGGAGGGCAATATTAAACATAAAATCTCTGGAGTTGAGAGAGAGGAATAAAATGAAAAGTAGTAGTTAACCATCTCCAAATTGATCTCTCACTGCAAACTCGAGTCTTGCTTAAACATTGAGAAAGCAATAATTAAGTTCATTGCAATGGGATAAGTGGAACAACCTTCTTAGTAAAATATTTGTGCATAAAGCCATTTGCATTGTGCTCTCAACAATGGTGTGCTTGTAAAAGGTATGCCCAGCTGCAGCCAATTAACTCAAAGACAGACTATGCCTGCTTGCTGCAATTCCTCTGTCAGTGAGACTCAACCTGCAGGACAACCAGCTGCAACCCTTGTGAACTGCAGCCTTAAAAAAAAATTCCACCAGGAGTCTACTGACAATAACCACACCAGCAGTGCGAGTATAATTTAATAAACTAATATGTACACTAAGAGGTCTTGTCTCTCTGCAAGGTGAACCTGGAAGGCTGGACTGTAGCTGCTTTATATACAAGGTCACCGGGATGACCAAGTGGTGTAATTATATATCACCACAAGGAGCTCCAGCAAAACATACTTGGAAGAACTGTATAAAGTTGTGCATTCAGTGAAGGAATAACAGACTTAATGTGGTGCAACAGAAATTACCAATAGAATAACTATTGGATTTCAGTAAAAATTAGCCTTTTAAGAAGAAATGTACAGTTTTCCCCAAAATGTTCAGTATCTGATCACCTTGATCGATGATGTTTTCATGTGAATTCAATAAGTGCAACAAAGGTATGATTGCAGAGGTCAAATAGCTATGAGAAAATTGAAACTGCCAATCACTTAGAAATTTTATAGCATTATATTTTACGTGCTCTGAAACTGGCCTAAATCAGAGTGAACTGATTTTTGCCACCATTTCCCGATTGAATTACATCAATTACAATTTAACTGGGCATTACTGACTGTGAGCTTGACCTAAGTACCTATGTCTTGCTCTGTGCTTCATTCCATTTAGCACATGGCAGGGGAACTTGCACTAAGCTATCAGGGGAATTAACCCCATGTTTGTTGCAACCTCCCAGTATTCAAAGACTGGCCAGCACACTGCAAGAATCGGGGGACTGTTAGCTGCATGAAAATCTATGGATTGAAATGAAATAGAATAAAAAAAAGATATAAAACTGGTTATCATGAAAAACACAGAAAGCTGGAATAAATAGATCTTTTTACAGATTCAAGGACCCACAAGAGGGAACAAAAAGTATCCGTATTTGTCAATGATGTGGAGATAGGTGGAAGGACATTGGTCTTGAGGATATGTGAATCTGCAACAGTATTTCATTGGACTGAATGAGGGGGTAAAAGCGTGGCAAATGAAATTTAATGTTGGATAGTTTGAGGTCATGGGATTTGGTAAGAGGAATCAAAAGGTAAACTTGAAAAAGAGTTGAAAAGCATGAAATCTTTGTGAATCACATGAGCAGACAAGAAGGCAAAGGGCATATTGACTTTTATTGCAAAGGAATTGGGGTTTAGAAATGAGGATAGTTTATAACAATTGTACAGGATGTTCGTGAGGCCACTGGGAATAATGAACACAGTTTTTCCCCCTTACATAAGAAAGGATACAATAGTTGGCAGGAGGCCAATTCCTGGGAGGAGAGGCTTGTCCTGTCAACCGAGGCGAAACACATTGGGTCTCTGAGCTTTGAAGAAAAAGGGGGTAATCCTATGGAATTATTTGAGATCGTAAGAGAGCATGACATGGATGCTGAGATGTTTTCGCTAGGGCAAGGAATGTTTTCACTAGTGCAAGATTCTTGAACAGGGACGCAATTGTCAGATTGGGGAGAGGACCACAAAGATTGTGACTCTCTGGTATTCTCTACCTCAAAGCATTTTGGAGATTAGGTCATTTGAACTACTTAAAGTGGAAGTGGATAGCTTTTTGTATGAGGGCTCTGAAGATCTGCCATTGAGGAGGGGTTGAGGCCTGCGGTAAATCGAACATGATAATGAATGGTGGGGCAAGCTTGAGGGGTCTGGTGGCCCACTACCTGGTGGTCACAAGGACATAAATCTCCAGGCTCTCCACTGTTTATTTGCACCCATTCTGACCTTTTCATTCTAATTCCAGGACCCTGGCCTCTTACACAGTGTGTTATCGTCTTCCTTCCACAATCTTTGCTCCTAGTGCTGACCTTCCCTGAACGTCACTGCTCCATAAAATCCCCTTTCCACCCAAAGTGACAGCACCAGTAATATACCTCATTCCTCTCAAGTTGTGGGCCGATTCCTTCCCCTTAACAGATGACGACAACATTGAAAAGTAAATCCAAAACCTCTTGTCCCCAAGCTCAGGCCTGATTCAACTGTGGCCAAGCTCCAGGAGTGGAGGACCAAGAGTCACAATTTTAAGTGTTAAAGATTGTAATGCATGAAATACTGTGGTTGAGGTATCAGATCCTTGTCACCCTTGATTCAGATTTCAGGGATATTGCCAGAGTACATGCATGACATCCTGCGGGCAAGGCAGAATTACCATTCATTGGCATTGCAAAAATAGTTGACTTAACGAACACATGTAAACAATTTAAAAAATGTAAACAAACTGCAATGCAAGAATTTTTTTAAAAATCAATAAAGTGCAAAATAAGAGTCCTTAAATAAGTCCCTGATTGAGTTTGTTGTTGAGGAGAATGGTGGAGGGATAGCAGCTGGTCCTGAAGCTGGTGGTGCAACCCTTGTGGCATCTATGCCTCCCTTTTGAACTAATCGGTGAAAAGTTTGCTTTGGTACAAAGGCAGATGCACGGGTAATAGTATTTTCAATAATCTTGCTGGTAATTTTTCTTGGTTTTAACCATTGCACACTGTTACAGTCTCCACAGCCACATCCTGTAATGATCCTGGATTTCCTCAAAATGGCAGTCGAAGTGGAGGCAGCAGGGAGCCTGAAGATTCCATTGTATTTCAGTGCGATCCTGGCTATGCCCTACAAGGAGAGGCAGCCATCACATGTGTGCAGATTGACAATCGGTTCTTCTGGCAGCCTGATCCTCCGGCGTGTATAGGTATGGATTGTAATCAGCTGCTGTGCATTTTAGTCCATTCATCTTGCACATTTTTACCAATGAATCTGACATTGATGGGTGAGGATTGCAACATTAAAGTGTTTATTTTTTATCTTATCTAATGAGATTTCATTTTTAAGGGGATTAAGCAAATAATAAAATTGATGAGATTGAATAATCTGTGAAAAATTAGCACAAATGTCTTGAAAGGAAGACCAACCTGGTGAAAAAAATGCATCAATTAAAGAAGTTGTGTAATACACATTGTGAGGAAATCAATTGCTTAATCAAAGTTCATTGTTCATAGCGTTCTCGTGAAATTGCAAGTATCAAATCCTGAATGAAACTAAAAATTGCCCAACCTATCTACTTTAACGAGATGTCCCATCTTCCGACGGTTTATGGATTTTATGTTTAATCTGCCCTCTGTCGAAACCTGTTTTGCCAATAGGAATTCAGTCCTCACCATTTAACTGTTGGTTGCAAGGGAACAGATACAATACATTTATTTTCCAATCTTGCTTGCTTCATTTTTAAGCCAGCATTCCCTTTGGATTTGTTCATTTGTTTAATTATATCCATAAACTCATGAGGTTTAGATGTATTCCTAATCTCGGAATTCTGAATGGAATAATCTTGTATATTCACAAACTGATTAATTGAATTTATTGTCTCATCCAAGCTTGTTATTCCTCTCTAATTGCGATACGATACTTTTATTGTCATTTAAGGCCAGACTGTAAAACAGTACACAATAATAAATGAAATAACCTTCCTCCAAACCATAATGCTACCCACACGTCCCAAGATTACACAAAACAAACAACGTAGAGAACACCAGTCTATGCCCTTCGTACACCAGACAAAACAAAAGAAAATAAAACAACGTAACACTGGAACATAACCTACACAGTGAATAAATAAACAGTAAAAACTATACAGCACAAGATGAATTTAATAAAAACTAGACAGTAGTCACAGCAGAGACATGTTACATTTCTGTAGATGTAGATTTTAAAAATTCTAGTAGCTTGAAGTGAAGAACTGCCACACAGTTCACATATCCATATGGGTCCGCCAGCTTCAGCACAGTAGCGATAGAGAGACCCAATGACCTCCTCGCTGACCCAACCATCTGCCGCAGGACCCCGCTCTCCAAGACAGCACAGCTTCCAGAACATCCAGGCAAGGCACTCGACATGGCCGCTCTGCGCTCCCGACACTTCCACCACAGAGCACACAGACCTCCAGATCCTCTCAGCCAGACGCGTGATGCAGCCTGCTCCAGCACACCTCCACAAAACCTGTAACAGCGTCTCCTCCTCAGTCACTGGCAGCAAGTGACGCCAGAGTCCTCACAACAGGCCCGATCACCACAGCAGACCAGGCTGTGAAGTCCTGCAACCTTCTTCGAAGGTCTGTACCTTACTTCACGGTTCACACATTTCCACGCTGTGAAGTCCTGCAACCTTCTTCGAAGGTCTGTACCTTACTTCACGGTTCACACATTTCCACAGCTCCATATCTCCACAGCGCTTAACTATCAGTTAAGAATTTTTGTATGGCACCTTACTTCACCATTGTGGTAACATCAGTTCAGAGAAGCTGCTTAAGCCCCTGCCTCACTGCCATCATCTGGAACATTAAATAAAACTGTTGACAGCTACCTGGATGGGAGGGAAATGGGCCAGGTGCAGGTCAGTGGGGCGGAAGAATAATAATTTGGCACAGATTAAAAGGCCCAATGGGCCTGTATCTCTGCTGTAATGTTCTACTGGTCAATGGTTCTGTGTGCAGATGTGTTATTTGGCCACCGTGAATTGCCCCAAGCGTGTTGCTGAGTAGAATGGAAATTAACAAAGAATATAAATGGCATTAGAGCAGGATTAATGTAAAATGGTGCTGTGGCTCAATGGGCCAAAAGCCTGTTGCATGCTTTATTCAGAAAACAATGTTAAGGCATATTTCAAAAAGTCACAATTGTAATTATTGTATAACATACTTACAAAATATGGAAGTGCATCAACATTGATTTTCTTGCTTATTAAGCTTCCAGATAAGTTAACTTGAATGTGTTACTTATTCTCTTATTTGGTGTTTCAAAAATGTCCAAAGGTCATTTGCTTGACCACTTGACCTGCCCGATGCAGGCCCTCAACAGTGCAAGTAAGTGCAGACTGAGCAGACATCTGTTTTAGTGGGAACATCGAATTGGTTTACATGTACATGTCAATAATACCCCAGTTAACCTCAAAACCGTAAGAAAAGAAGTTTGGGCCATCTAAATCTACAATGGCTATAACAGGAGGAAGGAATCATTTGCAAGAGCAACTTGCATGAATAAAGTGCCATTGCACAGAGTTATAGAATCAAACAGCATGGAAACAAGTCTGACAGCTCAAAATATCCATTTTGACCTTCAAATATGTATCCTGATCCCACTTACCAGCCTTTTGACAACAGTATACCTTTTAGCCATTCAAGTGCTTATCCAGATACACATCGAATGTGACCATATTGAGACACCACCATCAGGAGCCTATTGCTTCTGTGGGGGTTGGTCCTTATCTAGATCAATTATTGATCAGAAGAAAACTAAAATGACACTGGTTTGTTGATTAGCAGCGTGAACCTGTTCATGGTAAAGTATGTAAACCAGTCATCTGAGAATAATTGTCTTTTTTGTGTTTAGTTAATGGACTGAGCTAATGGTTCATGGTGTAAACTGCCACAAGAACTAGAAACAGGAGAAGAACATCTGGCCTGCCAACCATGTCCTGTCTATCAACGAGATCATGGCTGCAACACAGATCCACTTGCCTGCCTTTTCCCCTACCATCTGTCTCAATATAATTAGGGAGGTAGCCACTATTGTTTTATTGTGCAGAGGTTCCCAGAGATTCACTACTCTCTGGACGAATTAATTCCTCCTCATTTCTCCCTTAAATCTGCTCCCTTGGATCTTGAATCTAAATCCTCCTGTTCTAGTCTCCCTTTCCAGTGGAAGCAATTTTCCTGCTTCTAACTTCATTAATCAAAATTGCCCAAATTCAACAATTCTTGCTTGATGTACAGTTTCAGGAGATTCTTTCACAAACCATATTGCTTCCAGGAAGACCTGAAGACTTGAACTGTATTTGTCTCCCTATACAGCAGTATGTGAATCTGTGGAGCTCAGACTTCCAACTAACAGTGCTAGCTATGATTGTTGCTGGCAACTTCAATCACACGAAACTGTCCTATTATGGTTTCAAAAGCATGTGAATTTCGCCACCAGAGGAGAGAACACCCTGGATCGGGTGTAGACCAACAACCCTGGTGCCTTGGTTACTTGGATCACATATCTGTTCTGTTAACCCCAGAATACAGTCCACTGGCAAAGCAAACTAGGTTAGTTCGCAGGAAGATCTGGACGTGGTTTGGGGGAGGGGGGATGGGTATAGGGAAGCAGTGCTGCAAGACTGCTTTGAGACCACAGACTGGAGCTGTTTCAGGGAGGCAGCCACCTACAACAGTCATGTCAACATAGAGGAATACACAAACTCAGTGACTGGCTACATCAGCAAATGCATTGAGGGTGTCACCGAGATCAAATGCTTCACAACCAGGGCTAACCAGAAATCATGGATGGATGAAATCAGGGCCCTTCTCAGAGCTTGTGATGCTGGCTTCAGGTCAGAGGATAGGATGGCACTAAGATCAGCCAGGACTGAACTCTCCCCTGCTAATGACAGACAGCTGTGCGACACTGGCAACATGAGGTGCATGTGGCAAAGGGATCAAGACTATTACAGATCACAAGTCAACCTTGCGAATCAAAAACAATGATGTCTCCCTTCTGGACAAACTGAACACATTCTATGAACGATTTGATGAGAAGAACAGGATGATGCCAAAGAAAACTCTGTCCCCCTAATGAACTGGCCCCGTGCATAGCCACCAGACAACATAACTGGTCATGTACTGAAGGACTGCACAGACCAATTAATGGAGGTCTTCACAGACATCTTCATCACCTCACTGCAGCAGTCTATCATTCCAGCAGGGTTCAAGACAATCACCATCATGCCACTACACAAGAGGGCGACAATAACAGGCCTCAATGACAACAGCCTTGTAGCACTGACCTCCCCCATTAAGAAATGCTCAGACCATCTGGTGATGGAACACATCAAACCACACCTCCCAGAGATGCTGGATCCATTTCAATTCACCTAAAGGAGAAACTGTTCCTCAGAAGATTCTTGATTCTTGCTTCACTCTGTCTGGTCCACCTGGAGAACAATGGCTCATGCTAGACTGGTGTTCATTGACTTCAACTTGGAGTTTAAAATGATCATTCTCTAGAGGCAGGTGGAGAAGCTGTCCTTGCTGGGACTCAACACCTTTCTCTGTAATTAGATCCTGGACTTCCTAATGGAAAGACCACACTCTGTCAAGGTCAACTGCAGAATATCGAACACCGTCACACTGAGCACTGGTGCACCTGTGTGCTCAGCTTCCTCCTGTTCATGCTACTGACCCACGGGTGATCCAGCTGCAACAGTGTGATAAAGTTTGCAGATGACACAACAGTAGTTGGTCTCCTCAGCAACAATGATGAGTTGCGCCACAAGGAAGAGGTGGAAAATACCGTGAAATGTGACAAGAGTAACAACCTGAGTCTCCACGTGGACAATACGATGATCATGGACTTCAGGATGACCAGAAACAACTACCCTCCACTACACATCAACAATTCTGTAGTGGTGTAAGTGGAAGCACCAAGTTCCTTGGAGTGGACTTAACTAATGACCTATTTTCGACACTCAACATCGCCTCATGGTTTGGAAGGCACAACAGTGACTGCACTTCCTAAGAAGACTGAAGTGGGGAAGGCGATTGGCCACCATTATCTGAACCTTCTATAGGAGCTCTGGCAAGAACATCCTGGCTGGATGTTTCACAGTGTGGGTACACCTGCTGCAGAAAAATGGATCGGAGGTCAATGCACTGGACCGTTAGAGTGGCAGGGAGGATCACTGGAGTTTTCCTCCCTCCCACTCCTCCCCCACCCCCGCAAGCCTGCCCATCAACGTGATCTACTAGTATTATTGTCTGAAGAGGGCGTGCAAAGTAATTGGCAATCCCTTCAACTCTGCACACAGCATCTTTCAGCTTTTCCCGTTGGGAGGAGTAACAGAAAGAACACCACCAGGCTGAGGGACAGCTTCTTCCCAAGGTCAGTGAGAATGCTAAACGACCAAAGGGACTGCTCACACTAACCATTTGAGACGCTCATAGTCTCAAAACAATCTATATTTATTTTTATAGATATAATACTTTTTTTTGTCTGAATGTGCGTTGTGTCTGGTTGTTTGTCTGCGTGTTTTGCACCGAGGACTGGAGAACGCGGTTTTGTCGGGTTGTACTTGTACAATCAGATGGCAATAAACTAAACTTGAAATATGTCAAGTTTCCAGTTCAGCTATTTAGATTGTTCACTTACTTCGAAGGCATTTTCCAAAGTCCTGTTTCTGCTTCATAAATCTAATTCCAAATGTGATCAAAGGCCGATGTAATATAACTACTGGTGTTTCCTCCACTCCCCCCAAACAAATTGGCTGTCGCAACAAATGCTTCTCTTATCATTCTCAGCAGATTAAATAAACAGAACCCCCAAAGTCTCTGGACGGTGACGCACTATGAATAATTGATTTTGATCTCTATGAATGTCAGAGATATGGATCAGTGGCTGGTAAATGGAGCTGACAAACAGTACTCTCGTGATCTCACTGAATGCCGAAACAAACTGAGGGGAGGGTGAAGGAGATGGGCTTCTTTATATCACTTCTCTTATCCTTCAATCTCCATCTCCATGGTAGACCACCGTGAAGGTTATAACCTGACGGACTATTTGAGATGCAATTTAAATATAAAGAAAAAATATATTCTCATCCCTGTTCATCATTCCTCTCATGAAACTGTTGCTTTCAGACCCCCATGAAAAATTACTTGCTTAATTTCTCTGTGCTCTGGTGGTTTAACCTGCTCCTTAGTTGCAATCTTATGCTATTTAAAATACTCTTCACAATCCACTAAACATCAGCAGTGTTTTAGAAGTAATGCCAGTCACAGCTTTCAAACATGAAAGTAAAAACTTTCTTTACTTCAGGTCAATTCCACGACTTGCAATTTTGTTATTTTTTTTAATCAGTTATTTTTCCTGATATTTTGATTATCAAAGAAAATTTTGTGTTTTTGAATGAAAATACTTTCGAAGAGAGTTGCTGCCATGAGCATTGCCATCAAACTCTCTCAATAATTACCACTGTACACATTCCCAGATAGTGTTTAAAAACTATGGGAATTGATAGATGCCAGAGAAGTGATTTTGCTGGTTGCTTGAGATTGTGTGTTGTGTGATTGGTGAACTAACTGCTAGGGAGCACCAGTTTAATACTTCCACATTTTTTTACCTATTTATTTTCTGCTGGTTGCTTGAGGTTGCTGGTTGCTTCAATTTTGGATAACAGGGCTTTTACTACATATTCAGCAGTGATGTCCAGATCATTTGATAATGGGAACTGTGCAATACATACAAGTGCTGGAGGACCTCAGCAGGCCACGCAGAGTCCATAGGATGCAATGAGATGTAACCAGTCCTCTAAGCTCAAATGTTTGGGCACTACTGTTTTACCATCCAGTCCTCATCCACAGTGTAATAAGTTTTTATCTGTTTCAGTCCAGCAATGAATGACAAAAGCACATCTTCTTTTCATTCAGTTTGTTCCAAATTCCTAATTCTCTGCTGCCGACAACACTGTGGAGCAACTGGAAGAATATCATCAATACTTCACACTTCCTTTACCTTGCCCAGGTCTTGTTAAGGAGTTCTTCAGGTGACGCAGACAGCTAAGTGGTATTCCATGCAAAATATGTAGGTGAATTTTAGCCATGGGCTCATGTTCAAAAAAGATGAGATTGGGATTGCTCATTAATATTTGCAGCCTCTGGACCATTGGGAGATAACGTAATGTCATTTTGAGTGTTGGTAAAGTAATTTACCGATAACTTTACTGATTGAAACATTCACTGATTACATTTTGAGATACCTTAGAGTGATTTCAAGATCATAATTGTAAGGTTTCTCTTTTACTCCAAGCAAACAGGATAGAATGCACATCATATTACCTTTGCCTTTAAAGATATTTTGTTCAATTCAATAACTATTTTGCAGTGAGTGATGATTCTATGGAAGTTTAAAGTGATGTCATTGCACCTGGTGTGGTCAGCTTCATTAATTTCAGATGTTTTACCAAGTGCTCCTTTTACTTCTTTGCGCTTTCTCCTGGATGTTAGAGCCTTTATCCTCTCTGCCAATTCTCTGACACTTCTCTTTGCTGCAGTACCTCCTCTTTCAGACATCGCAACGTGGTCTCATTTCACTTCATTTTCTCCTGCCTTTTCTGAATGTAACATAATCTATTGGTTAAAGTCAATATTTAATCTGGATTAGATTATTAAATATGTTAGACATGAGGATGTACTTTCCTCGAGATGCATTGGTGACCTCCCACATCCCAAAGACATTCGGCGTTGGTAGGTTAATGGGTCACCATTTTTGGTTCCTTGTGCAGGTGCATGGTTGAATCAGTGAGGATTGATGAGGATGTGGGGGGAAAAAATGGTATGAGTGTGGGATTCATATTAGAACTGGTTGCTTGATGACTGGCATCAACTCAGTGCCAAAAGATGTGTTTCATTTCATTCTAAGATTCTACAACATTACACAAATCTTTTACGTATTCAAGTGGTTTTATGTTCAGCTAACTCTTCATCATTTCAGAAGAAAAATGAACTTGTAAGTGTTCTGTGTCAATCAGAATTTATTGAAATGAACAATTCACCACATTTGTTGTTTTGTGGCGGCACCACAGTGCAAACATTCATATTAACCACCTTTCAAAAATAAATGTGAAATAGTGCACGAAAAGTCAGAGTGAGGCAGTGGCTTTGGTTCAGAGTTTGCAGAGCAAACCACTTGCACACTGATGTGCTCTAAAAGAGGAAGCAGCCTGATGTGAATGATTGTGGTGAATCAATCGCAAAATCTTTAATTTTTAATCCAACAGATTTTTTTTTCTTATATTTTCTTATTTCCCAAGTTGAGGGCAATCTAATTCATATTTTTTCTCCTCTTTTTCAGCTCCCTGTGGAGGGAATTTGACTGGCCCCACAGGAATGATCCTATCTCCCTTTTATCCAGAGCCTTATCCTCATGGCAAGGAGTGTGATTGGAAAGTGACGGTTTCACCTGATTATGTTATTGTCCTGACATTTCAGAGGTATGTTCAAAGTGAGGTCATTCAGAGGATGGACTACTGCTTGAGGTTGAGAAATTGAGACCAAGTTGCTTCTTTTCCAAAGACTCACATGGGGACAATGAACCAAATAGCTTCCTTCTCTCCTATAATTTCTATTAGCTGCGAAACAATAAACTTGCAACAAATGAGTAAGAGGCAATCCTTCTCATATTTGACCATCCAACATATTTGTTTCCAATTTAAAAGGAGATTGAAATTAAGACGTGATTGATGCAAATTGGATCAGGATTTCGAAGTGCTCGTGCAATTCTATACAAGTTAAACAAACCAAATTTCAGAATCAGTGTTCAAAGGGCAAGAATTGTTCAATGGAAATAAATTACCCCATAATTACCGATTTCTTCCCTGGTTTTATAAACAATCCATTTTAATGATTAAAATAAAATGACCATCTCTTGTGAACTGTCACCTATAATAACCATTTTTAAAACAAAATAACATTGAACACCAAAGTAAAGGTGTCAATTGCACACAAAATATCTCTGATGTACAATTTTTTTTTAATTAATACAGCCCCATCATTCTGGGTTTGTAACATGCTAATTAGGAAATGCCAGTGTAGCAGTTCCTTGACAGTTGGAGGACGGCACTGTGACCTTTCCCCAACAGGAGATTGCATCTTGGAATGATGTAGATGCCACATACGTTATCTCCTGCCGAAACCTTGCTAAACAACCATGCTTTGTTGATTTGTGCAGTTTTGCATGACCCCCGTTATTATAACCTTGTCAGAACTGGAAAAAATCAAAAAAATATTAACTGCAGATAATCAAGTTTTCAGCTTTTTTTTCCCTGCAAATCATTGGAATTGAGGAAAATAACCAGAAATTCTTTTTCCCTTTGCATGCTTGACATATTGCCATTCTTTGAGGGTTAAAACAGGATTTCAGTCAAAGTGAAATGTCCAGCAAAAACCTTTGATTCCTATCGGTGATTTTCACATTGAATGATTCCTCGCCGACCATTTTTTGTTATCTATTTTGCTCAATGGACACAGGAGGATGCATATTGAGAGTTAGTGGAGAAAATCTTGGATTTAATGCATCTAATTTTCCCCGAATACATTTATGAAAATCAGGGCCAAAGTCACAGATGCTTGCTGTGTAAACTCAATGCACAACCTGTTCTTGGTCCCAACGATCATAAAGACTGAATGTTCCAATCTTTATTTTGAAAACTGTGAATGTACCCAGTTGCTCCTATATTTTACACCGAAGAAATGTTGAATAAAAAAAATTCCACCTTCCTTCTTCTCTGGTCTGTTTACTTTCTCTATTTCTCAATCTCTCTCTCACTTCATTTTATGTCCTTCCTGTTTTCTCCCTTTTTAGTTTAATTTGTTTTTCCTTTCTGTGTTCCTTCTCACTCCTCCCCTCACTTTGTAGCTGCTTGTGGGTCCCACTATACTACATTGACAATGGCCAAGAGGGTTCTGAAACTATGTGGTCAGCGTCCCTTGAAACTATATCAAATAATAGATTAATAGAGCATGGAAGGAGATAATTCAGTCCACTTTTCGCAATTCCGATTTTCTTTTTTTGATAATAGAATAACAATAATAATGGTGCATTAAGCTGATTTCCGATTCGCACCAAAGACATGCTCTAACTAGAAAGGCCTCTGGATGGGAGGGGGGTGTTGTTGCCGCCCTGGACAGGGGGCATCATGGTGTCGGGCCATCCATGACAAATCATGCACGCAAATACGGCAAATCGGAGGTGCTGGACTCCAATTTTCTGCTGCAACCTATAAAGTGAGGATTCCCCAGGGTTCCACTCATGACCGACACGGCCCAACATGGGATATTCATGTGTGAGTGGAGTGTGGGACACGTCAGGTCATGGTTCACGCCAAATGCGTTGACGTGCAGACGACATCCATGGGAAAAAATGTTCGGTTTATAGAGGTTTTTGGTTTTCAGAATTTCAGATAAAAGATTAAAAACCAGATCTCCTTGCTTTAAATAATCCACTTCATCAATGAAGTGATCAATCTATAATCTGTGCACTTATTTGAGATACTTCAGGTCTTCCATGCAGTCCAAACCCATACAGAAATGGGGAAAACATAGAAACTCTTTACTGACCATGCCAGATTTGCACCCGGGTGGCTGTTG
Organism: Narcine bancroftii; assembly: GCF_036971445.1. NCBI lineage: Eukaryota > Metazoa > Chordata > Chondrichthyes > Torpediniformes > Narcinidae > Narcine > Narcine bancroftii. The sequence goes on along the minus strand of NC_091476.1, from coordinate 166,123,497 downwards.
CTACAATAACATCGCTCTGATCACTACACTAACCATGGCTCTAGTTGTTTTTTTTTAAATAAGAGATTCCCTCAGCTGAAACAACATGCTTAAAACATCTGGCATTCCTATCTAATCCTTCCAACCCCATTCATTAAAATGACAAAGTAAAATAGCCTGGTTTTGTTGCATGGACTAAAGAGAGTCAAACTATGGTAATTGGGAAATTATTAAAGACAAAGTTTCAAAATATGAGTGTACACCTCATGGTAACCCTAACCATTGAGAAAGCCAAAGGAGAAATGTTTTTTGCGTGTTGTCCAATCTGATGAATAACATCTCTACTGCTAGGATTTTGGCTTCATTGTAAAAAGATGGGCCATGGAACAGACTTCAGAAATATTCAAATGTTGCTTGAATTGGTTTTGTACATCATGTTTAGTTATCTCCCTTCTTTCTGCTTTCAGCTTCAATGTGGAACCAGGCTATGATTTCCTTCATATTTACGATGGACCAGACTCTCTCAGTCCTCTGATTGGGAGCTTCCAAGGCTTGCAAGTGCCTGACAGAATTGAGAGCAGCAGCAACAACCTCTTTCTGGCCTTTCGAAGTGATGCCTCTGTCAGCATGAAGGGATTCATTCTTGAATATATGGGTAACCTTTTTATTCCTCGAAACAGATCATTATGTTAGAATTTTTTTTTAAAGTAGTTCTTATGCCAAAATCTGAGAAAGTGCTTTAACAGACAATTCAGATGATTAATCCATGCATTCAAAAAATACATGTACTACATTAATTCCTGGAGAATGCTTATCACAACCTCCTGAGAATGAAGCTACCTGGTATGTCAGTGAATTAAGTTGGGGGAGGTGTGGTGGGGTGGGGGGGGGGGTGTTGTATGAGTAAGCGGGAGAATAAATCCTCTCTGCTAAATTATCAATCATTTAATGGCTTTCAATCAGCGAGCCATTCATTCAGCTCAGGCTTGAAACATTGGTTATCATCATTTACTTCCTTGAGATGCTATGTGATCTGTTGAGTTTCTCCAGCACTTTTCTGTTTTGCAACCAATAGAATGTCTCTGACTACATGAAATAATACACCAATGGTATATTAATTGAATACACAAGCTATGATGCCTCTATTTCAACAAGAACATTTCAAAACTTGGAATGATCCAGTAAAGCCTTTCTGGTCTCTGTGTATTATCTCAATAGAGTTGAAACTGTTATGAATTTATATGTTTGACAGTCTGATGCTGATGAATTGAATGACATTGGGACAGATGACAGTGGACCCGCCCTTGGATTCACCTATCTTGTGATGCCCTTGGTTACATCTAACTTCTGAGGTTCCTGACACCCTGCTGTGGTTGTTCTGAGACAGATCGGTGAATTGTAACTAGGCTGTAGATGGAAGAGCAAAGATGCTTTGAAAAGGATTGTACCACAGTTAAAATAATTAAAAGTTTTTAAAAAGTTTAATGCTATTTTTTTTTAAATAGACATTTAAAATCAGTCATCTGTGTATGAATTAGGAAAAAAAACCCTTTTAGTGAAGGATTGTGATGCGCTGCAGTGCGAACAAACAAGCTCAAACTCTGAAGGATGTACTACAGGCTTTAATGAGCTTAAAACGCACACAAGGTTCAGTGTCCCTTCTGGCTCCATATGCTCTACTCCTACCCAAGGGCCAGCATGATCCTTTATATGGGGACAGTGATTGGCAGGGAGTAGGTGGAGCCAGCCTCCCTGGAGATACAGTTGGGTTTCCCCTTGCTGTAGGCAGGAAGGAATGCAGACAACTGCAGGCAGTCACAGAGTCCAGTGGTTGTATCTCCACAAACATAATAACTCCAATGAAGTGAATAAATTATGGGGTCAGCTGCAATGTATTATTGGGCTCCATTTGCATAATTTGTTACAGATTTGTCCCTGCACACAGTGTCATTTTGGAGACTGAATGGGAGGTCGGAGCATTGCCAACTGATCTCCGGTGAGTTTCACACTTAAATCCCATTGTGTGTAGGTACAGAAATGTGGAACAGATTGACATGCACGCTGTCACTATCCACTGTAGTCTTTGGAACACCTGGTTGAATGTCAGTATGACTAAGTTCATTTGGAGAGAAATTTACTTGAAATGAAAGCCAAATAATACTTATGGAATAAAGCAGAGACAAAATACAAAGGTGGAAATTGTGATTATTATTCAGGAGAAATGTAGAACTGTAGAAACTGATGCACGCATCACATCAATGTTATCCTGCCGCCTTACTAACATGATTGCAATAGATGAGCTGAGGAGTCAGCCACAGTTCAATTTTACAAGTAGCTCAAACCAGTTAAAGCTATCCTGTGGTACTTCAATCCAGCCAACATCTCAAAGAGAAGAAAATTGTAACAAATGGCAGAATTCATTGAAGTACACATGGATCTCATCGAGGGTTCCTCAATGATATTCACTAAAGAGAGTGACCCCCTCGGCCAAATATGGCCCCATCCTGATGAAAAAACATCTTCTCCCTCTCTTTCTCCTTAATACTTTGTCTTGCTCATTGTGGCTTCTTGCTTTCTTCCTGAGCTGTGCAATACACCCAGGTATGGGAGTAACAGGCTCATGCTGAAGCCTGGAGTCCAGAATATTGTCCTAAATTGCCTGATGCACTGCTCCCTGTGCATCTTATCACTTCTGATGAATGTCCGAAACAAACATCTTTTTGTTGCTTCATGGCACAATGAGGGAAAACACTGAAAGTTGGGTGGCACAGGAGGACCGCAATGGGAAGAGGATTTTTGCAAGTGTGGGCAAAATTCACTGTACATTGAGAGGGATTTACCCAACTCCAAAATTACAGGTTTTTTTTGTTGCTGATTGGCGTGACTGATGCAATATTTCTGGTGGGTATTAGCTATGCATGTGCTGTTACCCTCCCCAATATAGGATCTGCTGAATAATGTTTGAATCAGCTATTGGATTTGATAATATTAATGGTAACGCTGAAGTGACTGAGATGTAGCATGTCAAGTAAAATGAACATAAAAATGTCAAACATGTAGGTTTCCCCTGATAATATCAGCTGAGGCTCAGTAGCAATACTCTTATCTTGTCTTTGAGTCAAAAAGCCATGGGGTTCATGTTTCAATCAGTTCAGTTCCATTCTGGGCGCTTGAACACAGAGTCTGGACTGATAATGCAGGATAATAAATGTGCCATCTTTCAGCCTGAGTGCTAACTGCATTCTCAGGAGGTATTAAGGATTCCATGTGCTACTTTGAAAAGCAGTAGGATGTTTTTGATGGCATCTTGGCCAAATTAATGCTGCAACCAACCTCAATAAAACTAATTATCATGATGACTTTACTGTTTTAGGGAATTTGTTTTGCATAAATTAGTGACTGTGTTTCCAATATTATGAAACAAACTACGCTTCAAAAATAATTTCATTGACTTTAAAGACCTTCAGATATCCTGGGGTTATTTTTAAATAAAAACAACACTGGATTTTTGTTTCTCCGGTGTGAGGAAGATGCAGAGCTAAACAAAAGTTGTTGTCATTGGGACCCTAGGGAATGCTTCCAAAAATGCTCTGAGCCTTGCTGTAATTACTGTAATTATCATGTAAGTTAATGGCACAGTAATGAGTACTAGGTATTCTCTTGGAATGCAGCATCTTGATGCCTAGGAGATCATTCCAGAATTTAAAAAAAATTAATGATGAGCAGAGCTTCTTTTGAGAAGTAATAAAGCGTTTATTATTCTGTTTAGGCTTGCATTAGCTAACCTAAAATTTCACCACTGATGTAGCACAAATAAACTGCATATTGGGGAGGGGGGGCTCCATTTTTTGTATTAGAATTATTTCAAAACTATTGAGAGATTCTTGGTTTTGGAGACCACAGATGCAGGAATTTGGAGGATCAAACAATCTGCCAGCAGAATCCGATAGGTTGAGCAACATCATTGGGTGAAAAGGAAATAGCAAAGTTTAGGGCCTTCGTCAAGAGCGAAGGGTTCCAGCCCGAAGCATTGCTTAGAGTTTTGTTACAATCCTACATCTAGGAGTTTGAAATGGTTGAGTTCTGCCAAATACAAGGTTTTCCACATTTCCGTCCTCATAATGGTCAATTACAAATGATAATAATTTCCAGTGAGTCGAATATGATGTATTTTGCTTCACGCCAAAAATAACTATGCTAATTCTTGCTCTCAGTCACATGAAAATCTCGGTATTAGGTCAAAGATACATGTGTTGGAGCAGTTTTCTTATTCTGAGCACTCAAAGAAAATTACCTCTTTATCAGAAAACCAATACATTTCAGGTGCGGTAAGGCAGGGAATATCTGCAGTTTTAACCTATTAATTAATATCCAGTTAGTTTAATGTGTTCATTGTGAAGACTTAGTTTTCTTTTTTGTTGTCCTAATTAATTTTTACAAGAAATCTTTTACACCTCAATATAAAGTTATTGAACAGTGAATGCCAGTACTGACAGAACCGCAGCAAAATCAGATAAACGTAATAATCCTCATGGAGGGGTCAGCAGTGAAGAGGATCAAGGACTTCAAATTGCTGAGAGTTAACATCTCTGAGGATCTGTCCTGGAGCCTCCAAGTTGATGCAATCACAAAGAAGGCTCTCCAACAGCAAGGGGATTCAGTCTGCCACTGAAGGCTGAAGGTACTACAGGAGTACCGTGGAGGCTGGTGTGGAAGTGCCAATGTTCAAGACAAGAAAAACTCCAAAGGGGTGTTAGCTTGGCCTGCGACATCATGCGTGTCAATCCACTCCATCAAGGACATCTACAAGAAATGGTGTCTTAAAAAACAGCCTCTATCCTCAAGGAGCCTCACCAACCAGGCCATGCCCTCTTCACTCTGCTACTGTCAAGGGGGAAGAAAAGGTACAGGAGGCTGAAGACCAGTACTCAACGGCACAAGGACAGCTTCTCCCCTTTTGCCACCAGACTCCTGAATTAACATTGAACAACCTTAATTTACCTCTTTCTTTCTCTTGGACTATTGTTATTAATTTGTAAGGTGGTTTACATAAATGTTTGCATTGTGTGCTGCCACAAAACAACGAATTTCGTGACAATAAATTTGGATTCTGAAATGGCTGATATTCCATCCCTCTCTTTGATTTGGTTAGTTCAACTCAATACGCTTCATCCTCAAGAATGGCTCTCATTCACTTTGCTTTTTGCAACTATCCTCTGGTATTATATGCAGTCTCTCGAACAAGTTGATACTATTACCTTAAAGTCCAGAAGATAGGTAAACTGGTTGACCGTTTTGAGTTTTGTGTGCCCGATGGAGATGTGGGGGGGCTGGTAGTCATGGTGGGGAGCTGGCTGATGGAGGACCTCAGTTTTCTTCAGGCTGACTTCCAGGCCAAACATTTTGGCAGTTTCCGCAAAGCAGGCCGTCAAGCGCTGAAGAGCTGGCTCTGAATGGGCAACTAAAGCGGCATCCTCTGCAAAGAGTAGTTCACGGACAAGTTTCTCTTGTGTCTTGGTGTGAGCTTGCAGGCGCCTCAGATTGAAGAGACTGCCATCCGTGCGGTACCGGATGTAAACAGCGTCTTCATTGTTGGGGTCTTTCATGGCTTGGTTCAGCATCATGCTGAAGAAGATTGAAAAGAGGGTTGGTGCGAGAACACAGCCTTGCTTCACGCCATTGTTAATGGAGAAGGGTTCAGAGAGCTCATTGCTGTATCTGACCCGACCTTGTTGGTTTTCGTGCAGTTGGATAATCATGTTGAGGAACTTTGGGGGACATCCGATGCGCTCTAGTATTTGCCAAAGCCCTTTCCTGCTCACGGTGTCGAAGGCTTTGGTGAGGTCAACAAAGGTGATGTAGAGTCCTTTGTTTTGTTCTCTGCACTTTTCTTGGAGCTGTCTGAGGGCAAAGACCATGTCAGTGGTTCCTCTGTTTGCGCGAAAGCCGCACTGTGATTCTGGGAGAATATTCTCAGCGACACTAGGTATTATTCTATTTAGTAGAATCCTAGCGAAGATTTTGCCTGCAATGGAGAGCAACGTGATTCCCCTGTAGTTTGAGCAGTCTGATTTCTCGCCTTTGTTTTTGTACAGGGTGATGATGGTGGCATCACGAAGATCCTGAGGCAGTTTACCTTGGTCCCAACAAAGCTTGAGAAACTCATGCAGTTTGGCATGCAGAGTTTTGCCGCCAGCCTTCCAGACTTCTGGGGGGATTCCATCCATACCTGCTGCTTTGCCACTTTTCAGTTGTTCGATTGACCAGTTTACCTATCTCGGCTGCACCATTTCATCAGATGCAAGGATCGACAATGAGATAGACAACAGACTCGCCAAGGCAAATAGCGCCTTTGGAAGACTACACAAAAGAGTCTGGAAAAACAAAAAACAACCAACTGAAAAACCTCACAAAGATAAGCGTATACAGAGCCGTTGTCATACCCACACTCCTGTTCGGCTCCGAATCATGGGTCCTCTACCGGCACCACCTACGGCTCCTAGAACGCTTCCACCAGCGTTGTCTCCGCTCCATCCTCAACATCCATTGGAGCGCTCACACCCCTAACGTCGAGGTACTCGAGATGGCAGAGGTCGACAGCATCGAGTCCACGCTGCTGAAGATCCAGCTGCGCTGGATGGGTCACGTCTCCAGAATGGAGGACCATCGCCTTCCCAAGATCGTATTATATGGCGAGCTCTCCACTGGCCACCGTGACAGAGGTGCACCAAAGAAAAGGTACAAGGACTGCCTAAAGAAATCTCTTGGTGCCTGCCACATTGACCACCGCCAGTGGGCTGATAACGCCTCAAACCGTGCATCTTGGCACCTCACAGTTTGGCGGGCAGCAGCCTCCTTTGAAGAAGACCGCAGAGCCCACCTCACTGACAAAAGGCAAAGGAGGAAAAACCCAACACCCAACCCCAACCAACCAATTTTCCCTTGCAACCGCTGCAATCGTGTCTGCCTGTCCCGCATCGGACTGGTCAGCCACAAACGAGCCTGCAGCTGACGTGGACTTTTTACCCCCTCCATAAATCTTCGTCCGCGAAGCCAAGCCAAAGAAAGAAAGTCCAGAAGACATTTCAGTAAGCAAACATAAAGTGTTTGCATGTTTCCAAATATAGCCTGAACTATTCTTACATTCTTGGCAGGAAGCTAATTTGGTTGGATGTATTACTTTCAAAAAATAACCGAGGAAATAAGTTTGTTGGAGAGCAGCATTACATTGGCACAGGGGTGGGTAATCTTTTAATTTTTAATTTCGACATCCAACATGGTAACAAGGCCATTTCAGCCATGAGTATGTACCAGGGGTGAAGGTTAATTGGGTGGCATGGACTTATGGGCCGAAATGGCCTGTTACCATGTTGTATGTCTAAATTTAAAAAATAAAGGTTTCTCACCCCGAGGGTAGAAAGATATCAACCCAAGTACCAGGTGATCTTGGCTAGAATTCAGCAATCCTGGAAATGCACTGTTGTGGTAGTACTTCATAGTTGATTTGATGGAACAATTAAACAAGGTAACAAGCTTGTCTGTGGTTTTACAGAGCCCTCTCTTAAAAGATTGTTTATTTAAAAATGAATTTCACAATAAGGAAATACTGCTCAGGGCTCAAACCTCCAACAACCTTGATGCACGATTAATAACCCCAAAAGTCTGGAAGTTATGTCAAAGTGATGGGCTTTTATTGACAGTAGAATGGTGGCACATCCATGCTGGTCAACTGAATTGAATTGGGGAGGGGACTGTGGACTATTCAGGAGCCTGTGGGAGGAGCCACAGGTACAGTCGGCCAATGGGCATGCCCAGACAGTTAAAAATACAAACAGTGGTTTACCACAAAACTTTTTGAGGCCTTGGTTCAACTGAGTATATCATGTTCTAGATGTAAACTTTGGGCTGAGATGATGAGAAACTTTTTAACTTGGAGAGTGGTGAACTTGTGGAACTCTAGAGCTCAAAAACTTATTGAAGCCAGTTTGTCTGATGCATTCAAAAGGAATTTGGATTTGGCCCTATTGTCTAAAGGGATCAAGAAGTATGGAGGGAAAGCAGGAATAGGGAACTGAGGTCGTATGATCAGTCATGATCATATTGAATTGTGGAGGAGGCTGGATGGGCTGTATGGCCTTCCATTCCTATTTTCTATGTGTTTAAGTGAACTGGGGCAGGCACTAAACAGAGGAACAGCAGAACGGATGTTTGGAACATTGCTGAAACAGTTGAGGGTTTTTGTTAGGCCTTAAATCAAGACAGAAATAATATTTTGATTCCTATTTGTCTTTGTATATTTTCTGTGAATTCACTCTTTTTTGGAAAAAACACAAGTAAAATTGAGGACGTTAATTTCTGACTCAGTTCACATTTACCATTTGGAGTTGTAGCTTACTACTTCCACTCCTGGCCCACAATTAAAATAGCCTGCTTCATAAAAGTCTGCATCGATTCCAAAGGTGCTACTCCAGGGAATGGGCAGAGGTGATTTTTTAAAAAAAAACAATAAAGCATGTGAAATTACGACATTGTGGCCAGCAGTGAAACTTGGTTGCAGGAGAAGCAGGACTGGCAGCTCAATGTTCCGGGGTTCCGTTGCTCTATATATAGAATGGAGGGTTGAAAGGGGGAGGATTGGCATTGATCATCGTGGAAAATATCGCAGCTGTGCTCAGGCAGGACAGACCAGACGGCTTGTCTACTGAGGCTACATGGGTGGAACTGAAGAATGGGAAAGGTATGACCACACTCATGGGGTTGTATTATAGATCACTCAATAGTCAACGAGAATTGGAGGAGCAAATATGTTGCGAGATAGTGGACGGCTGCAGGAAACATAAAAGTTGTGATAGTTGGAGATTTTAATTTCCCACATATTGACTGGGACTCCCATACTCTAAAAGGACTGGATGACTTGGAGTTAGTCAGATCTGTTTAGGGAAGTTTTCTAAATCAATATATCGAGGTACCAACTACAGAGAATGCAATACTGGATCTCCTATTAAGGAACAAGACAGGACAGGTGACAAAAGAATGTGTAGAGGAAAATTTTGGATCCAGTGACCATAATTCCATTAGTTTCAAGTTAATTATGGAGAAGGATAGGTCTGGGCCTCAGGTTGAGATTCTAAATTGGAGGAAAGCCAATTTTGAGGAAATGAGAATGTATCTAGAATGTGTGAATTGGGATGTTGTTTTCCAATAAGGATGTGCAAGGTAAGTGGAAGAACTTAAAAGGTGAAATTTAGAGAGTACAGAGTTTGTGTGTTCCTGTCAATATCAAAGGTAAGCTTGAAAGGTATAGGGAACTTTGGTTTTTGAGGGATATTGGCGATCTGGTTCAGAAGAAGAGAGGTGTATAAAAGATATAGGCAATATGGAGCAAATGAGGTACTCGAAGGGTATAAAAATGCAAAAAAAAAACTTCAAGAAAAGAATCGGAAAGACAAAAAGATTGCTTTGGCACACAATATGAAGGAAATTCCTAAGGGTTTCTACAGGTATATTAAGAGCAAAAGGATAGTAAGGGACAAAATTGGTCCCCTTGAAGATGATAGTGGTTGACTTTGTATCCAGCTAAAAGAGAAAGGAGAGATTTTTGAATGTTTTCATCAGTATTCATTCAGGAAATAGACAGAGAGTCGTGGGAAGTAAGGAAAACGAGCACTGAGGTCATGGAACCTTTAGAGATTAAAGAGGATATTCGCTCAGACCTTGAGGGAGGCTAGTACTGAAATTGGAGGGGCTCTAGCAGAAATATTTAAATGTCCTTAACTACATGTATTGTGTCAGAGGATTGGAGGGTAGCTCACATTGCACCATTGTTTAAAAAAGGCTCCAAAAGTAATCCTGGAAAGTATAGGCCAGTGAGCCTGATGAAAGTGATGGGAAATCTATTGGAAGGTGATCTAAGAGATTGGATATACAATTATTTGGATAGCCAGGGAATGTTTCGGAATAATCAACATGCCTTTGTGCATGGTAAGTCATGTGTAACCAATCTTATAAAGTTTTTCAAGGATGTTACCAGAAAGGTTGATGAAGGAATGGCTGTGGATGTTGACTATGTGGACATTAATAAAGCCTTTGACAAGGTCCTGCATGGGAGGTTAGTCAGAAAAGTTCAGACATTAGGTATTCATGGTGAAGTACTGAACTGGATTTGACAATGGCTGGATGGGAGAAGTGAGGGGTAGTGGTGAAAGATGGCTTCTCAGATTGGAGGCATGTGACTAGTGGTGTGCCTCAGGGATCGGTACAGGGACCATTTTTGTTTAATATTTATATCATTGATCAAGTTTGCAGATGACACAAAAATTGGATGTGTTGTGGACAGCAAAGAAGGTTTTCAAAGCTTGCAGAGGGATCTGGACCAGCCGGTAAATTGGCCTGAAAAATAGCAAATGGAGTTTAATGCAAACAAGTTTGAGGTATTGCATTTTGGAAGTACAAACCAAAAAAGATCATACACAGTAAATGGTAAGCCACTGAGGAATGCAGGTGAACAGAGGGATCTGGGAATACAGAAACATAATTCCCTGAAAGTGCCATTACAGATGGATTGGGGTGTAAAGAGAGCTTTTGGCATATTGGCCTCATAAATCTAAGTATTGATCACAGGAATATGGAAGTTATGTTAAAATTGTATGAGGCAAAATTTGGAGTATTGTGTTCAGTTTTGGTCATATTACTACAGAAAATATATCAATAACTTGGAAAGAGTGCAGTGAAGATTTACAAGGATGTTGCCCAGACTTCAGGAATTGAGTTACAGGGAAAGGTTAAACAAGTTAAGACTTTATTCCCTGGAGAGTAGAAGAATGAGGGGAGATTTGATAGAGGTGTTTATGAGGAGGATAGAGAGTAAATAGAGGGTAGGTGAGTCATAAACTAGAGGACATGGGTTTAGGCTAAAAGGGGAAAGTTTAGGGGGAACATAAGGGAACACAGAGTAGTGGGGGTGTGGAATGAGCTTCCAGCTGAAGTGGTCAATGTGGGCTCAATTTTCACATTTAAGAACAATTTGAACAGGGAGATGAGTGGGAGAAAGATGGAGGGGTATGGAATGGGTATAGATCAGTGTGACTAGGAAAAAACAGTGGTTCGCTACAGACTAGAAGGGCTGAGGTGGCCTGCTTCTGTGATGTAATTATTTTATGGTTCTAACGTGTTCTGCAGCACTATTGGAGCCACACCTATAACTTGAAAGGTGTTCAGTTTCCAGGCAAGGATGGCATCTTTTTTTCTCTCAGGACTCTCATCATGACATTCCCTTAGAAGCTATATTGGCAGAAATCACACTAATCTATTTGCAAGCATCCCTTTCACAAAGCAATTGGAAATAAAAGATGAACCTGACATCAATCAACCTTTACTTCTTCTTCATTTAAAAGTTTTTTTTTTCACAGCAAGTTGAGAATGACTGACTAGAAGTGTGAAATTAATGAGAAATGTCCCTTGTGATGCATCGGTTGTCACAGTCTCTGCCATCCCCTTTTCCATCTCAATGACAATAGCAGGTTTGATTATTGTCATAGTCTTTAAACATAGGAAAATCACCCAGGTGCTTCACAGGGGGAAGCATATGGGGACAGTTGGGAGTCGATAAGTCGAGGGAGATCTCCCAGTGTTGGGGTTTTGGGGGGGGTGGATTTCTTTCCTCCATCAGAATGAATGGAGTGACCTAACCATCACCTTTGCTGGGGTACAAAAGATGTCCCATCAGATGTGGATCAGTAAATGGATCGGAGCGAGAAGGTTGAGGGCACAGGTGCTTATCAAGAAGGAACCAAGAAGCTATAAGCGAGGATTGAGTTAACTGCTGATCATAGCAACAAGAGTTGAATGGGTATAATTTATGACATTTGAGCAAATTCAGAATAAATATGGAGTTTTAAATGTATCTTTTTTTTCTGCTACCTTCAGTTAAGGTCTGATATAGGGGACAAATTGGGTCCAGCACTGACCTGACCGCAGTGTAGTGAAATAGAGGTTCTGGTTCGAAAGGGGAACACAAAAAAAAATTGCAAAAATGTATTCCTTACTTCAGCTGGGAACCCATAAACAAGGCCTTGATAAATCAACACAAAGGTGGGAATCCGATTTGGGTAAAGAAATTTATCTATTTTTGCTGTTCCAACGCGTGTCAGGACTGCATGATTAACACAATTAATGTAAGGTATCGACTGGCGCAATAGGTTCTTGCATCAGCTATACCTCACTCCACAAAAGTTATGTAAGTTGAAATCGGAAATATCAGACTAATGTTTTTGATGTGGTCAAAAAATATGTACATTCTTGCATTCAATCTGGTTGTTATGTCTCTGTTTTACTTTGGATGCTTCTTAAATAATTTAAATATGCAAGATTCTAATAACAGAAGAGACTTTTACTTGCTGATGCCTTCCACCATCTCAGGAGACTGCTCACACACACTCATTTATGTATACATATGCTCCACAGTGGTGCTCAACAGTTACCACAGCGAGAAATGTGTATTCTTGCACAGTTACAAAATAGTTCACATTATTCTGACTATCCTGGTTATGCCCTAAAATAAGGCCTCTCTGAGAAATCTCCTGGAAAAAAAATACTGGAATTCAATACCCTCAGGTTCCTAAATTATTTTTATTGGGGAATTTAGAAGACGTAAGACCTAAAATGAGACTGTTGGAATATCAATTAAAATTCATTAAGCTCACTTTAGCAGAGGCCAGGAAAATGCATAGCAGTTACTTGGAAATCTGATTCCGAACTAGGTCTTGCCCACTGGAAAATAGAAATATATAATGTATAACCCTAATGTGTTCCCCTGGAGAAAAATCACCTATAACCTTAGAAATAGCTATGATGTATTTTTAAGACTATGGAATTCATACCTAAGGTACATTGAGGTAAATATTTAACGATTCTCCCTCCTGTCTCTTCTCAACCCCCCACCCCCCCCCCCCCCCCCCCACCACCACCCGGTGCTCGCAGCACCAAGGACCATAGATCTCAGGTTATTTGTCCCTTGATGGCAGTGGGGTTTATTCCTAGGTGAAGCCAATCTTTTTTTTTCTTATTCTTTCTTTTTGTTTCTGGGGGTGGTGGTGGGAGGGTTCCTCTTTCTTTGTTATTCTTTCTCTATTATTTCTATGATTTTTTTTCTTCCTTTGGTTCAACATGGACAATGAATTTGCATTTTTGTAACATAGTTGTAATTTTTCTTTCTTTATAATAATTAAATCACATATTGACTCTTTTTTAACCTTTAATATCAAAACATGCAGATCGATGCTTGTATTATTTTGTTAAGATTTATGTTTTTCTTTTTGATTATTCTTCATTTTGACTACACGTTGATTGAAAATTCTCAAAATAAAATATTGCAAAAAAAAATGATTTGAACTGGTGAATCCATATTGTTTGTACACTTGTTATTAATTGTCATGTGACCGGAATTCAAAAATATATTTTGCACACTATAAAATGCTTGAGACTTTCTGATGTGAACAGTATTAATGTGTAATGTAAATATCTTCACTTCAAGTTGTCTTCTTGAAGTAATTCTTCTTCCTTCTCCAATAAGCCCCTTTGCCTATTTCTGACATCTGTGTTTTTGGTAAATTTCACACCCTTGTTCTTCAATATATGTTGGAAATTGTACTGTTCATGAAAGCTGTATTTCTTCACTTCTAGGTGGTGAAATGCCACAAATTGTTTTTGTCATTGGAATTGCACATTCTGTAATATCTTTTTAGATTTTTTTGGTCATTCAACTCGCTAAAAGAGTAAAAGGCAAATTAATTTGTGATTATTTTATTCTTAAAGAGAACCCCAGGGAATCTTGCTTTGATCCTGGAACAATCAAGAATGGTACAAGGGTGGGAACAGATCTCAAGCTTGGATCGACAGTGACCTTTTACTGCGACAGTGGCTACGAGATAGTTGGTTATTCAACTCTGACCTGCATCATGGGAGGAGATGGGAAACCTTCTTGGAATAAGCCAGTCCCTTCCTGTTCAGGTAAACTCAAATGGAAAAGTTAAACCCTGTTGTATTTGCACACAATATAACTTTTTATGCATTAACCTTTATTTCCTTACCTAAATGAAAAAAAAATGTTAGAAGTTATGTCCTTTAGCCATTTTGCCTCCAATATTTAACTTGATAAGAGATTTTGCATATGTCAACATAGTGCATGAGAAATTGGCAGCTCATTTATTCCAAATCTTTTATAGATATTGCACTGGAAAGCACCTTGTTAATTTATCAGAGTGAAGTTGTTTACTTCATTCAATTTTATTTAACCATACATGTATCCCATTTTCTCTCTCCGTGAAATTGTTTGGTATTTGAACATAATTGTATCATTCACAACATAATATTTCATCTTCACCATATAGATAAGAATCTCATGGAATGTGAGATGTTAAAATAATTTGTTCAGGTTTATTTTGTGATGGCCTATTGGATTCTGTTATGGACAGAAGTTTGACTCATCCCGCCTCCTGCTATTTGATGAAGACAAAATATTATCCCATCATCTGTGACTTGGAATGTCATCACTTCAGAGAACTGTGTTGAGTTCCTATCTGAAGACATGCAATCTTGACTGAAAAGCTCAGAAGCTGAAAGCTATGCCCAGAAATCATAATGGATAACAGCTACAAACTGTTTTGTGTTTTGTGAATAATGTTGATAGAATGGGACACCATTTTAGGCACAAGGAAGACGCGATGTAAAAGCAAAATCCCTCGTACAATTTCCTTTGAGGAACAGAAATAATTTCAAAGATGCAATCAAAAAAAATCAGGAGCTCATCACTCAAAAGATATTACACAAACTGCAATAAATCACCAGTCTGTTTTCTCAGCTCTTAAGTATGAATGTGCATTAGAATTTAAATTTGACAAATTCTGAAAGGACATGTTCATCACTATACAATAAACTAACAGTTTAATCCTTAATTTATATTGAATGGTGCTTTGCCCTCCCCTGGCCCCCCAGCCATCTCCATTACCCCTTGCTCTTCATAACATCATTTTTTAAAAAAAAACGTTTTCAGTTGACAAATTACTCAGTAAGTATGACTTCATTTCAATGAACCTCCATTTTTTAGTTGGATGCTCAGCTTCATTGTATTTTCATTTTCTTTGCGAGAGTTTTTTTCTGTTCATGTGTAATGAACCTCTGCTTTGAATTATCTGCCATATTTTTAAACTTTGCGGCAATTTCTTTTCTTATTTTCCTCTTCAATTCAGTCACCCATTTTTAAAATACTTCAATAATAGCTCATCAATATTTTAACTGCATTTGGATCATGTACAGTTTGAAACTTTGGTAACTAGATAACCTTTTGACTGGTTACATGAAGCATCACCCAAGAGTATATTATCATCCTATCCCAAGAGAAAAATATGTTGGAAACGTAAATAGTACAAAAATGAACATGACTCATATCTGTCACAATTTTAACTTGCCGTTTAAAACTTGCTTACTATACCGAGACTTTGGAGTAATTGAGTATGAACATGAATATCCCAAACTTCCTGAGAGGGTATTGCCATTGTAATTTCTGTGCACCTTGCGAAGTACAGCACCCAAGCACCACATCCTTTCATTTTATTAGCAATTACATTGGAGAATTGTTCTCAGTTTAACTTGGCAAGTTTGTCAACTCCATTTCAAAAAGGGATTATGGGAGTAGCAGGGGTAATTAAGTCTCTAGTAATTAGCATTCTTTTTGATGAATTGCATTAACTGTTTTTAATTGATTTCATGTGCTTTTGGGTGTTTTAAGTGCTTTGATTTCAAAATAATTTGAAATAGAAGCAAGATTAGGTCATGCAACCTTTCAAGCTTGCTCCTTCATTCAATGAGATCAAAATTAATCTTCTACCTGAGTGCCAGTTTCTCGTACAATGCCCAAATGCATTGATGCCCAGAATATCTAAAAAAAAAATTGATTTCAATGAACCTAATGATTTGAGCTTTTACATCCTTCTGGTTTGAATAACTCCACAGGGCCATTATGCTCTGAGTGAAGAAAGTCTTTGTAATCTCAATCCTGAGCATTCTAACCCTTGTTCTCAAACTGTGATTCCTGGCCTTGCCTCCTCAATCAAGGAAAACATTCTCCTCTTTAAAAAAATTTACTACTTTTCAATGAGATTTGCTTCTAAACTCTTCAGAATAATCTCCATTCCTCCTCTGAAATGCAAACTTGCTGTTGCTCAAATCAATCCAATAAATTAATGCAGTCGTCCCACAGTGGCATAAACATCTTGCTGCCATAATTGAAGAGGTTACGCTGTTCCTGATGTGGTCTCACCTGGGTCTAATACAATTACATTAATGCTTTCTTAATCCTGAATTCATATCATTATAAAGCTGCCTCCTATCGCTTGCTGCACCTGGATCTTCATTGAAAACTAACCAACCCATCTTTTTATTTAATTTTGTTGAACTAAGCTTAATTATTAACAGCTGACAGATGCATTTTCTTTGACAGTCAATTCAGCCTCAGGGTGTATCTTTGCTTTTAAGTGGTCAGATTATTCACATAAAACCTCTTGATGTATTGAGCTTACAACTTGGGTCAGAGGAGGCTTCTGGACCAGTCATTTTCTTTGGCTTGGCTTCGCGGACGATGACTTATGGAGGGTAATGTCCACGTCAGCAGCAGGCTCGTTTGTGGCTGACAAGTCCGATGCGGGACAGGCAGACACGGTTGCAGGGGAAAATTGGTGGGTTGGGGTTGGGTGTTGGGTTTTTCCTCCTTTGTCTTTTGTCAGTGAGGTGGGCTCTGCGGTCTTCTTCAAAGGAGGTTGCTGCCCGCCGAACTGTGAGGCACCAAGATGCACGGTTTGAGGCGAGATCAGCCCACTGGCGGTGGTCAATGTGGCAGGCACCAAGAGATTTCTTTAGGCAGTCCTTATACCTCTTCTTTGGTGCACCTCTGTCACGGTGGCCAGTGGAGAGCTCGCCATATAACACGATCTTGGGAAGGCGATGGTCCTCCATTCTGGAGACGTGACTTATTATTTCAATCATGTCATTAAATGTTGTTTTGTAAAGAATCTGGTTGGCTGTGTAACCTGTTCATTTGTGTTAATTTACTTAAGAATTAAGTTGTGTAATTAATTTGGCACATTTCAAAAATTCTGATGGCAATAATTTTAGTGGGTATATTTTCAAATTTCATGCATGTTCTGTCTGCTGTTATAACATCAAATTAAACCATTGAACACTTTTCCTAAAATGGGGAACAGAAGAATATTATGCTCATATTTTAAACAATTAGCACAAATATTTAATCTCTTGGTGAATAAGCTTTCTCTGTTTACTCTCTTCTGCCTCATTCTAAACAGTGGTGGAAAGAAGGGGAGTATCAGACTTGAGATGAGAGAGAATTCTCTATGAAGCATTTTCATATAAAAATTCTCAGAGTGATGAATATTTTTACATGTCTCTTATTTGAGAAACTAAGAAGTTTGTGGAGCTGCCAGGTGATATTGCAGAAATGACAGATACTAATACATAAAATGAGAGTTGGAGCTAAAATGCTTTATCTAAAATAGGTTTGATTTTGAGGGAGAAATGTAAATGCTGATCATATTTGCTGGATTATATTGTATTGAGTACAGTGTAGTTTTAGAAAAATGTTTGGACTGAAATGACCCATCTTTGACCACCAAAAAGAAAACATACTGAGTCTTCAAACATAACTGATGCTTGTAATTTTCTGGAAAATGCTTGGATGACAAATAGATGCTACAGGGTTGGTTTGGCATTGGTCATAGTGGCAATCTTGGAAAGAGTAGTGTTGATACATTTATTGTCAGAAACATTTATATCCATCAAAATTCTTATTTGCTGCAGCCAAACAGGGCCTTGTAAAGAAAAACTGCAAGAGTAAACTCAATTAAATTAAGAGAGGCAATAATTGCGTCAGGTAAATAATAAATGTTCACAGCGATCCTTGTTTTTTTTAAAAAAACAATGACTTGCAACAGTGTCAAAAATAGTGGCAGTTTCACATGTTGAAAAGTCATGAGTCTGAGGTACAGCAACCAAGGAAGCTTTGTAATTAGACAGCTGCCCATTGAATTTCACTGAGTACCATGGAATGGTTAAGTGTAAGCAGGATGAGGTATGTATTAAATGTGCATGTAAATGTACTAGGATGCATTAAAGTTCTAGTGTTCTGCAATCAAACAGGACTATCAGGCAGAATTATTGTTGCACTACATTTCTGTTTACTATTGCATGTTTCGTTTTTCAGCACCATGTGGCGGCCAATATATTGGATCAGAAGGCGTAATTTTGTCTCCAAACTATCCAAAGAACTATACTGGTGGACAGACTTGCTTATATTCCATCATTGTGTCCAAAGATTATGGTATGGAACACTCTCTAATTGAAACAAAAGTACCTGTCACTATTAACTTCTAGTCATATACAGTATATTAGGATATATTTTCAATTAATATTTCCAATTCTATATGATTAAATTGTTTGATATAGTTTATATCAATAGATCCATTCATGATGGTTACTAAGCATGTTTTCCTCACATTTATTCATTATAAATGAATTTGATATTAAAAGATTCAACAGCTCGGATTTGGATACTAATCCTATCAATTACATATATTTCAGGCTGCCACATTCTTAGCCCTTGCTGTGATCTCAAAGTTGCATGATGTTTTTCCATTTGAATTTTTGACGGTGGTTTTATTTCTAAATGAACTTGATTATCAAATAATGCTGGAAGATTCTAATTTAAACTGCACAACGCTGGCTAATTTTCCGTCTTCATTTTATCGATGTCGTCTTAATAATTGTTTTTTTTTTCTTGCCATGTAGTGGTATTTGGCCAGTTTACATATTTTCAAACAGCGCTGAATGACGTGGTGGAAGTGCATGATGGTCCCACCCAACATTCAAGGCTCCTCAGTTCACTCTCTGGCTCTCACACAGGTAATTCAAAACAATTGGATATATTATCACATACACAAAAAAAAGTTTCCAAGTTTAACCTATCCAATGCCTCAGTTTTCCAGGGGTTTAACATGGATTCTGATAGGCTATGATTCACAATACTGTGATTGACTAGCGGAATGAAATGTTTACAATTTACAAATGTGATTGACAAGGACAATATTAGAACGTTGTGCTTTATGTTATACCATGTGAATGCCGTGCTGTAAATACTGGGATGAATAACATAGGCAGCTAACTAGCAATTCCATTGTGGTGATGACGGTCCAGAATTAAGACCCCCCCAGTCTCAAGCATTCAAGCTGCAGTATGTTTGGAGACTGAGTTCTCAGCCATCAATGCCTCAGACACTGAAGATAAGAGCCTTGTACTGATCTTTTCTCTAAGACAAAGGTCCTTGACCATCCTGCCCAGTAAAAATTCACAGTAAGAAACTGGCCCTGTGAGCCCTTCCCATAAACACAGTGTTTGATCAATTGAGTTAAAGGATACTTGAAGATCAGAGTCTCAGATCTGACATAATTATTGATTAACATTATTTTAAACTCTATCTCCTGTTAATCACTAGACATATTTGGAAAACAATTTGAATACTATATTAAGTGCTGGTTAAAAGAAGGCGTCAGGCCAATGCATGGGCAGGATTTTCCACCATCTTTGATGCAGTCATTGCTTGTAACCATTTCCAGAATTAGATTTTATTGTCATAAACAAGTCACGAAATTTATTGTTTTGTGGCAGCATCACAGTCCAAACATGCGTATAAACGACCTTACAAAATTAAATTTAAAAAAAAATAGTGAATGAAAACTCAAAATAAGGCAGGCCTTTGGTCATTCAGGAATCTAATGGCAGTGGGAAAGTAGCTGACCTTGTGATGCTACCTGCTCATCTTTCGGCTCCTGTACCTTTTTTCCCCAATGGTAGCAGTGAAGTAGGCATGGTTTGGGAGGTGAAGGTCCTTGAGAATGGAGACTGCTTTCTTAAGATACTGACTGCGCTTGTAAATATCCTCGATGGAATGAAATCTTGTGCCCATGATGTCACAGGCTGAGTTAACAACCTTCTTGAGCTTTTCTTCTCCTGAGTGTCGGCACATCTGTACCAAACTGTGGTGCAACCACCTTGAATGCTTTCCACGGTACACCTGTAAATGTCAGAGAGTCTTCGGTAATATTCTTAATCTCTGCAAACATCTCAAAAGTATAGCCTTCTTTGTGATTGCATTGACATGGAGCCTCCAGGACAGATCCTCTGAGATGTTGACACCCAGGAATTTGAAGTTCTCGACCCTCGCCACTGCTGAACCCTCAATGAAGACTGGGTTGTATTCCCTTGACTTCTTCCTGAAGTTCACGACCTTCCCCTTGGTTTTGCTAAAATTGAGTGCGAGGTTGTTGGTGTGATACCACTCAACGACTGATCTCTCTCCTTCCTGTACGCTTCCTCATTGCCGTTTGTGATTCAGCCGACAACTGTGGTGTCGTCGGCAAATTTGTAGATAGCATTGGAATTGTTTGGCCACACAGTCATGGGTGTATAGTGAATAGAGCAGTGGGATAAGCACGCATCCCTGGGGTGCACCTGTCTTGATAGTGAGGAGGAGACATTGTTTCCAAATCACATTGACTGTAGTCTTCCAATGAAGAAGTCAAGAATCCAGTTGCGGGGGGGGGGGGGGGGGGGGGGGTGTTCAGAGGCCCAGAGTTTGAAGTTTCCTGACCAGCACTGAGGGAATAACGATGTTGAACTTTACGGAAGCTGCAGTATGAAAAGAGAATCAGTAGCTAATATATATGTAACTGGTGAATGCAAACATGGGGCTGATATATGCACAGGTAAAGATATTAATTGTGGGTCCAACAAGACAAATCATGTTTTTAATTTGGTGAGGTCAGGAAAAAAATAGCCCTCAAAAATGCATCTGTAGTTTATGTATTATTGTCAATATAGTTATCTGTGGATTTTTTTCCATAAAATAAGAGTACTGGGTGGACCATAAAATATAAAATTGGAAGTTGTACCAATAGGTAATGTCAGAATTGTTAAGCTATCACATATGAAAAGCCTGATATCACACATCAATCAGTGAATAGAAAGTTAAAGTTGTTCAGCTACCGGAACACTGGGGTTTTGCTATTGAACCCACTGGTGTATATTTATTTTTTCTTTGGCTTGGCTTCGCGGATGAAGATTTATGGAGGAGTATGTCCACGTCTGCTGCAGGCTCGTTGGTGACTGACAAGTCCGATGCGGGACAGGCAGGCGCGGTTGCAAGGGAAAATTGGTGGGTTGGGGTTGGGTGTTGGGTTTTTCCTCCTTTGTCTTTTGTCAGTGAGGTGGGCTCTGTGGTCTTCTTCAAATGCATGTTAATTATCATGCATAATTATGAAGGATTATAGTTATTTGAGTGAATTACCTGTAAAAAAAAAACTTGGCATACAGAAAACAGTGGCAAGTTCAATGGGCGCAAAGGTTACAAATGCATTCCTGGCCAGCAGCTTTGAGTATGGAAATTCTGACATTCACGACTGCTTTGAACCGAACTTGACTACCAGCAGAACTAGAGTGTGCAAACCTTGCGAGATGTTTTTTATGTCAGGGACAGATGCTACTGATCAAGAATGTTAATGGCATAGTGGGCGAAATCTGACCCCAGCTGCACTGTGGTGTTGTACAAGCCTTCGCCTGGAATTATAATGCGACTTTTCAAAAACTACCTGGAAATATGTCTTGCTGACGTGTACATTCCAGATCCAACCTGAAACACAAATTGGAGTAAAATACAACATAAAAAGGGGCCTTAAAAATGTATTGGAAGCTAGCTATCTGACAGAATTGTACCAGTTTAACTAGAATATGCATTCCAAGAGCAACAGATGTTATTGGTTCCAATGGGATATCCAGTCATTCTAAAGTTAAGAGATTCATGTATGAAACAACATCTCCTTCGTGAGTAAGAATTTAAATCGGAGGTTCCTCATCATTTGATTGTTGCAGTTTTCTGAAGCTGATATGCCTCCATATTTTCCCTGCAGTGTCAAAACCGGCAGTGCTGAATGTTCCATAGCCTGACATGAAGGAATCTCAACTTTAATCTGAACCAGGAATTTGATCATCTCTCCTTAAGATCTGAAATACTCTATTAAATAATTATAGACTAACAATGTCACTTAAATGATTCACACTGACAGACATTATAAAGTGCCTGGGTACATCATGTATACTTGTGTTGAAATCATCTTTAAAATTGATAATTTTGTTGACATTTTTCCTGGTCTCACTAAATTGTCAAACTAATTGTTCAAATGCTGTTATTCACTTGGCAGATCACTACATCTAAAAATTGCAAAGAATCCTCCGTTCTTGTGATAAGATTTATCTCTCTGACATGAGTTACAATACACTCGTACTACTGGCATTGCATTTACCCCTGAAGAAAGTTTCAGATCGTTTAACTCTCCTAGTCTGAAAAGAATAATCTTTAGAAAAGTAAAAAAATAAATTGTTGCTGCATTTATTGGTTCTATCCTGTGATGTAATGCCTGATGATGTGGAAATTGAATGTATTTGAAGGTTAACTTTTTTGTGCTTTGTCAGTATACTATCTCTCACTGATCAGTAATTTCTCATACAAATATTGCTGCCAATGTCCAAACTATAACTCTCCTTTTTCCATACTCACTGGCTAGCAATGTTCAATTTGTAAATTATTTTTATTAAATCTTTATATAGTATCGTGTTCCTAATTTTTCCACCCCCCCAAAAAAAATTACTTAATTCATATTACACAGTGAAAAATAGTCCTGTGCTAGAACCAAGATTATAAAACCCCCTTTTTGGTGGTTTTCTCACTTGCTGAAATTGAAGTGGCTCAAGTGGTATTGGAACGCCAGTGGTATTGGAATGGCAGTAGTAAGATGGTAGCACCTTCTCCTGGGGTGTGT
Organism: Narcine bancroftii; assembly: GCF_036971445.1. Taxonomy (NCBI): domain Eukaryota; kingdom Metazoa; phylum Chordata; class Chondrichthyes; order Torpediniformes; family Narcinidae; genus Narcine; species Narcine bancroftii. The sequence continues at coordinate 166,100,584 of NC_091476.1, read as the reverse complement.
CCTCATTCACTCTGTATGTTTGAGCATGAGGATCCATCACATACAAATCCAAAGTATTCCACCCTCGGAAGAAATTTGTCTGATCCTTGAGAGGTAAATCCAGTAGTAAATTAAAAAGTGGTTTGTTTCTGTCTCCATTTCAGTACATCATATTTTTGTTCCCTCTTTCACAGCTTTAATGGTTTATTCTTCCAAACCACTCAAGGTTGGGTGATATGGAACCATCTGCAAAAACTTGGCTCCATCCATCTGGGAGTTTGATCAATTTAACCCTGGTGAAATTGCTTTAATTGTTGATCATTGTAACTCTGCACTCTCCACTTGCAAATCGTTGCTTAAATTGCAGAGTTTTTCATCAAAGCTGTTTCTTTCACTGAGAAATTGCATCTTCTACAATCAACGTCATAATTTTCATTAATGAATGAGCAAAATCTGATTCCTTAACTATAGTTTGTGCTGCAAGGACAAGAGGTTGTGAGGAGAAATGAGTAAATTCTTCTGTTGCTCCTGACGTGTTATCATTTTTCCACTGTGCTTTCGGGCTACTTAACTATCTACGATAGGTAGTATGCAACAGAAAAGCTGCTCCTCCTTATAATGGAGGATCATTAAAGAAAAAAAGTAATTCAAGATGCTTTGGTTGTACCCTTTTCAGTAATATGGTAACGATGGATCTGATTAGTGATTTCCTTCCTGTTCAAGCTGTTTACTTGGTGGAAAGTTTGGATTCGGTCTCATTACTTGGGTAAGCTGCCTTACCCACTTCGTCCTATATTCCAGTCATGATATCATCAAATGGAGATACACAAACTGGGTGTCTGGCAGTCAGATTGTTCTGTCCACCTATATAGTCATATGAAGGTAATATTAATGTGTTCTCCGGCCATAATGAGTAATTTCCTCGTATTCCTCAAAAATATACTGCACAGTCATATGATTTGGAAGTTCTAGCCTTGCATGTTCTTTGGAAGTTTTGACATGACGTAGATGACAGGCAAATTCTATTTGTGAATATCAGTACGTGGCCTTGATTTGGGGGGTGGGGGAGCGGGGGAAGGAGGAGAAGACCATATCACACCAATGTTCACATCTCGACTCGTCTCAATTTTACAAATGTTAAGGCAAATGTATCTCAGCATCATCAAGCATTGTGTCACAGGAGATAACCTATGCATCAACTCAAACCACAGGAATACAGTTTTATGTTTCCTGGTCCAATTCCAAATTTGATTCAGAACTTTACTCAAAGTATCTAAAATGGCTGAGAAGAAGTCAAGATGATCAATCATTAAAAACTTTTTTTTATCTTATCCTCAACTGGGTGGAGTTCTTCAGCATCAATTTTATTGCCAAGGTAAACTCCTCCTTTCTTGCAAAGGCAAAACATTTTTTTAACAGTCATATTCCTGTTTTCTTGGAGACTCAAAAACATTTTCCAGATCCATCTTTTGTTCCTCCCCCAACTTTCTAAACAGCAATATATTGCCTTGATAGCCAACATGTGAAAGACCTTGAATAAAACTATCCTCTTGACTCTGAATTTATACTTGAACCTCAAACTCTTGTCAATAGAAATCTGGAAAAGCCCAAGGTGAATATCATTCATTCAGAATTCCTTTGAACCCTTGTCTAATTTCATCTAGTGAGCATGTGACATGCCACCTTCTTGGATGCATAAACTAAACACTGGCGAAGTAATGCACATGACCTCTCAAGCCTGCTCTATTAGCAGAATTATTTCTGATATAATGTTAACCTCAACTCATATTTCCATCCTACTTGCTGCAACCTTTCACCTGATTGTTATCAAAAATCTCTGTCTTAAAATATTCAATGACCCTGCCTCAACCAGTCTTCAAAGAAAGGAGCTCTAAAGACTCTCAACAGGGCACGAGAGAAGATTTTACTTTCTCTCTCTTCAATGCGCTGGTCGGTCTTCTATTAAATGGTGAGCCCTTGTTCCAGATTCTCCCACTAGAGGGAACATCCTTATCACAAATGGGTTCGGAATGAAGAAAGCAACGAAGAAAAATTATTCCTTGTGCTTAATGTTATTATCCGACCAACATTTTACTCCTGATTACACATCACCAAGTGTTCCGCACCAGTGTCAGCTTCTATTGATCTTCTCCGGCCATATATATGTACAGATATATGGGAAGGTTCAATGGACTTTGCTGTGTGAACATTATAAATGATTAATCTGGGTCATTTCAAGTAGTTCATGTGACTGATTCCGTTTACTATAATTCCTTACACGTTGAGTGCATTTTGATTGCTTGACTTTGCTCTGTCTCGTAAATAAGAAAACTGACATTTCCAAAAATTTTCAGATTTGATCTGTGGATAAAATCCGAAAATGCTTTTTTAAATAAAGAAAGCTCAACAGGACAGGAAGTATCTACGAAAAGAGAAACGAGTTTAATCTTTGAAGTGAGGAAACTTTGTGCCTGCACATGTTAGCCATAATTATATTTTTCTCCTTTAGGTAGTTCTTCCTTCACCTCAACATATGGCAGCAGGGCTTGATGAGATTGTTAGCATCCCTGAGCCTATGCAGGGGTTGTGACAAATCTGATGCATGTTTGTCCATTGTATTTGCAGTCCAGGTAATATTAAAGGTTATCTTGGACGTCGGTATCCTTTCACTAATTAACTTCCCTGGACAACACAAAACCTCCTGTAAGTGTAGACACCGCACACAAGATTCAGTAATCCATTGCAAGTCTGTTATAAAATGTGCAACAGTTTCCTTTTGATGGTGATTACAGCCATTAATCTTGTACGATGCTTTTCAATTTCTCTAATCAATTCCTGGTTTGATTCATGCCAATTTGTATGAACTTGCACTTTTTAGCATTTTCAAATGAGAGAAAAAAGGATGACTTCATTTCTTCAACATAATTTCTAGTGATTTTTTTAAAAATTTTCCCCCAGCTTCCTTCTAAACTCATGGAAACAAGCCTTAGACTCTAAAGTGAAATGGTTATGATACCAAGCACCATCCTAGGGATTGGTACCTTGTGCTGTCTGATGGTCCAGCTCTGTACTTCCATTAGTACCCCCTCTCCAGCAAAAAATTGAACTGATATATCCCATAGCTATTCAGATGCTTGTGAATGTTTCCAACGCATCATTCAAGGAAAAGGGATGAATTCTCTAAGGAACTCATAACCATCAACATCCAAAGAGATTATCAAGCTCTTATTAGTTTGCTGTTTGAGAACATGGAAGCAATTAACTTGTCCTGTGGGTTTCCTACAGTCACCACACATATTCAATCTTAATTTAACTGTTGAAGGAATCTGAAGGTGCTAATTATGCTCACCTCAACTACTTTCTTCCTTAGCACAGCTGATGAAAACTCAGACTTGTAGATTGATGAAGTTAAACTCATTTTCGCGAAACTAATGTTACAGTCCAAGAGAAACAGTCCAAGTAACACTTCTGTAAAGTGCTAATTCAAGTTCATTTGTCATCGGTTTGTACCACTACAATGCAACAAAACAGAATTCCCCAGTCCATGGTGCAGAATAATCCAAAACACATACAAATACAGATAAATGTTGCATTGTCTTAATAGGAGAGTCACAGACAGTTGTTTCATCAGTTGTTCACTGCCCCTGGGAATAAGATGTTCCTCAGCCTCCTGGTTCTGGCTCTGATTCTTGCGTATCTTTTTTCCAACAGGAGTAGCTTTCAGGGTGGTACGGGTCCTCCCTAGTTTTTGCAACCCCTCTTTAAACCACAATCCTGGTAAATCCCATCAATTGGGGAGGGGGTGGAGAGGAGAAGAGGGTGACCCCCAATGATCCTCCCTGCCACTTTTACAGTTCTGTGGATTAGCATCTGATCAGATTTTCTACAGCAACCATATCACACTGTGATGCGGCCAGCCAGGATGCTCTCAGCAGACCTCCTTAGTAAGTTGACAATGGTGACCAGTAGCCTTGTCTGCCTTAGCCTTCTAAGGAAGTAGAGTCACTGTTGTACCATCCTGACAAGTGAGGAGATGTACGTCCAGGATAGGTCACTTCTCAAGTGGACTCTGAGGAACATGGTGCTCTCCATTCTCTCCACTACTGAGCTATACTGTGTAATGAGGGGTGGTTGTCCCTAGTCCTCCTGAAGTCCACAATTATTTCCTGTGTCTTGTCCACGTTAAGACTCGGGTTGTTGCTCTCCTACCATTTCATGAGATTTTTCACTTCTCTGTATTTTGACCCAACGTTGTTGCTAATGAGATCAATTTCTGCTGCGTCATCTGAAAGTTGGATGACTCTGTTGGAAGTGGATCTCTTTGCAGTCATGGCCAATATCGGGAACAGGAGCGGAGTGGACACCCAGCTCTGTGATGCACCAGTGCTTAGTGTAATGGTGCTCGTCAGTCCGGACAGCTCTGCGGTACTTCCATGATAAAGTCCAGAATCCAGTCACAGAGAGAGGTGTTGAGTCCCAGCAAGGACAGTTTCTCCAACTATCTCTCGGGAATTATTGTATGAAACGCTGAGACTTCAATGGCGTATGAAGTGTCGTTTTCCTGCTGGGTCAGGATGGAGTTGAGGGACAAAACTATAACATCGTCAGTCGAAAGGTTCTGTCTGTAGGATAATTGAAATGGTTCAAGTGTTTCTGGGAGGTCCACTAGTTAGTCCTTGTTGTCAATTATCATAATTGCATCCTTTAATTGAGCTCAATATTGATTAGAAATAACAAAAATTGTGAGATAAAGAACTGTGTGTTTACCCATAGGGGAATGCCAACTTTATTTTTCACCAATCCTCGAGGCAGCATGAAAATAGTATAGTTTCCAACTACATTACACTAAATTAAAGTTATAAGTTGTGTTGAATGTATGTTTTGATTTTGTTTATTTTAAGGTCTTATTTCCTTTTACTTTACATTTCAGTAATTTTAAAAGAACTTCTTAAACCTATTTGAATAGTTTCTAAATGCTTCTGACATCCAGACCCAGTTCAACTACTCTTCTGCTTCCTGAAGAGTTAAGTCCAGGAGGTTGTGCATCATAAGCGAGAGAATGGGGCAGGTTGATCATTTTTACAGTTCTTTACATTGTCAAAGTACAGATGAAGCGTGTTGCTGTTATCAAGACTCGAAAGAAATGAATATTTTCCATCAGGGGTCTAATGAAACCCATAGATTTAAAACAGTGATTCTCTACCTTTTTCTTTCTGCCCCATACCACTTTAAAGCAATCCCTTGCTAATCACAGAGCAGCTATGGCATGGGGAATACTTAAAGTGGGATGGGAGTAGAAAGATAAAGGTTGAGAACCATTGATTTAGAATTTGGATATACATCATGAGGATTAAAATATGCTGTTCCCCACCCCCTGCCATTGCTAGACTCACTTTACACCATGACTGTGTGGCTAGACACAATTCAAATGTCATCTTTAAATTTTCCAATTATCACCGCAGTTGTTAGTGGAATCACAGATGGCAATGAGTAAATATACCGGAGTGACGTAGATCAGCTAGTTGAGTGGTGTCACGACAGCCTTGCATTCAATAGGCCTTTTTCACACTGCTGGCAAGTAGTTACCCTACTTGGACCCGGTGAAATTCCTGGGAAGATGGGACCTTCCAGGGCTTTCACGCCACAGTCCAAATTCTCTCTAATCTGCCATCCTCGGCAATTTAGGGGGATATTGCCCCCAGCGATAATGCATTACGCACTCACTGGAGTAAGTTGCCTTCCTTTACCCCCCCCAAATCCCAACTTTGGGTGCGCTTCAGCACATCATGGCAGCAGTGCAATGCGGGATCAATAGCTGACTTTATTATCCATAATCCTCACGCAGCGGGAACTGCTCTCGAAAATGCAGACTGGTTCCCGCTGCATGGAGATTATGGGTAACAAGGAGGCCATTGATCCCACATTGAGCTGCTGTCACAACTTTCCAAAGTGGTCCCGAATCGGCCCATTTTGGTCAGGTGGTATTATTCTTTATTTTAATATCCGATGTGACGCAGTGTGCAAGCCCTGATGTCACGACTCTTCCCCACTTAGCCATTTGCCTTTTCACACAGCAGGGAGGGGGTGGCCCATGGAAATTACCCAGGTCTGTGGCCCGTGGGCCTGGGTAATTTTCCCCGGCTGATATTTTCACACTGCAGGTTCAGGGGAGGGTTCTCAGGAAATTTTCACAGGAATCCCTATTTTACATAGCGGTGTGAAAAGACCTCATCTCATCAAATTTAAGGAACTGATTGTGGACTTCACAAGGAGGAAATCAGGAGAACACAAACCAGTCCTCATGAGAGGTCAGCAGTGGAAAGGGTGAAGAACTTCAAGTTCCAGGGTCTCAACATCTATGAATATCTATCCGGCAGACTCCATCTCAATGTAATCATGGAAAACATTCACCACCAGCTATACTCCACGAGGAGATTTGGTATGTCATCAAATATTCTTGCAAATTTCTAAAGGTGTGCATTCTGACTGATTGCATCGCTGTCTGGTATAGAGGACAGAAAAAGTGTACAGAATGACCTGGACAGAAAAAGTGTACAGAATGCTGTGAGCTCGGCCAGCACCATCCTGGGCATCAGATTTTACTCCATTAAGGACATCTGTAAGAGGCGGTGTCTCAAGAAAGCAATTTCTATCCTTTAAGACTATCACCATCCAGGCTGTGGCCTGTTCTCACTGCTACAATCAGGAAGGTTCAGGAATCTGAAGACAAACACACGATGATACAAAAACAACTTTGTTCCTCCTGCCAGTATATTTCTGAATGGATATTGAACAAGAGACACTACCACACTTGCCTCTTTTGCACTATTTTTTAATGTAATTTATAGGAATTTTACACCTGCAATGCTGCTCCAAAACAGCTTATCTCATGACGTGTTCATGATGAAAAATTTTGATTTTTAAATTTTTGTTTAATAAACCAATTAGTGGATAGTTTTGTTTAATGCCCCCATATTCATGGACAGTTGGTCTAAAAATGCCAAAACGCATGATAGAATCTGTTAATTGAAGCCAGACTTGCATCCCATTTAATCTGCAGAGTTTTCCATCAGACGACCAAGAGAGAAGGGAAAGTTCATCTTAAATCAATACCTCCAAATGTAGCACCAAATGGTAGCTCCACAACTTCAATAGAAATCAAATATTGAGGTTGAGAGAGGTTCACCCACATTTGTGTCACGTGCTTTGTCCTTTGTACCAGGATTGAATTTCTATAAGTATGCTTAGACCCTTGGTGCCACTCAGATCTTTCCCAGTGCTTTGTGCTTGAATCACATTTTCTCTTGCTCTTTCTAACTGCCCAGGTGGATCTAACCCATCCAATAAATGAACTTGTTAACGCTTAAGAGGATAATCAAGAAGAGCAGCTTTTCCTCTCAAAGAACGCACACTCCGTCACCTCCATTGGAAATCTTTCCTAATCAAAATTCTCCCACTGAAATGATGTGAAGATACTAAATTGGGATAGCCAAAGCTGAATGCGATATTGGATCTTAAAAAAAAATCATTTTGCAAATACTACAACTATAACAAAGATCAGGTCCAGCAAGGATGGATATTTTTTACAGAAATTTAGCAAACTGCATCATGGTACAGCTTTATCCAAACTCACTCTGACAATATCTGAAAGAAGTAATTTGGCTCATTGGGTCTGGCTCATTCTCCACATTAACAAGTTCACACAGCCTCGAAAGCTGACTGTTTAAGAAGTTAGAAAGAACAGTTAAAAGTGATATGCACACTGAGATTCGTTCTCTATAGCCCATGTCTCCCATAGACTCTTTGATCATCTGACTTGAGATTTTTTTTTAATTTTTTTTTAAATTTTTTATTTTTCACACCATAAATCACATTAGCCATGATATACATTTTCACACATTTTTAATGGGATTTTAAACGACAGAGTAATTCTTAATGCGACTGTATGAATATTCTTTTATTAAATGCCCATTGTTCCAACTCTTAAAAGTAGTTTATTTCAAGACTAAGAAATGACAGAAGAAATTAGCAGAATTGTTAAAATAAACCAGTTGATGGATTTTGTTTCATCTCTTTAACAACAAACATCTTGAAAAACAGGTAATGTTTTGGAAGAAGTTAAAGTGCAGTCCATTTCCAAATTTCTCTGCCTCATTTTGTTCGCACAAAAAAAATTGTTTGATTTGAATTCTGTCTTTCAACTAAAATGCTGTCAGACTTTTTTTTCCCCTGTATCAAATAATTTCATTGCTTGGTCCCAGTGGAAGAAAGATAATGATTTATGCAAAATGCTGGTGAGCTGACCCAGATCTTAATGGCGAGCAAGTCCACCACTACAAAAAATTGATTGATTATTTCCATGCTTACCTACAACTGCTAATCTCCATTATCCTTAGAATCAGGACATTTTATTCTCTCAGTGCTGATGTCCTGAATGTATTAGATGCCGTTTTGCATGAAATCAATAAAAATTTCAGTTAAATTTGCGATTACATCCCTTATCTAGATCAAAGCAAATTCCTAAAGTATTTGCAAAAATATCTTTGACACTCAAACAATTAATAAATTCCAGAAGAATTCTCACATGCACATCAAAGGTTAATTACAATGCTGAATAATCCCAAAATAAAGCATGAGGTAAAAAGGTCAAAGGAGGCAAAGTGAGTTGTTTCTTGGCAGGAGGTTTGTCAATGTTAATCACCAACAATTTAACATCAGAAACATTTCAGACAATAAGGTCTGCTAATTAATTGCACCATCATTTCTTACTGGCCTTGGAGTGTTGCAGACTAGTCATAGAATAACAGAAGACCCTTTTAGATCGGGCAAAAGTCCAAATGTAAAGGCGGAGAACCTCTGCCAAAATGCATAACCACATACCTCTCTGAATGTGCGGAGGCTGCCTCCGAGCCATATAATCTAACCCCTCTCGGTGAGGGACAATTGGTGGAGCATTGCTTAGGGGAGGGCTGATGATGCAGTCATCCCGTGACCCATCTTCCCACTCATCCTTTTCGCTCCAAGTCAGGGGTATTGCGGCAGCGGGAGCTGTCAGGGGGCGACTGGTGTGGGCTGGGATAGCCACACCGGGCCTCTTTGACCTTCAGGGTCTCTGTGGCTCATAATAAGGCAAAGCAATGGCTGTTTTCCCTACCCATAATCCCCCATGCAGCTGCAACTGCTCTGGGAACCACAGAGTGGTTCCAGATGCCTGAGGGATTATGGGTAGGGAAGGCGGCCACGGCTATAGTGCATTTTGATGATGTCTGGTGCTACGGCATCCATTGCCCCACCTCTGTCAGATCCAGAGGGCGCTACGAGGCACCTCTGGATATGAGTGGGACACTGGAGCAGCCTTTTAGGGCTGCTATCTGAAAGGTAAGTTCTTTGTTTTCCATCTATTCCTGTAACCGACCTCAAGGAAGAGGCCTGATGTGAAATGGGCTTAAGATACACCACAGAAATAGGTTCTTTAGCCATTGAGTCACTGCTCATTTACATTATACTATACTAATCCCATTTATTGTTTTTCCCAAACAGACTGATCCCCAATTCTATTTTAACAATCATTTATGATTTTACAATCATTGTATTTTCTGACTTTTAGAAGAAATCAAATAATCACTCTATGTAAACATCCTGCCACAGACGGAGAAGAAGAAATTATTACTAAAAGTCGAGAGTTTTGAAGAATTTATTGGAGCTCATTGATATGTGCAGGTCTCCCTAGGTCTAGCATTCATAACAAGGAGTTGGTCTATAGTCTCATCAACTCCTCCCAGATTTGTCAGGCAATGTACAGTGGCCAGTTGACCGAACAAACTGAACAGCATTGGATGTGGGAGGAAATGGTAGCAAACAGAGGAGATACACATCCAAACTCCATAAAGACAGCACACAAGCTCAGGCAGGATTGAACCTGAGTCTCTGGTGCTTTGAGCAACCTCCCGACAAGCTGGAAGATTTTTGTCACTCACCAGTGTTAATTAGCATGTTGCTAATTGGGAAATCAATTTGGGAGTGAAGTGAATGGCTGAAAAAGATTGAATGTTCAAGCTGCTCGTGTTGTTCTCAAAAGGAAGTTGCCTGAAACAAGGAAGTTAGTAATGGAAAGTGGGGGAAAAAAAGTGAACACAAACTATGAAATAAAGTTGAAATGATGCATGTCAAAAACAAGTTTAACTTTTCTCAAATACTGGATTGAATTTCTGTAAGACCAGTGAGACTATCATAGCAAGCTATGGTAGATAATGACATTTAATTAGCAAAGTTTATCAGTGCAGAACTTTTGCATACCCTGGGGATTGTCGAGTATACTAATGCAAATGCAGAAATGACCTGAACCAACTTCATCAAGTAAAGTGAGCTGTGAAGGATTCTGCGGCTTCAGAATGCCAGGCACATTTTGTGCGAGACAATCCAAACCAGCAGTTAGCAGATATAACTTTCAGAAAGCTAATCGAGCTTGCCACTCTCTAATTGCATGTGAACGCAAAAAAAAAAATGTGGGACCACTGATTGTTCCACCCCTCTTAACCTTCGTGTCTTGCACATTTTATTTTACGAGTTGTTCAGCAATGTAATTGACTTTTGACATTGAGAGAACGCCTTCAGAGTTTATGAATCATTCGAAAGTGAGAAGCAAGCAGGGCTCCATGTGGGAACTTGACAAGATTTGCCCTGAAGGCTTGTTTTAAATTTTTGTCTCACGTGGTTGAATTATTATGGCTAAGCTTCAATTTCTCTCGAGGGTATTGTAAAATTTGACAGAACATTGGTACCTGTAATAAAGGCTACAATTGTTGTTGATCTATTCCTCAAGCTAAGAATGTGGCAGAAAAGCTGAAGTGGTTTCTTTAATGAACTGCTTATGCATTTGCATCACTTGTTGGATGTTTCAGAAATCACTCCAATTGTATTTCTCAAATTCTTTCCACTTTTATCACAGGGGAGTCATTGCCTCTGGCCACGTCCAATCAAGTGCTAATGAAATTTAGTGCCAAGAGTCATGCCACAGCTAAAGGTTTTCACTTTGTCTATCAAGGTACGTTTACACCTGCAGCTCATTTTAAAGCATTGAAGTGACTTAAAATGTTAGTTTGTTTTCATCAAGGTCTCTAGCTGAATTATTATTGTGTGGTTTACAGTTGTGAACCACTCTCCAGCTGTCAAAATGAAGTGCTTTGTTTGAGGAGCTTCTGGTCACAACTCTGTGTTGATCAAAAATCAAGGAATATTGGGTTTCAGTTTGCACACTGTTAGATCATATTCTATCTTAGAGGTACAGCACAGTAAGAGAGCTTTCCAGCCCACAAGTCCATGCTGCTCAAATACACACATGTGAGCTGTTAATCTCTAATCATAAGATCAGAATTTATTGTCATGCACAAGTCACGAAATTTGATGTTTTGTGGCAGCATCACTTTGCAAACATACATATTATAACCATTTTATAACATTACTACATTTTTTTTTTAAAGTAGTGCACGAAAAGTAAGGCAGTGCCTAGTGCATTGATTATTCAGGAATCTGATAGCAGTGGGGAAGAGCTGTCCTTGTGTCATTGAGTGCTCGTCTTTAGGCTTCTGTATCTGTCGCAGAGTGAAAAGGTCTTCGAGAATAGAGGCTGCTTTTTTTTAAAGACTCACCTCATGTAGATGTCCTCAATGGAGTGAAGTCTGGTTAGCTACCCTCTGGAGTTTATTCTTGTCCTGAGAGTTGGCACCTCCATACCAGGCAGTGATGCAACCAGCCAGAATGCTGTAAAGGTAAAGCAATGTAAAGGTACCTGTAAAGGTAAAGGTCTAATTGTTGCCATGTAATACTACATTTACAATGTAACATACATAAAATTATTTAACATTTGTCCATCATAAGGCAGACAGAGAGGTGCCACTTTATCCAGGGCCCCTTACAGAAACCTACAGCACCTGATGTTCCTTGTTGTTCTTCCCTCCAGGTGCTGTCAAGGCCTGAGCCTGCTTAACTTCCAAGATCAGGCAATCTCGGGTGTATTCACGCTATTAGGCTTCTTGCTTATTTTGAAGTTTTCAAAAGGTTTGAAATAAGTTTTCGAGAGTTTTTGGAATCTGGAAACCCACACAGACATGTGGAGAATGAGGAATGTCCAAGCTGAGTTTGGTTACTCCTGTATGTTTCATGTCCCCGTGGCTGACATTCCTGAAGCAGGGCTTGGCTGTGGATTTGGCTCGACCAGGATATTGACATAACTCCCATGTCTCTTGTCCCAAGAGATCTCACTGCTGAAACAGGCTCACTCAGGTGTCAGTTTGGCGAGTTGGGTGGTGTGGGATAGGCAGGCCTGACTTTTGAGTTCCACAGAGGTCACATCACTGGTGCGTTGATCTTGTTGCTGTAGATTTTGTGATGCAGAAGCCTGATATGTTATTTACAGGATACCATTTAATGAATAAGAAAATGTCAGTCTGTTGCTTGCCTCGTCTGTGTCACGGCTCTCCCAATTTAGACACCAGTTCCCAGATGCTTGTAAAGAGGGCTTGTAATGAGCAGTGAGTAAATTTGCTTGATCCATATTTGATACCCAAGTCGATGACAGGCCAGCCGCTAGATTTATAGTAAATAGCGTAAATGAGTGGATTTCATGCACTTGTCATGATGATTTGGCCTGTATGTGACTCCAGAACCCACCAACTTGCTGAACTCCTAAGTGCCCTTTTACATGACCCAGAAAGCAGCTCATGGTGACAGATCTCATTCCCCAAAGACATTGGTAAACCAGGTGGATTTTTATAGCAATTGAGTAACCTTGTTTTCTTCACTACTTACAATTAGTTTTTTTTTAAACTCCATTTGATGACTGAATGTAAATTCCTTGGCTACCATTGAGGGAATTGTTAGTTCAAAGCCTGAGTTATTAGCTGGTAAGTTAATTGCTGTTCCACAAGTTCCATTCAAATTCCAGGCACATCCCTTGCTGTGTCCGCAGCGTGGGTTCTTGCATTTCCTCTTTGGTCATCCTGACAGAAGGCTGGATCTCAGTTAGATCTTTACCCACTGTGTTAATTTGTGTTGACCTTTGTGGCTTTCCCTGAACCAAATTGATTCTCAGCAGGACTTGCTGCCAAGCTGAACCGATGCTTTCCTCAAACAAAATCCCCAAAGCTGACAGAGGAAGTGAACTTTAGCCTGGAGTAGCAAAGTGATGGTTCCTGAGGGGAAAGAGCAATTTTCTCGCTGTGATTTCTATTGCATCTTGTCCTTTGCCTCCCGTTGCACTGTGACTGTATATAGCTACAAAAATATCCGCATATACATTTACATTATGGACTGAAACTACGAAAACTCAATGAAACACTGAATTTTATTCCAGGTAATTGTTATATAAAATTCAAACATGAATTTTTTTTAATTGTTTTCAGTGTTTCAGTCACTAATTTGCAGATGAATAAATATCTTGGTTTGAAAGGTTTTCCGCTAACTCTCCTGGCTCCTGCTTGACTCCCCTCCATGATTTGGTGATGAAATTGGGACACTGAATTTGAATTATTCCATTCATTCATCTACAGCTGTGCCCCGCACGAGTGCTACTCAATGCAGCTCTGTACCAGAACCAAGATACGGCAGAAGAATTGGTAATGACTTTGCCGTTGGGGCCATTGTCCGCTTTGAATGCAACGCAGGTTATGCCCTTCAGGGTTCCAAGAACATAAAATGTCTGGCCGTGCCTGATGCCTTGGCCCAGTGGAATGACTCAGCTCCAAGCTGTTCAGGTACGTAAGTGAACCAAAGCTGGAAGCTTTCTTGACGTTAGTATCTTAAATCCAAAGGTTATAAGTAGAAATCATGTCATGAGACAGCCAAAGGAACTAAATTTTGATTGATTTAAAAGTAAAAAAGTATTGATTGTTTCAAAAGATTTAAGATTTGATTGATTTTAAATCGTCGAAAACAATTGGTAGATTATTAACTGATCAATTTAATAACTGCAGTCATGGGCTCTAAGATTATGGATGTATCTCAGATCTAAACCTATTAACAAATTATTACCCTACCAGTGGTGACTGAATCTGTCCAATAATGATGTACGCTGTATAGATTAAGAAGCAGCCAGATCTGATCCATAGTCAGTGCTCTAGACGTGCTCAGCTTGGCATGCATAGCTGTTATAATTGATAAAAGTCTAGATGCAGGAAAATTACCCAAAATTCCAGTCCCTAACATTCCTGCTCATAATCGTCAGGGGAAGTTGGAAATGGCATCAGCAAGAGTCTCCTCTGCTGCGAATTAATCTGTCAAAACTTAATTTTTAAAATGTTTAAATTTAGACATACAGCACGCTAACAGGCCATTTCAGCCCACGAGTCCATGCTGCCCAATCTACACCGATTGTCCTACACCCCGATACATTTCGAATGGTGGGATGAAACCGGAGTCCCCAGAGAAAACCCACACAGATGTGGAGAATGTACAAACTCCACACAGACACCACAGAACTCGAACCCCAGTCCCAATTGCCGATGCTGTAAACGTGTTGCGCTAACCACTAAACCATCTGTGCTGCCCAAATATCCAGGCATTGGCATTGATTTCATTTGTGTCAGCTTCTGTGGAATTTTATATCAGTATGGATATTTTCAGAACTGCCCTTAATAATTTTGGGGGATTGGAATAAAATATACTGAGGGGGGAAAAATCGCTCCTTTAAATGAAGAATATAATTTGCTTACTGTTTTTCATGACCTCATTTACTATTTCTGTCACAAAGTTGAGAGCCAAGGGGTAAAACTGAGCCAAAGAGTACTGCGCTTGTTTCCACAGCTTTGCCAAATCCTACCTGCTTGCTGGTTTTACAAGACAGTCTGACTGAATGTGATCTCTTTCTTTTCTCTTTCTGCACTTGTATGTTAGCCTTTCATGGAGTATTGAGGTTCTGGCATACTTATGCATCAAGATTGATTATGATTAATTCTTCAAGCTCATCAGCAATATAATAATTTATTGCTTTGGCAGCATTGTAATTGTTAGAATTCCAGAATTCTATTTTTGCCATATGATAGAAAATTCCCAGTCCAGTTAAGAGACAATGACGTGTGCTGCAGGAAACTGACCCTTTGGCCCAACTCGTTCATGCCAACCAAGTTGATCATCTGAGCAAGTCCCATTTTTCTCCGTTTGGGCCCATTGTGAGTTGTTATTTGTCAATCAGGATCAAAGAATGAAAAACAAATCAATTCTGCCTAAATAGACTAGATTGTCAGTGAACCTTTTATTAACAAACACAGAAGTTCATTCAGAAAATACTTGTATGTATGATGCAGTAGTTAATAATATGACCAAAGGAAAGAAAGCTAAAATGTAATTTTGCTTCAATGGAAACAGAATAATTCAAATCCTAGCCCACTATTAAAGATAAGCAGCAGCTTTGTCAAATTGTTCAAGAAATTTGTACATCATGTTGTGAGAACTGCACAACAAAAAAATTATCCTGTCAAATGTTAGGTTTGTGGCCTCTGCTCATTGTTTCTTGTCTGGTGACTTTCTCTCCCATTGAGCTGATTTCATTCACATTGTCTCAACTCTTGTCAAGAACTGTCAACCATTGGAGATGTTGTGGGTGGGATCGGGGCAGTTGTATACAACGTTTGGTTACTGCTGAAGTGATTTGATGCATCTATTACCCACCGTTCATTTGCTGATTATTGTAACCCATTGCTTCATTGGTGAGTATTTCTGTCTGTCTTACTCCCACCCAACAGAGAAAAGGCTGGGATCTGTGACCCCCCCCCCCCCCACGGTCATTTGCAATCATTGTTTAAACATTGGATGACAGCATTCTTGATACATCCCGATGAGAGAGGATATGTAAAATAAAAGATAGAGCAGGTTATTTATATTGTGTGAGATTGTAAAGTTTTAAGATATAGGAAGAACTAGATATTCTTGTGCTAGATTCTCAAAAGGCCAGTCTGCTGGTTCTTCAAGTATATCTAAAAGCTGAAAGAATATCATTCTTTATTGCTGGGAAAATAAACTGCTTCCATTATATTGCACTTTGATGAGGTCCCAACTGGAGTACAGTGGACATTTGAAGGAAGGATGTTAAGATTGGCTGCCAGTTGCTCGTGGTGTTCCACAGGGGTCTGTTTCTTTTCACGTTGAATTTATTTGGATTGTGGAATAAATGACTTTGAGGCCTCGTGTAGGATAGCCTGAAGATAAACTTGCACGTTGACACGATGAAGAAGGGAAATGAAATGTTGGTTCTAATTTGTGTGTTTATACGTGTAAAATGTTGCAAGTTAGTCTGCAAAGTGAACAGACTTCATTACATTTCATTGTTGCTCATAGCTTGCAAAAAAAGATTTTTTTTAAACACGATATACTGGGCTGTAAAAGTAATAGAAATAGATACAGTTGCAACATTCAGAAATATATTCGATATAAATTTCTAGACCTGCCAAAAAGCAGGGGAGCAGGACCAAATGGATTGCTCTTTCAAACAACTGTCACAAGCATCGATTCCTTCTACACTGGAGAACAGAATCGTTCAGATTTCATTAAGCATCTTTGAGACAGAATTATCCATCCACATCACCTATAAAGGTTCAGTTCATGACTTTAAAGCTCGGGTAAACTATTTCTCCAAAATCTGAGGCTCGGACTATCTGAACTTTTCTCATTTTGAAGTTGCCCATCACTCGATCTTCCATAAGCCTTTTGATTTATCCTATTGGAATAAACAGTCTGTGACCATAACCTGTATTAATTTGAATAATGTGTAGAATTTTTTTTTTAATTTAGGGATTTGCTTGTGTCCAAAAGGTACAACTGGCAGACTCCTATTTTTAGATTTGACAATGAGAGGGACGATTTTGAAACAAATTATTTTGGTGATTTTAGATAATTGAATGTGGATTTTGATCCTTTTTCAGGAATCATCTGATGTAATTTTGCTATTATAAGAATGTTTATTACCAATTTGCTGTTCTTGCCTTTAAATGTTGACTTCCCTCAAGTCAATAACAGACTTCATTGCTGGAAGGTTTGTGAAATACAGTAAAATTCCCATTCTCCAGCACCTAGGGGGATCGCGGATGCTGGAAACGTGAATTTTCCAGTTGACCGAGGCTCGCTCTTCCGATGCCTAACTAAGACGTGTGCATTAAGAAAGACAGAGTTTAAAGGACAAAAGACAGTGTAAAAGTGAAAAGTAAATTGAAAAAAAAATCACTATTGTTATATTTAATTATGTAAAGTTCACTTTAATCAGCGAATTCCCGTAACTTACAAAACTTAATTCTAACCCCAGACACTGGTAGTGTAACAGCATTATGCTAGCCACTATGCAAACTATGCCACAGTCCATAATTAATCGCTCCCCTTGTGCTGGCAACCCGACTCGCCTCCACACCAGTGTCCCGGTCGGACCATTGGCGCAACCCGACTGACCTCCCAGTCAGGCCCTCAGTGAACCTTCCTTTAAATTTGAACCTCGAACGCTGACAGTGTAACAGCGTTGAGCTAACCATGCCGCCATCAGAATGAACCCCCTTCCTTCCCCCAAGTTTACAGATAAAGCCTTGTTAATATATTTAATAATAAACTAATAAAGATAACGGCTCTGTATACGCTTATCTTTGTGAGGTTTTTCAGTTGGTTGTTTTTCCAGACTCTTTTGTGTAGTCTTCCAAAGGCGCTATTTGCCTTGGCAAGTCTGTTGTCTATCTCATTGTCGATCCTTGCATCTGATGAAATGGTGCAGCCGAGATAGGTAAACTGGTTGACCGTTTTGAGTTTTGTGTGCCCGATGGAGATGTGGGGGGGCTGGTAGTCATGGTGGGGAGCTGGCTGATGGAGGACCTCAGTTTTCTTCAGGCTGACTTCCAGGCCAAACATTTTGGCAGTTTCCGCAAAGCAGGACGTCAAGCGCTGAAGAGCTGGCTCTGAATGGGCAACTAAAGCGGCATCATCTGCAAAGAGTAGTTCACGGACAAGTTTCTCTTGTGTCTTGGTGTGAGCTTGCAGGCGCCTCAGATTGAAGAGACTGCCATCCGTGCGGTACCGGATGTAAACAGCGTCTTCATTGTTGGGGTCTTTCATGGCTTGGTTCAGCATCATGCTGAAGAAGATTGAAAAGAGGGTTGGTGCGAGAACACAGCCTTGCTTCACGCCATTGTTAATGGAGAAGGGTTCAGAGAGCTCATTGCTGTATCTGACCCGACCTTGTTGGTTTTCGTGCAGTTGGATAATCATGTTGAGGAACTTTGGGGGACATCCGATGCGCTCTAGTATTTGCCAAAGCCCTTTCCTGCTCACGGTGTCGAAGGCTTTGGTGAGGTCAACAAAGGTGATGTAGAGTCCTTTGTTTTGTTCTCTGCACTTTTCTTGGAGCTGTCTGAGGGCAAAGACCATGTCAGTGGTTCCTCTGTTTGCGCGAAAGCCGCACTGTGATTCTGGGAGAATATTCTCAGCGACACAAAGATAAGCGTATACAGAGCCGTTGTCATACCCACACTCCTGTTCGGCTCCGAATCATGGGTCCACTACCGGCACCACCTACGGCTCCTAGAACGCTTCCACCAGCGTTGTCTCCGCTCCATCCTCAACATCCATTGGAGCGCTCACACCCCTAACGTCGAGGTACTCGAGATGGCAGAGGTCGACAGCATCGAGTCCACGCTGCTGAAGATCCAGCTGCGCTGGATGGGTCACGTCTCCAGAATGGAGGACCATCGCCTTCCCAAGATCGTATTATATGGCGAGCTCTCCACTGGCCACCGTGACAGAGGTGCACCAAAGAAAAGGTACAAGGACTGCCTAAAGAAATCTCTTGGTGCCTGCCCCATTGACCACCGCCAGTGGGCTGATAACGCCTCAAACCGTGCATCTTGGCGCCTCACAGTTTGGCGGGCAGCAGCCTCCTTTGAAGAAGACCGCAGAGCCCACCTCACTGACAAAAGGCAAAGGAGGAAAAACCCAACACCCAACCCCAACCAACCAATTTTCCCTTGCAACCGCTGCAATCGTGTCTGCCTGTCCCGCATCGGACTGGTCAGCCACAAACGAGCCTGCAGCTGACGTGGACTTTTTACCCCCTCCATAAATCTTCGTCCGCGAAGCCAAGCCAAAGAAGAGACAATAAAGATAAAGAGTCTTACCAGGTAGGGATAGGGAGATACTTTGGAAGAGTCGCCCCAGCAATGAGCAGCATTGGCTGACTCTTCCTCCTGGGCGCAGCCATTTTATTCAGACACAATTTTATTGAAGGTTAATTCAAAGAGCTGCTGCAGCTGGGGGATAACCAGAATGCTCTACTGGCTGAATGTTTGCTCCCATCTTCACCACCCTTTCACAATTTTAAACTTTTATTTAGAGCTTTATTTATTTTTAAATTAATTGATTTATTTATTTCCTCAGAGTTTTTTGCCAGTTGTTTGAGTTTCCAGTTGATTGAGTGCAAGATAATGGGGAATTTTACTGTATATATTTCTCAATCAGCTGAAGATGGTGTTCTGTTGGAATGTAGGATTCCAGTTCTGTATGGATGGAGTGGCTGTGTGAGATGGGAAAATGATATCCATTCCTTGTGGATGTTATCAATAATTTATTGTAAAACTAATACACAGCAATGATTTAATTCAAATAAATTGACACAACAGAATATAACTTTAACCTTTTCCCATCTGTATTAAAATTTGAGGGCTTTCTTCCAAAGTGAACTTATGAATTGTTCAAAAGAAAAAAAAATTACCCTGTTGTTGAACGTCGAGTGCCTTACCTCAAGTAACAGTGCCCTGGTTTGAAATACAAAGTGTTGTCTGACCTCAGCTCTCTTTTGGTGCACTGGTACCATGCTTCCTGTGATGAGATCTCAATTCTTCTCACACTTTTTGAACATGTGTGCTGATACACACTGCAGAATATTGTTTGAAGTGCACGAGGTCCACAAACAATGTAGAATCACACACACTGAAGCAGGGTTTGTTATCTTGATGAAGGACTCAAGCCCAAAATGTTGGTTTTCAATATAAAGTGCACTGTTTGACTGCTAAGTTTGTGCAGCACTGTGTGTTATTTCAATCATGATGTCTACAGACTTTTGTGTTTTGCACCAGGGTCTTGGAACTCTCTTCAATGGCATTTAATTCTTACCAGGCGGCGATGAATGAATTGGAGGCATCCTTTAGCTCAGCCTCATTTGGTCACTGATTACACTCCAACCCTCACTGATGATCTTGTTACTCCCTTCTCCCAACCCTATGATACCTTAATTGAAATCTACCCTTCAATTATCAACTTGACCGATTTCTCTCTGATCATTTCAATGACATCTCACTCACGTTAAACTTAATGTTGCAGAAAGTAATACAATATGAAAGGTTAATCCTACAGAAAACTTCAGATGAAGTGACATGAACCATGTCCATTTGCAGGATAAAATGTGTTGTTATTGTTAATTCTGCCGTTAGTCCATTAAAACTAGATTTCTTGTTTATGATGTAATCTTGCGAAGTAGTATTTGTCCCGTAGTTGGACAGACCCCACCTGGTAATAATTTGTATTATCTCAGTGAATAATGTCTCCAATCAAAGAATCATTGTTCAGCTCTGATTAATGAGTTTCTGCATAATATCAAGGGTAGTGGAGGATGATCTTTTCATAGGGAAAAAAAACATTGAATATTCCCCATTAAATAATTTTAATATTTCTTTATTTGCAGCATCTCATTATTTTGGGTCTTTGATTCGATGAAATACTTGAAAGCAATATCACCTTGTTCAGCATGTGATATAGCCACATGCCCATGGTATTTGCACGAGAGACATATTTCTCTTGTTCAGTCTTAACTAATCCTGTACATTATTTTTATTTTCAGTTCCTTGTGGAGGAAATCTGACTGAACGAAAGGGTACGATTCTATCACCGGGTTTCCCTGATCCTTATCAGAACAGCCTAAACTGTTTATGGAAAATCACTGTCCCTGAAGGAGCTGGCATACAGGTATTTATTAATGTTGTTTGAAGGACAATTGGTTTCAAATGCCCACTGGTTATAAATCCATACACTTTGAATTCTGTCCAAAAGTGTTCATTTTAAATGTCTACATTTGAAGTAGAACTTCAAATGTGGTCATTTGGCCTCAGCAGATCCTTGTGCTAGTGAGCCTCAGTCCATTTTTGATAATCTGGCCCTACTTTCATCTTTATGGCTATTTCTTAAATGTCTCCATGCTTTTTGCTAAATTACTCTTGCTGTTGTCATTTTCAAATCTAGATTAAATTGTTTTTTCTTGAATTCTCCCCTTATTTTATTAAACAGTATCATACCCCACATTTTAAATTACATTTCAATTTAAACATATAGCATGGTAACAGGCCATTTCACCCACGAGTTCCATGCCGCCCAATTTACACCCAGTTAACCTATACCCCCGGAGAATTTGGAATGGTGTGAGGAAACCGGAGCCCCTGAGGAAAATCTAAGCAGACGTAAGGAGAACGTTCAAGCTCCTTACAAACAGTGCAGGGTTCAAACTCCAGTCCAAATCCTGATCGCTGGCGCAGTAAAGGCATTCCTCTAACCAACCGTGCCACCCACAAATGAAAGCCTTTCTGTTCACCCTATCAAACATTTTCACAAACTTAGACTTTCAGCTGGTCATCCCTGAAGAATTCCGCACTAACACCATATTCATTTTCCCATGAAATACAATTTCCAAGTTCTCTTACCATTCGAGCTGAACAGTTTTACACCTTCAGTGCATAACTTAACTACTCTACCCTGTGAGTTTGAATTTAACAGAGCAATTTCAAAACTATATTATCCAGTCTGCGTCATCAACTTCTAAGATTGGCACCAGTGGAGGATGATCTTTATCAATTTGATCCAAACTCTCTTGATGCAGTAAAAACACAACACTTTGTGACTTGTTGAGTTTCTCCAGCATTCTGTTTTGACTTCAGTCTCGACATCTGAAGATTTTCATGTTTTTCTCTTGATGTAGCCTCTGCTGGACTTCCCATTCCTTTAATCCCCTCCATTATTCTGCCATCACTGCAGCTTAAACTTCACTCTTTCTAACTTAGCACTAATGAAAGATTATCAATCAGAAGCAGTGACTATTTTTTTCTTTTTTCACACCACATATGCTGCATGTCTGCTTAGTATTTTTTTAAATTACTATTTTGTTTCAGATTTCCAGCATCTGCAGGTTTTTGATTACTTTGCAAGGCTTGCTGAGAGTAGTCTAACCAAAATCATTTAACTTTCAGCAAGTCCTCTGATTTTCTTTTCTACTTTTCTATAAATAAATTCCAAGTTTTGCTTGGATTTTACAATGGGCCCTTTGAATTCTTCCAACACCATTCAAAGACCTTTGTGATACGCAGAAATGGGAAAGCTGACACGGTCTCCACTGGCAGATTGAAGCCGGCATATATTGACGGTCCTTCACCTGAGTTGGAGGAACAGTCGCATCCCTGCCAGTCGGAGCGTACATCGCCTGCCATGCTGTATCGTGGGAGGTCAGGCCAGACTGTCAGCTCTCCAGACAGTTATGTCGTGGGACAGATCTGAGCAGCCTCCTCCTTGCCTGCTCGGAGGCTGAGGTGGGGGGGGGGGAGGGTGCTGTTGTGGTCACATACTTAGCTGTGTTGGGAGTAGTGTGTGGCCACCACTGATGACTTATCTGAGGTGATGCGCAGGAGTAAAAGTGCATAGGCTGCGTACGTTGAGATGGATCTAGGATGCAGGAGGAGGAGAGTGAGAGCATCAAGATCACCCGTGTGGCAGAGAACCAATGAAAAGGTCGGAAGGGTGGTGTTTGGTGAGATGAAAAATTCAGGGTTGTGTCTGAGTGGAATAAAGAGAGTCGACTTGATTTTGTGCTGAAAAAAATGAATGAGTGTATTTTTTAAATAGTGTGTAAACTGGGTAAATTACTACAACTTTGGTACTCCTTGTTGTGTTGTCTGCCACAAAAGCTTTCAGTCCAGTTTAATCACTTACCATAATCCTGATACTCATTTTCTGGCACAGTCCAATCTACTGAGTAAATCTGATGAGGACCTATATCGTGATGGAGACACTGCAGATTCCCTCGGGATCCAGGAGGTCAGATGGATAAATTAATTGCCACATCCAATCTTCGTTATGAATCTTGCAACCAATGGTCCATTCTCCAAGTGTTGTAACTGAAACTTCTGTGAACAGTAGACTAAGCAACTACATTGTACCAGGTAGCCTAGGAAATGACTATTCATCCCAGTTATGCTACATACCTGCCATCTCCCAACTTTCTTCAACTAAATTCATCATCATAGCCCTCCATTGCCTTTTCTCCCACGTTCTCCATTCTCTTTTCAAATGCTCCTGCACGATTTGCTTCATACATTTTGCAAATACCATATGCTACAGTATTTGTTATTTTGCATACATTGTGGTAGTGAGTTTCATAATCTCACCACTGGTTGGTTGAAGGAATTTTGTCTGAATTCCTCACTGGGTTTTTGGGGATGATCTGATTTTGACAGACTGAGTTATGCTCTTCCCTTCAATTGCAAACATTTTGTCCACACCCACTTGACAAAACCTTTTTAACATTTTGAAGACATTGATTGGGTCAGTTTTCAGCCTTCTTTTCTCAACAGACGATTGAAAATGCATGTGCTCTTCGATCATTATAAATCCATTCTTCATCCTCTCCTCTGCCTCTGGATATGTGAACTAGAAAATTATTCTAAACAAGGTTGACACACCATTACCCTTTTCAATTTTACCCCACTTGAAATAATGCTCACTGAATGTTTATGTCCACAAAAGGAATAAAAACTGCATCACAGCCTTTGTATTTCTGTCAGAGGAAAATGTCTAGGAAATAAGTGAATTGAATCTGTTTCTTTCAGCATTATTCCTTCACAGTGAAAGGAAAAAGGAAAGTTCAACTTTTGTTGTGTCACCCTCTGGATATGCAGAAACATTTTATTCATGTACACATTCAAAAGGTTTATTCCTGTAATCCAGTTGAAAACCTGATTCAGAATTGAATGTTGCAGAGCAAGGATCATGTGAAAGGCTGTTATAAAGTTGCTTGCTGCGATATGTGAATGTTTGGTCCAGCTGGGCTACTCTGTTGATGAATTAATTGCAGCTTATGTCACTTGCAATATAGCAGTTGGAAGATTTGTCTCAGAATAACTCTGTTCCTAGATATGCCATTAAATTCAAGGCCTCAGATTTCAGATTTATTGTCAGAGTACATACATGAGATCACATACAACCCTGAGATTCCTTCTCCTGCAGGTGAGATAGAATCACCACTTATTGATAGTGCAAAAAAACTATAGAGACACGTAAACAAATGAAGAACTGTGAACAGATAACAAATGTAAACAAACTGTAATTCAGAGAGAATAAAATATCAACAAGTAAGTGCCCTTAAATGAGTCCCTGATTGAGTTTGTTGTTGAGGAGTCTGATGGTGGAGGGGTAGCAGCTGTTCCTGAACTTGGTGGTGCGAGTCATGGTACCTATACCCATTTCCTGATGACTGCAATGAGAACAGTGTGTTTGCTGGGTGGTTGTGGGTCTTTGGTGATTGTTGCTGCCCTGCAACAGCAACCTTCCCTGTAGATGTACTCAGTAGTGGGGAGGGTTTTGCCTGTGATGTCCTGGGGTGTGTCCACTACCTGTTGGAGGGCTTTATATTCAGGGGTATAGTTGTTCCCATACCAGACTGTGATGCAGCCTGTCAGCACATTGTCCATCACACATCTGTAGAAATTTGCCAGGTTTCTGGTGTCATACCAAACCTCCGCAAACTCCTGGAGGTAGAGACGCTGACGTACTTTCTTCACGATACCATTAGTTGGTTAGGTCTAGGAAAGATTCTTCAAGACAGTGACTCCCAAGAACTTATATGTGCTCACCTTCTCCACCTCTGATCGCCCAATGATCACTGGATTGCATACTTTTGGGTTTTCTTTCCTGAAGTCAACAATCAGCTCCTTAGTTTTGGTGATATTGAGTGCAAAGTTGTTGTTGATGCACCATTCAGCCAAGTTTTCAATCTCTCTCCTGTATACTGACTCATCACCTTTATACAACCCACTACTCTAGTATCATCGTCAAGTTTGTAGATTTTGTTACTGTCGTACCGAGGCACACAGTCATAGTGTAAACCAAGAAGAGTAGAGGACTAAGAACACAGCCCTGTAGTGCTCCGGTACTGATAGAGATTGTGGAGGAGATGTTCTTACCAATGCACTCTGATTGTGGTCTGGAGATGAGGAAATCCATGATCTAATTACACAGTAGGGTGTTGAGTCCCAGTTCTTGGAGTTTGCTGATCAGTTTTAAGGGGATGATGGTGTTAAATGCCAAACTGTAGTCAATTGTCCAGGTGAGCTTCAACACCAGCCTTTCAACACATTTCATCACTGTTGATGTAAGTGCTACTTGTCGATAGCCATTAATGCAGCTTACTGCACTCTTCTTGGGCACCAGTTTGATTGACACCTGTTTGAAGCAGGTGGGTACCACAACCTGTTGGAGTAGATATTGAAGATATCCATGACTTATCAAAATGCCACACCTTGCATTTTAAGTGCCAATTGCCAGACTTTGCTTCAGATATTTAATACATTTCTGACTGCTCAGGAATCTGTTATTTTACTATTAATGATACAGATGTGAAACAAAGGTTGAGTGTGTTAAAAATACATTTGTTTGCAATTATTCAAGTATTAAATTGGATCTAATTTTTATATCACTGACCTCACTTCTCTTGAGAAGTTTGTGTGCTAATTACTGATTCATTTTTAGTATGCTAAATCTTTAATGAGATAATGTAGGCAGACTGATGATGAATTATTTTATTTACTTGTGTTAAGAGGCCAAGCACACTTACTTCATCTCAATTAATTATTCACTATGCATTAACCAAATGAATGAATGTACATAAATATCAATGAAATGTTAAAGTCCAGCCAGGTGCCGGCCCGTCCGAGCTCTCGATGCCCTGACAGCGGACAATTGCCTTGGCCACTCATCTACTGGAGCTACCGACACCTCTGCTGCCCACCCACCAGCACTTCCAATGCCCTGACAGCAGACCCTCACCCCCGACTGCCCACCTACCAGAGCTCCTAACACTCCGACAATAGACCTTTGTCCTGGCCACCCATCCATTGGAACTCTTGACATCCCTGCCGCCTGCCCATCTCAGCTCCCAAATGTGGATTCTTGCCCCGTCTGTTCACTTATCCAAACTCCCAACCTGCCTATCTGAGCTCCCAACCACAGATCTCCACCCCGGCCGCCCACCTATGCAAAATCACGATACCCTGGATACCCACCCATCCAAGCTCCTGATGCCCAGACTGTGAATTTTCTATCAGGTCCTGGCTATCCAAGCTCCTGGTTATGATGCAGGTACTTGATCCTCTCTTTGTTGGCTAAAAAAACTGGTTGAAAAAATTCAACAATCACACAAGTATATTACAGTATATAGAAGTAATGATTTCTAAGCAGTACATATACAAAAATAAGTAAATATTATTAGATAAATAGTAGAATCTCAGAGGGTTTGTTTGAGCAGTTCATCAGTCATTCAAGTATCTCATTGCCCATTGGAAGAAGCTGTTTCTCAACCTGACGATTCTGGCTCTGATACTCCTGTATCTTTCCTGACAGGAGTAGCTGTGTGCAGGGTGGAAGGGGTCCTCAGCAATTTTATGAGCTCTCTACAGCCAATAGATCACATCGATTTGGGGAGGGAGACCCCAGGGCTCTTCTCTGTTGCTCGAATGATCTTGTGGATTTATGGTCTTATGGTTGTGGTTACCTCGCTATAGAAGAGATGTCATTAAACTGTAAAAGGAACAAAAAAAGGATGCTACTGGGACAGGAGTGCTTTGGTTATAGGGAGGGGTTGCATAGGTCTGGACTTTTTTCCCTGATGTGTAGAAACTGGAGGTGTGATCTGTGGTTGGGAGCTCAGATAGGCAGGTTGGGAGTTTGGATAAGTGAGCAGACGGGGCAAGAATCCACATTTGTCTATAAAGACATGGGGTTAGCGTATAGATAAGAAGTGTACCATGACAGTTTGTTTCATAGAGTTGGACAATCTCAGGTGAGAAGCCAAAATTAAAAAGAGAGGGGTGGGACATAAAAGGGCAGCATTTTGCTTAGAGGATGTGGACATGTAGAGCAAGCTGTCAGGAAAGCACATTACCTACTTTTTAAAAAAAAAACAGAAAACTACATTAAATGGAAGGGTTTGTGGGGCTGTGGGCAATCGAGCATGTTGCTTTGACATGGACACGGTGGGCCTATGGGCCTTTCTGCTATGACTCTGTACTGATGATCAGGAGTTTATTGTAAATATTGTATGTACAAAGTACATATGCACCAAAATTCTTACTTTTGAACTTTGGAAAATAAAATAACTAAAAAATTCATCAAAATGCTATATTTGCCTTATCCAAGCACCTGGTGACTTTTAAAAACCTACAAGGTCCTTTCTTTATATGTGATTATATATGTGATGTTCTAGGGAAAAAAAAGGCCCAACCTAAACATTCTCTCTTGATAATTCAAGCCCTGCAGTCCTGTTATCATTTGTTAATCCTTCCTGCACCCTTTTCAGCTTATTGGTATATTCCCTAAATATTTGGCTGATCGGAACTGTGCATAACATGCGAAGAAAGGTCTCACCAATGTATTGTACAATTGTCACGTGGTGTCCAGCTCCTGGACTCAATGCCAAGATGGATGTCTACCTGTGTTGCCACTTCCATGGTGCTATGCTTGGGCAGTCCCCAGATTTCTCTGATCTACAATGCCTTACCATTCACTGTGTTAGGTCAGTGCTAGAGTGCACTTGGAAAGATCTTCCTCTGTTATTGTTTCTTCTGGTGTGTTTCCAGCATTCCATTGATTGGTGTCTCCCTAGCTGTGTAATGGCCATGGCTTTTCTCTGGAGTAAAAAACACTTTGCCGTGCTCTCTCAAGTTTTATGACAGTGCATGGACAAGTTGGCATAGACTTGTTTCAAATGTTTATTGCCTTAGATTTTGTGAAGCAATAGGTAACATTGCCATTGCCATCGATTTCTTCAACAACATCTTGACTCCCCATATTGGTCAGGGTGGAGCATAAGCTGCAGAAATGTTTCTGGTGACTTACAACTGAGATCTTCTCAAGCAATGCTATTCAAGTTTAACCTTAATTATTTTCAGTAGAAGAAAATGGTCATGATGGACTAAGGCAAGTGATAGTGTTGAGAACATTTTTGATTATTTGACCATTTCAATGATTTAATTGTTTTAATTTCTGAGTTTTTTTTTTAAATCTTTCACTATGTTTAATTGAATGATGTGCAATTTTTTATTAGTTTTGAGTATTTCTGTCCAGCATTCCTTTGATGAACAGTGAGTTTCATCTCCACACTGCCCTGCTGCTCCCTCTTGCCTGGTCCCTGAGCCCGGCTTCTGATCAGTGAGTCCCTCGACTGTGCCAGGTCTTCCTGATGAAAATAATAAATCCCACTGCCAGCTAAGTCACACCCTCCAGCTAATCAGCTGCAGAAACTGTCAAGCAAGTCTAATTGTGAAACTCTCATTCACTGGCTTTCAGGAACACTCAAACCCTTTAAAAACTAACCATTTTGTTAAATAATAGGTTATTATGTCCCGCATCGGACTTGTCAGCCACAAACGAGCCTGCAGCTGACGTGGACTTTTACCCCCTCCATAAATCTTCGTCCGCGAAGCCAAGCCAAAGAAGAAAAAAGAGAAACGTAACAAATGAAAAGGGAGAAGCACGGTTAATGCAATGCTGTCATGGAGCCAGGGACCTGGGTTCTAATCCAGCGCTGTCTGTAAGGAGTTTGTATGTTCTCCTGTGACTACATGGGTTTCTTCCAGGTGCTCCGATTTTCTCCCACCCTTCAGAATGTATGAGGATTGTAGGTTAATTAGGTGTAATAGGGCAGGCTTGTGGACCAGAGAGGCCTCTTACCGTGTTGATAACAAAATGTTTTTAAAATGATTAAAACTACAGAAGGACAGTTAAACAGAGCTTTTGTTTATCCAATACAGGTATTTTCTGACAATTGATTGCTGAGTTGATGTTTTCTGAAGCCAATCCTTCTATTGACCTGAATGCAGTTGCTGTATCTGCATCTGGTTAAACATGGCACTAGTTCAGTGGGCAGATTTCACAGTCTGGGTAACTGCTGAGACATGACATACCAACATTGAACTTAAATTGGGGGCCAGTGTTAGAGAACAGCCAGAATGACAGCAATTTCAACTCGTAAGTGATTCAAATTGTCAGCCTGATCTTCTCCATAAAAGTGTTGGGCAGGACCCTCCTGCACAAGATTTAGGGGAGGCTGAAACCATCATTTGTGGTAAAGAAATTGTTGAAGAACAGAGGACTCCAAAGTTTGCTGATAGCAGAGTGGATCAAGAACTGAGAAAATTGAGTCAAGAAACTTGATCTATTGAATTATTTATTGTCGTAGGCACCAGGATAGTTTTGTGTAATGCCCAGGCAGGTCAACCCATACTTGTGTAGAATATATCACTTAAAATAAAATGAAAGGTTCCACATGACAGGTTAGTCTATAAAGTCAAATCACATCAGATCCAAGCTGAGCTGTCTATGGGATTCAAAGCTCTCTTAGTGGAAGAATGTGGAGGATAATCATGGAACAATGTTTTCTGATTGGAAGCCTGTGTCTAATAGTGTGCCATAGGGGTCTGTTGAAGGTTCACTCCTCTTTTCATCTATATTAATGATTTGGGTAGCAATGTTGTTAACTTGATTAGTTAATTTGTGGATTACTCCAAATCGGGTGATGTAGTGGAAGGATATCTAAGTTTACATGTAGAAAATGAAATGTTACACTGAAAAGTGTGAGGTGTTGCATTTCGGTAAGTCAATCCAGATGTAAGACTTGTGTGGTCCAGTGTTGCAGAATATAGAGATCTTGGAGTACAGGTGTATATTGACTTGAAAGTGGAAATTCAGGTGGATAAGGTGGTGTTTGGCATGCTGGCTTCATTTTAAAGAGTACAAAACCCTCGGAATTATAGACCAGTGAGTCTATCAATGTTGGCAAACTATTGGAGAGAATTCTTAGGAACAGGATTTAAGAGCATTTGGAGCAACATAGTCTTCTCATGGATATTTAGTGCAGTCTAATTGAGTTTTTTGAGGAAGTAACAAAATAAGTTGATGAAGGAAGAGCAATAAATGTGTTTATGAATTTTAGTAAGACATTTGACATGGTTCCTTGTGGTATTCAGAAAGTTTTGAGGCATAAAATCCATGGAACCTCGGTTGTGTGGATTCAGAATTGGCTTGCCTGCAGATAACAGGGGGTAGTAGTAGATGGAATGTATTCTGCCTGGAGGACATGGACAATTGGAGATCCTTGAAGATCTGTTCTGGGACCCTTGGTCTTTGTGATTTATTTATATATATATATATATATATATATAAATGAACTGGATGAAGAAGTAGAGGGACAGGTCAGTAAGTTTGCAGATGACATGAGGTTTGGAAGAGTTGTGAATATTGTCGAAGGTTGTTGTAGGTTACAACAGGATGCAGAATTGGGTGGAAAAGTGGAGTTCAATCTGGATAAATGTGAAGTGATGCATTTTGGAAGGTCAAACGAAGACAGATGGATGGCACGATTCTCAAGAGTGTGGAAGAACAGAGGGATCTTGGGGTTAAAATCCATAGGTTGCATAGGCTAGATCTTCATTACCTTGCATGAAGGAGGCTAAGGGATGACCTTGTAGAGATTATTGAAATTGTGAAGGAATGGATAAAATGAATCCTACAGGGTTTTTTTTTTAGGGTATATGATTCTAGAACTGGAGGACATCTGTTAAAGGTGTGGAGGGGATTGATTTCAGAGGGACGCGAGAGGAATTACTTTCACTCAGAGGGTAGTCCACATCTAGAATGAGCTGCTGAAGGAAGGCATAGCACAAGAACAGCATTCAAAAGACATATGGAAGATTTATGGATCAAGGGTCTTGGATCAAGTTCAGATAAATGAAATTAACCCAGAATGCCATATTGGTCAGCATGGACCAGTTGAGCTGAAAGGCTCAAGAGCTGTATGATTTTGTGGTCATTTATTCACAAGTGTTGAACCTGAAAGTAAATTTAACCAGAATATTGTTAGATTTTTAGCTACTCTGAATGTGTGAACTTGTTTGTTTCAAGCAACAAGACAGCTGGCTAGAATGTGGCAAGTTAATACATGCAGCTCTTGTTAGAGAGGAGAGTGAGACAATGCAAGGTGTTGGTTTGAGATAATGTGTGAGGAGAAGAGCAGATGTTGCATGGGGAAGAGAGTGTGAAGGTGGATGGAGTGAGATGGTATGTGGGGAAAAGAGTTAGGGTGTAGCAGCCCGGGGGCCATCACTGCAGGCTGACATAGAAGACGTCATTTGAACATGACAATTGAGTGGGCGCATGAGGCGTCAGCTGTCTTTTCCTGTAGGCCGCAGCAAAATGACCTCAGCCAGCCAATCACCGGCGAAAGAACACGAAAGGGCCAATAATCGCAAACCACACCTGTCGATGATGCTGCAGCAAAACGGGCTGATCCACCAATCACTGACGGCAGGTCATGAGGACACCAATTGGAGTCTGAAGGAACTCTCGCCATGCCAGTTGGTGACATGGCAGCCAGGGTCAGCCTCACGACATAAAAGAGAGCAGCCAGTTCCTTAAATCAGTGTCAACTGCACTCCTTGTTGAGTGTGTCTTATTTCCTGAGCTATAACCTCGAGACATGCCACGAGGGTGCAAGGTGGTGGTAGGTGAATCAATCTTGATGTATGGGATTGAGTAAAACAATTTTTGGGGATGGGTGGTGTAGAGTAAGACCTAAATATCAGACTAGCTCGATGAATGGAGTGCCTAGAATTTTTTAAATTTCTTTTTTAATATTAGACATTGACATGGTAACAGGCCATTTCAGTCCATGCTGCCCAAATGACTTACAATCCCTATTACATTTTTGAATGGTGGGAGGAAACAAGAGCCCCCGGGAAAAACTCACGCAGGCATGGGGAGAATGCACAAACACCTCACACTGTGAGATTTGAACTCTGGTCCCAATCTCTGATGCTGTAACAGTGTTGCACTGACCACTACACTACCGTGCTGCATACATTAATTTCTCAGTGTTCCAGTACTCAAAATCAATTTTATCATGGAGTGAAACATTTGAGTCACTTTCTGTTTCTCTCATCATTTGACTGTCTATTTCCAATTTCCATTGCAATCCTGGTCTGATTCAAAGAAGAGGGATGCTTGATGACACCATTCCTCATGCACTGCCCTTTTTCAGTGATTGAGGGGAACATAGAACGAGTTGTTCCAGGACAGTAAACTACTGGGCACTCCTGGGACAATTTGGTCTTTGAACAACTCTGAACTGGGATCGTTGCACGCCAGTTCAATTAATTATTGAAGTTCTTCACCCACAGCTCATTCACCAAAATCAACATTAACCATTCCCACTGCATCAATCGACAGGCAACCCCCAATTTCCACCCCATACATGTCAACAATCCTCCTGACTCTGCAATCCCCGCCTTTTACTGCCAGTACTATTACCTGTCCCTACCATGATGATCTGTGGTTACCGGCAATATGCCAGTTCCAATTCCCCCGGTCCAATAGCAGCACACTCCACTATTTCATTCCTGACCTCTACCCACCTCCCTCTGAATCCCCTTCCTTATGTGTCATCCTGGCTCCCATCAACATCCGTGGTTTCTGCACTTTTTCAAATGGCATGAGGCCATCTGAGCACAGCCTCAATTAGAAGTTAGGTGCATATGAAGGTTAAAGTGCATTGGCTGGGAGGTGAGGCATAAACAGTATCAAGCATTATCAGTAATAGAGTAAAACCTCAGTGAAGATGTAGGATCTACTGTTCCCTTATTACATGGGAACAGAATGATGTAAACAACAGCACCAAACAAAAGGTTTGCTTCCTGAAAAAATTTGGGGATTATGATAGACAACTTCAAGCTGAACACAAAGATAATTTCTGATTTGCAGTGTCATGTAGGAAGTTGGAGAAACATTAAATTAACTTTCATTGAATTTAGCATATTTAATTGCATAATGATGCTGGCACATTGCGTTAGTTCAACTGACTGAAAAATGTTTTGCCGCTGATTTTTGTTTGTACTCAGCATCTGATGCCTCTCGTGTCAGTGTCCAACAATAGTCGTCCACCATTGATGGATTCCAGTTACCCTGATACCATTTTTCCATGGTCACTATGTCCTGGTGAAACCTTTCACCATGTTCATCACTGACTGTAGCAAGATGAGCAGGGAAGACGTCCAAAGACCAAATCATCCCAGAACTGCCCAGTAATCTATTGTCCTGGAACAACTTCTATGCTCCCCTCAACGACTGCAGAAAATGAATTTTTAATGACATGTTGCACTGAATGGTTTTGAATCCTTGAAGCATCATTGAAAATAGAAAAATAGGTTATAGCTTAAAAAAAATTTCATGTGGTAGGAAAATTTTAAGGTGATTTTTGTGATCAGCAGCCCAAAAATCCATAAAATACTCTCAGAAGTGTTCAGTAAGTCAAACCTTCGTTGTCCAGTATTATTCTTTATTTCAGTATTGGTGGGTGCAAATGATCTGAGGTTAAGTAATGATAATTGAAAAGAGTTTCTTTTCACTTCTTTCAAATTAGTCATTTATTATTTAATAGTCTACCATTAGGGAGATAAGTGACTTGCAAAGGCTGTAGATCAGCTTTCTGCAAATTTCATTAAAACGTGTCACATAAAGTATCTATCCATTGGACCAAAGTAAAACCTAAAGAAATACTGCAGAGTATAGTATTTTAAAGAACGTGCATTGATTTAAAACTATGGGGCTATGAAGTCATTTACTGTTTGAATTTCTAGCTGCAGGAGCAGTTCCCACCCACTCCCCAGAGAGCATTTTATTAAAAATACATGTTGGTTTTTATTCGTTAAGCTGTAAACAAAAAGTGATTACCAAGTCGCCCAGGCTCCAGGCATGAATAGAAAGAAAGGCTTGCACCTTGGTTGTGTTTTTCTCATCCTCAGGATGTCCCAAAGCACTTTACAGCAATGAAATATTTTAATTTGGATAGGAAATAGAAGGATATGGGTCTCATGCAAGCAAATGGGATTAGTCTGGATAAGCTAAACAATTGGCATGAGCAACGTAGTCTTAAAGGGCCTATTTTTGCATGGCATGATTCTAAGATTCAAGATATTTTTAATCTTCCAATGAAGGAACAGCTGCAGCCAATTTATCCACTGCAAAACTCCACCAGCAGCAATATGATCCTATTATTTTTCAGTGTCGGTTGAAGCATAACCACGTTATTATAAATGCTCTCCTCCTTTCTTCTAAATGGTACTAATGAGAGCAGATGAGGCCTCAATTTAGCACCTCATCTTAAAAGCCAAATTTCAACTGAACAACACTCCCTTGAAACTGAACGGAATTTTGTGTTCCTGTCTCAGAAGTAGAGCAGTCCCTGCTGCTCAGAGTTCAACACAGTGTGTTGAAATAATTTCCCAGGTGATAATGTAAATCATTTGCTAGAAATACAAGTGTATGATGGGGGAAATTAAAAATGGAAAATCGGTACGGGGTCAGGGAACAAGAAATTCAAATTTGTTGGGTTCACTAACACCAGAACAAAGTATTAACAAATTTCTTTGTTTGCCTTTAACCTCAGAAGGATGCATTATTTTAAATCAACTGATACAGGTCTGCAATCTGTGCAATGTGATATTGATCTGAATATGAATGAATGCAGCATACCCCTATTGACTGATCATTTTCAATTAGTTTACATGGGTAACAGTTTTATCTGCTATTTCTGATTCTGGATAATTCTTTCAGGGTCCTCATAACCTGATACAGATGGTGATCTATCTGTTACTTTATAGTTTATCCTTCTCAGTGCAGCTGGCCAATTAGTGGAGTAACTAGCCAAGCATAATTTGACTTATTATTTTGGGGCATGTCCTGCTCCTTGATGGGAGAATGTAGTCAGTGGGCTGCTGAACAAGACTGCTGCCACAATTATGAGGTGATGTACAGAGGAGAAGAGTTAGAAGGGTGGGTGATCCCTGGTGTGGGGATGAGTGGTGGAATCTGGACCAAATAATGTAGGGAGAAAAAAAAGGGATTTGTGTCAACTAAGTACAAGTATGTGCTTGATAGGTCCACTGTGTGGACTCAGCAGGACCTTTGAATGTGCTGTATGGCTCTTTGATTCTTGGAAGGATCTTGCAGTGGTTCCATTCATAAATAAAATGAAGTGGGGGGGTCATGTTATGCAGCGGAGATAGGAGGACGCGAGCCCCAGGGCTCTTCAGAAGAATTCAGTTAAACACTGTTTTAAAAAAAATGCTCAAATTTGTCTTTAAATTAGCTGAACAGCTAAAGCAAGAAATGAAAAATCAAGCAAATAAATGCAACTATTGACCATAGTTCAACCGTTATAGTGAAGTTCATCCCAGCAATGGGACGACAGCAAGATGGCAGCCGTTTAAAACCATTAAAAACACTTAAAATTGCCCTTAAACTAGTTACATACCTGGAGCCTAAGCAAGAAATGAGGAATTAAACACAGTTACTGACCAGAATCCAGC
Organism: Narcine bancroftii; assembly: GCF_036971445.1. Taxonomy (NCBI): domain Eukaryota; kingdom Metazoa; phylum Chordata; class Chondrichthyes; order Torpediniformes; family Narcinidae; genus Narcine; species Narcine bancroftii. Next base: position 166,064,915 of record NC_091476.1, on the reverse strand, counting down.
CTTGATTGTGGAATCCATCTCAGCAAGAGGCATCGGCAAAACAGCAATATGGCGGCTGCAAAAACCTCAAGGTCTGCAGAGAGATCCATCCCTGATACAAGGCCAGCTCAGGAGCAACTACTGAAGGAGGGAGATTTACATGTCCTCCTTCAGGAGATTCAAAGAGGTTATGAAGCCCTTGCTAATAAATTAAATGCCAAAACAAAAGAGATTAAGCTGCCCATTTCAGGACTTAAAGTCAAGTTCAACCAGTGGCTGCTGCAGAGGAGCCTGTTGGGACGGTGGAGGACCAATTAACAGAGATGGACTCCTCACTTGAGACGCGAAGGAAGGAAAATGACTTTCTGCTGTGAAAAGTGGATCAGCTAGAAAATTACAGCAGCTCCAATAATGTCCGTATCATTAACCTGAAGGAAGGCTCTGAGGGAAAGGATTGGGTAGAAATTTTTTTAAAGGCTGGATCCCAAACATTTTGGGATGATCACAGTTTAGTGAACTAATAGTGATTGAAAGGGCCCATCGAGTCTCTGCACCTGGCACATCTGGAGGCCAGAGATCGAGACATGTTCTGATAAATTTCTTGAGGTGAAATCATCCCACTAATGTGATTCTGAGTACCAGTGAACAAGTCCATTCAAATGGCCCTCAGGTGGTATCAAATGTCTTGGAATAATGGTGGATGATGATCTTCAGAATTTATACAAATTCATTAACATCCCTCAACTTAGTAAAATTGAGTAGGTAGATGAACTTATCCATCACTCTAACTGGCAGGGTTGACTGTGTAAAGATTGCAGTACCTTTTCCAATCCTTACTCATTCCACTACCTCAAACCTTATTGAAAACTTAATAAGCATGTTGGGAAATTTATTTGGAAGTAATGTGCCAAGGAAAAGTTGAGAGGCATCCGGTTGTCTGATTTCAAAAAGCATTATTTGGTAGCCCAAACGAGATTCATTTCTTCATTTTGTTGAGAGGGATGATACCCCCTCCTGGGTACAAATTGGATTGTACTCTCTAAAAGAGAAAGTGTATTATGATTTCATGTATAAATGGAATTCCAAAATTAAAGCCAGCAGGACAGACACCCCCATTTTAAAAGACTTGGTTGAAATATGGTGTGAGACCTGTGGAGGTTCTGGACTGAAAAGAGGACGGTCACCGAGGACACCTTTAAGACAATGAACTTTTACCCATGACTTTGAACAATAAAGTTTTGAAAACTTGGTATCAGACAGAGATACAAAGTCTAGAAGATTGTTATGAAAAATTATTTTTCATGTCATTTGAACAGCTGAAGAAGGCTTATGACTTGCCCAATAAGACCTTTTTTTGTTTCCTTCAGTTACGATCCTTCCTTAGGGCCAATTTGCGCCCTGAAATGACTCTACTGGGACTTACTGAAAAGGAGAAACTACTCCATGAAAGAAATGTATACAAGTTTATTTCTGGAATGTGTTTTTTATTGATGAGTGAGAGCCCAAAGCTAGGTTTGTGTAAACTTGGGTGAGATGAGAGTCAGACTTAAGCACAACTCTGGTCAGATCTATTTCAAGGAAGTTTTTTTAGTTTCTTTTTCTTTGTTCTTTCTCTGTTTAATAGGACTTGTTATCGAGGGGAGAGGGTGGAGGGAGAGGTTCTCTTGATGTTTTGTATTTGGTTTGATTGTTGTCAAATGTATTTAAAATGATAGATAAAATATTTCAAAATTAACATAGAATGAAAGATTTCCTTTTTATGATTTCAGAACATTTCAGAATGTTTAAAGCCAATGAATTACGACGGAAATGCAATCACTGTTCTAATTCCATAAACATTGCAGCCAATCTATGCCCACAGGCACCCGTTAACAACAGTGTGATAATGACTATAGACTCTGTTCATATGCTACTTAAGGGATAAATAGAAAAGGATACTGGGCAAAACCCCTCAGCTCTTCAAAATAATTCAGTGAAATCTTTTAAGTCCTGAAAATGCAGATGTGGCCTCAGTTTAATTTTTAATCTGGGACTCACTAAAGGACTTTTCGGTTTTATTGATTTTTCTCCCCCTCTCTGTATTATACAATCAGTTTGTTTACATTTCTTTCTTTGTTTACATGTGTATGCTGAGTACAGTTTTTTTTTGCACCATCAATAAGTGGTAATTCTTCTTCATCTGCAGGATAAAGAATCTCAGGGTTGTCTGTGATGTCATGTAGGTACTTTGACAATAAATTTGAAAGCCAACACCTTCCATCACATTGCATTTCCTTCACTGGAATGTCACTGGAGGTGTGCATATTCAAATCTCTCAAATAGTTCTTAAGCCCAAAAACTTCTAATTTTGAGGTGAGATTGTCACCATCTGTGCCATGGTTGACATGAAAGAATATCCTTTGGTTCTGGAAGAGGCAAAGAATCATTCCTGCCATAATTCTTCCCATTTTCTCATTTTTATCAACAGAATCCAAGCAAAGTGTTCAGTTCTCAGATCAGTCTCAAACACTCTGAACATTATTACAATAATTGACCTTTAGAACAGTTTCAGATAGCCCTTCATTAATTCAAGAATCTGAGATATCCATTTCCTGTAGCCTTATCTCTGTGGTTCATTTAACCGAGGCAAACATTTCAGGGTCATCCAGCAGTTAAAGTTAATCAGTTTTGTGCCTGCTGAGGGCTGGAATTGAGATCTACTGAATTTCCCTGTAAAGATTGACCTCACTTCATGTATGCATTGTCTGAAAAACCAATGTGGTTAATGTGTATGTATTAATCAAACATTGAAATGCAGTTTTGAATGAGCTAATGATATTTAATTGTGGTTTCAGATTCAAGTTATCAGCTTCACAACAGAGCATAACTGGGACTCCCTGGAGGTCTTTGATGGTGGAGATATTACAGCAACAATGCTTGGCAGTTTTTCAGGTAATTTCATCTCATCGAGCAAGTTAAAACATTAACCGCAAACGTACTAGTTTTAAAATGGGTCCAGCAGATTTTTAATTATTAGTGTTCATTAATACATTAATAAATCGATTTATGTATTCCTCATATTCCACAAGGCCAACTTTCTATTTTTTAATCCACTTTTGTAGATTTTCAGTCTAAAACCAGGTTGATGCAAGAGGATGTTTCTCCCTGGATGAAGAATCTTGAACTAGGTTTCTCAGTATCAAAAGAGCAGTAAACTGTTGAGGACCAAATTGACGAGTCAGCTCTTCCCTCTCCCCGCCGCCCCCACCACCCCACCCCTTCCACCCTCCCAGCCCTCTACCCCCCCCTTCCCCCCTCACCCTCTACCCCCCCCCTCCCCAACATGTCCTTATTTCCCCCCCCTCAGAAAAGGGAAGCTTTGGAATTCCCTGCCCCTCGAGGGCTGTGGAGGCTTTTATTGATTGCATTCAAAACAGGAGATTTTTGGACATTGGGATAAGGACAGGGCAGAAAAATCGTGTTTGAAATCGAAGTTCAGCTCTCATCTTGTAAAATGGTGAAGTGGGCTCAAGGGGCAGAATGACCTTCTCCTGCCTTGATGTTATGTTCATACATCAAGGAAAGTTACTGAACCTTACGTCTCTGGTATGTAAAGTCTCTGAATGCAGGATCTAAACCCCAGATCAGTTGGATCACCCTCAGGATAGATTCCCTTCAAATCTTGAAGCACTGATAAAGAAAAATTAGATTGCTTAGCATGGCTCCACTATATTAAAGTCGTCACTCTGTCACCTCTGAGATACATTAAAAAATCCTTTCACAACTCAGTGAAGTGAAGACATGAGATTCCAATTTGCTTCCCCTTATTGTCTGCTTTTTGATCAAGATTTAAAAGTACCCAGTGCAAAGTAAATGAGTTTTTTTCTGATTTTGGATTAGTAACAGGTGCACAGAGGTGCAAATTTGCATGTTCTGCTTTGAGTATGACATTAAAAAGAATCCGTGGGAGAGTAACACATTAGAACAGGTGACGTTTCAAACGAGGCAAGAAGATTAAGATCGTTTACGATCGATAACTTCAAATTACTGTTACAAACAATTTAGACGTTCGCCTGTTATTTGATGTAGACTTCACGCATTGATAGGAGGTTACAGTGCCCTCCATAATGTTTGGGACAAAGATGTATTTTCCTTTATTTGCCTCCTGTGCTCCACAGTTTTAAATTTTTAATCAAAAAATTCACATGTGATTAAAGTGCACATTCTTGATTTTATTCAAAATTATTCATGTACATTTTGGTTTGACCATGTGGAAATTACAGGGCTTTTTATGCATAGTCCCCTCAGGGCATGATAATATTTGGGAAATTGTATATTAAAGTAATTATGTTTAGTACTTTAGTAAAACTTCAAAGTCTGCAGACACAATGCTTGAAGTAAAAATGAAAGATGGAGAAACGTCGCAGGTCAGTGAACTTTATATAACAAGATAAAGATAAATAACTAATGTTTCAGGCTTGAGACTTAGTACATGCATGCAATGACTGCTTGAAGTCTGTTATTATAGACATCACCAGGCACTGAGTATCTTCTCTGATGATGCTCTGCCAGGCCTCTACTGCAGCCATCTTCAGCTCCTGCTTGTTTCGGGGGCTTGTTCCCTTAAATTTTCTTTTCAGCAAATGGAACTCATGCTCAATTGGATTTATCTTGGGGGACTGATTTGGACTGACTTCTGAACGTCAAAAATACCCCAAAAGAGATGGTTGTTGACTTCGAGGGCACGGGGGGAAGCACGCTCCACTGACCATTGACGGCTCCACCATTGAGGTTGTCAAGAGTATCAAGTTTCTTGGAATGCACCTGGCAGGGAACCTCACCTGGTCTCTAGTACAAGCTCCGTAGCCAAGAAAGCCCAGCAGCACCTCTACTTTCTGCGAAAGTTGAGGAAAGTTCATTTTCCACCCTCCATCCTCACTACATTCTACAGAGGATCTATCAAGAGAATCCTGTGCAACTGCATCTCCACCTGGTTTAGAAGCTGTACCTCCTTGGACTGCAGGACCCTGCAGAGGATAGTGAAATCAGCAAAAAAGATCAATGTCCTTGAAGGATATTTACAACTCTTGATGCAGGTGAAAGACAATAAACATTGTGAAAAACCCACACACCCTTCATATAAACTGTTCTCCCTTCTGCCATCTTGTAGGAGGTACTGCAGCACTCGGGCCCTTGCGTCCAGATTGGGCAAGAGCATTTTCCCCCAAGCCATCGGATTCCTGAATTCCCAGAACATTTGGAGTTTGGGTACCATGAAATGTTAATGTACAAGTCTTAATATTTTAAATGTGTTGAACTTCTATTCTAACCTATATTTATGTAAATGTGTTCATTGGTCCTGGAGAAATGCTATCTTTACTGTGTGTAATGCAACTGATTGCGCTCGGAGAAAAGTGAGTCCAAACACTCTTTTAATAGCTTACAATCAATGGCCAGTAGACACAATAGTCCTCAGGTGAATCTGAGGTAAGGTGGGAAAACCAAGGTTTATATTGGGGTAGGTGAGGGTGGAGCCAAGGGAGGAGCTAGCCATCTGAACAATACATAGACAGTGAATTCCAGTTCACTGCACTATGTGAGCATAGTATGAGTGACAAATAAAGGTGATTGACATCCTTTATGGCTTTAGCAGTATGTTTGGGATCATTTTCTTGCTGTCGGATGATGCTCCGTCCAATGAGTTTGGAGGCATTTGCTTGAACTTGAGCAGATAAAATATTTTGATTCAACTCAGAATTCACTTTGCTACAGCCATCAGCAGTTACATCTCATCAATCAAGGGTGGCAGTACCTGTAGCAGCCATACATGCCCAGGCCATATATCCCCACCACCACATTTCACAGATGAGGTATTATGCTTTGGATCTTGGGCAGTTCCTTCGCCTCCTCACTTTGCTCTTGCCATCACTCTGATGCAGGTTAATCTTGTTCTCATCTGTCCACCAGATCTTTTTCAAGAATTTGGCAGGCTTTTTTAAATACATTTTTTATCAAACTGTAATCTGGCCATCCTGTTTCTTGGTGTCGCCTCTGTATTTCTGTTCATGAAGTTTTCTCCAGACAGTAGTCATTAACACATCCATGCCTACCTCCTGAAGAGTATTTCTGATCTGTAGGACAAGTGTTTCGAGATTTTTCTCCATTAAGATGAGAATTCTTCTGTCATCAACAGTGAAGGTCTTCCTTGGCCGACCAGCTCTTTTCCAATGACTGAGCTTTCATCTTAATAATGTTCCAAACAGTTGATTTTGGTAATCTTGAAGTTTGGGTGATACCTCTTACTGATTGTGATAGTGTGGGATCCTATCACCTCTGTATATATTTGTATAGAGTGATAATGATTGGCTGAGAGCCGTAGCCACACCTACGGGCCAGGTCATAAGTTGCCGCACCTAACTAGATCCAGGTCAGTCTGGACTGGTCGACCTCGATGTACTACGCTCCAGTCTTTTGGTAATAAAAGCCTTGGTTTGAATCGACAAGTCTTTGAGTTATTCAACGTGCTACACTGATTGATTCTTGTTTTTCAGTCTCATAGTGGCTTCTACGTGGTCAAACCAAAATGTATACAAATAACCTTGAATTAAATCTGTTTTTTTTCTTTGGCTTGGCTTCGCGGACGAAGATTTATGGAGGGGGTAAAAAGTCCACGTCAGCTGCAGGCTCGTGTGTGGCTGACCAGTCCGATGCGGGACAGGCAGACACGATTGCAGCGGTTGCAAGGGAAAATTGGTTGGTTGGGGTTGGGGGTTGGGTTTTTCCTCCTTTGCCTTTTGTCAGTGAGGTGGGCTCTGCGGTCTTCTTCAAAGGAGGCTGCTGCCCGCCAAACTGTGAGGCGCCAAGATGCACGGTTTGAGGCGTTATCAGCCCACTGGCAGTGGTCAATGTGGCAGGCACCAAGAGATTTCTTTAGGCAGTCCTTGTACCTTTTCTTTGGTGCACCTCTGTCACGGTAGCCAGTGGAGAGCTCGCCATATAATACGATCTTGGGAAGGCGATGGTCCTCCATTCTGGAGACGTGACCCATCCAGCGCAGCTGGATCTTCAGCAGCGTGGACTCGATGCTGTCGACCTCTGCCATCTCGAGTACCTCGACGTTAGGGGTGTGAGCGCTCCAATGGATGTTGAGGATGGAGCGGAGACAACGCTGGTGGAAGCGTTCTAGGAGCCGTAGGTGGTGCCGGTAGAGGACCCATGATTCGGAGCCGAACAGGAGTGTGGGTATGACAACGGCTCTGTATACGCTTATCTTTGTGAGGTTTTTCAGTTGGTTGTTTTTCCAGACTCTTTTGTGTAGTCTTCCAAAGGCGCTATTTGCCTTGGCGAGTCTGTTGTCTATCTCATTGTCGATCCTTGCATCTGATGAAATGGTGCAGCCGAGATAGGTAAACTGGTTGACCGTTTTGAGTTTTGTGTGCCCGATGGAGATGTGGGGGGGCTGGTAGTCATGGTGGGGAGCTGGCTGATGGAGGACCTCAGTTTTCTTCAGGCTGACTTCCAGGCCAAACATTTTGGCAGTTTCCGCAAAGCAGGACGTCAAGCGCTGAAGAGCTGGCTCTGAATGGGCAACTAAAGCAGCATCATCTGCAAAGAGTAGTTCACGGACAAGTTTCTCTTGTGTCTTGGTGTGAGCTTGCAGGCGCCTCAGATTGAAGAGACTGCCATCCGTGCGGTACCGGATGTAAACAGCGTCTTCATTGTTGGGGTCTTTCATGGCTTGGTTCAGCATCATGCTGAAGAAGATTGAAAAGAGGGTTGGTGCGAGAACACAGCCTTGCTTCACGCCATTGTTAATGGACCATCCTCAACCGATGGTCAGAACACTTCCAATCTCTTTTCAGTACCAACCGCTCAGTCCAAGATTCCGCCCTGCTCCAGCTCCCTCAACAGCCCCTAAGGCTAGAGCTGGATGAGGTTCCCACCCTGGATGAGACATATAAGGCAATCGAACAACTGAAAAGTGGCAAAGCAGCAGGTATGGATGGAATCCCCCCAGAAGTCTGGAAGGCTGGCGGCAAAACTCTGCATGCCAAACTGCATGAGTTTTTCAAGCTTTGTTGGGACCAAGGTAAACTGCCTCAGGATCTTCGTGATGCCACCATCATCACCCTGTACAAAAACAAAGGCGAGAAATCAGACTGCTCAAACTACAGGGGAATCACGTTGCTCTCCATTGCAGGCAAAACCTTTGCTAGGATTCTACTAAATAGAATAATACCTAGTGTCGCCGAGAATATTCTCCCAGAATCACAGTGCGGCTTTCGCGCAAACAGAGGAACCACTGACATGGTCTTTGCCCTCAGACAGCTCCAAGAAAAGTGCAGAGAACAAAACAAAGGACTCTACATCACCTTTGTTGACCTCACCAAAGCCTTCGACACCGTGAGCAGGAAAGGGCTTTGGCAAATACTAGAGCGCATCGGATGTCCCCCAAAGTTCCTCAACATGATTATCCAACTGCACGAAAACCAACAAGGTCGGGTCAGATACAGCAAAATTAAATCTGTAATGTGTACTTTAATTACATGTAGAAATGACATGCTTGATTACTAATTTAAAACTGTGGAGTGCAGTGGTAAATAAAGGAAAAAGATTTTTTTGTCCCAAACATTATAAAGGCTGCGGTGTGTTGTCGTACCGAAAGCAGGCACAAGACTTAAAGACTGATCAAGGGGCTTTATTCCACTTAAAAGTCCCTGCTGCAGTTAGCTGTGCTGACTCCGTGTGACTGAACTCGAGGTGTCAGATGTGGCTTATAATCCCGGCGGATGATTGACAGCCGGCCAGGTGTTGTCTTGTCCTCCAGTGCTCTTCCTGCAGGTACACAGGACGCCCCCTGCAGTAGGTTAGTGGTGTATCACTGTAGGTTTCACATTCATCTGGTTCTTTTCAAGGGAAGGAATTTACCATCCTGAATTGGCCTGTTTATGACTCCAGACCTATCAATGTAGTTAACACTTTACTTTTCATCAGTTAAGGCAGCTAAGAATGAACTGTAAATATTTGTATAGCTGCTGAAGAGCAAATAATTGTGTTCAGCTAGTGGTGATAAATACGTGAAATTGACAATCTTTCCAAAGGATTCCAAACACTTTATGTGATATTGAGCATCATTTATGTGATGGGATCAATGTGCAAGGGAGGTGAACGTATAGCATTCAGGAGAATTAAGTACTATTTAGGAACATCTGCCATTTGAGATGAAACATTCTTGCCAGAATCCTAGCAAATGTCACCCCAAGTGTTTTGATTAAATGGGTTGATTAAGGTTTGTCCAGGCTGCTGTGTTTTGCAGAGTTTTCTAGTCCAATATTCCAGGATCTAATGTACAAACCTTTGGTTTTCCTCTCATACTTGCAGTGCTTTCTGCTTCCAATATTTTTCAACTGATGGTGCTTGTCAAACTTCACCTGTATTATCTATTCTAATCTGATGATGTACCTATATGCTACCGTGAAAGACGTTAGGTCCTACAATTATAAAATATCTGTGGTAGTTTTGGACATTGATCACACTGGACAACAAATTTTTTCAAAAGGTTTGCTTCCTGAAAAAAAAGAACCTATTTTGGAATTTCTTGTCTATCTAAAAATGGTACATGATAGGAACATTTTAAGGTAATTTTCATGATCCGCAGTCCAAAATCCGTAAAGTACACATGGTGTCCAGGATGCAAAATCTTTGTTGTCCAGTATTATGTTAAAATATCTTCTAACTCAAACATGTTGTTTTTTTCTCATTTTAATTACACCAGACTCTGATATAATTATATGTGATAGCCCATAAATTAATCATTTGCAGAATGTGTTATTTTTTTTCATGGAAATGGAATATACTGCAAAATATTGAATTTTGCCCCAGAGAATCATCTGTAGCTCCAGAGAACTTTTAATTAATTTTGAAAGTGGCTATTTTGGATATTCTGTATCAGAAAATATTTGAGTTAATAACCGTTCAGAATGTGAATGTATTCCACATCAGCAATGAACAGTGGAATATCAAAAGTAGAAAATACTTGTTTAAAACCACACGTGCTATAACTTTGTTCAATCAAAGTTTATTTATATTTTAAGGTTAAGAAGGTGATATTTGAAAATGGAGGGTTCATTTCTTAATACATTCAAGGTTTGTGGTGAGGCTTGAAATGAGAAAGCTGCAGATGATGTCATTGTAGTTGATTCACAAAAGTGCTGGAGAAACTCAGAAGGTCCCACAGCATCCATAGTAGGCAAAGATAACTAGCCAACATATCAGGCCTGAGGCCTTCATCAAGGTATGAGCAAAAATCAGACAGGCACTGGTATTTAAAAAAAATAAAGGGGGAGAGGGTGGGGGAAAAAGAAGGAGCACAGGCCAAAAGCCAAGAATCCATAGGTGGACATTGATAGGAGGGCCAGAGAGAAATGCTAAGAATTGATCGGGGGAGAGGTATAACTCTGTCAGTGGTTTTCAAACTGCCCCCCTCCAAACTCACTTTCTACCTTAAGCAATCCCTATGTCATGTGATCTGTGATTAGTTCTTCTTTTCTTCTTTGGCTTGGCTTCGCGGACGAAGATTTATGGAGGGGGTAAAAGTCCATGTCAACTGCAGGCTCGTTTGTGGCTGACAAGTCCAATGCGGGACAGGCAGACACGGTTGCAGCGGTTGCAGGGGTAAATTGGTTGGTTGGGGTTGGGTGTTGGGTTTTTCCTCCTTTGTCTTTTGTCAGTGAGGTGGGCTCTGCAGTCTTCTTCAAAGGAGGTTGCTGCCCGCCGAACTGTGAGGCGCCAAGATGTACGGTTTGAGGCGATATCAGCCCACTGGCGGTGGTCAATGTGGCAGGCACCAAGAGATTTCTTTAGGCAGTCCTTGTACCTCTTCTTTGGTGCACCTCTGTCACGGTGGCCAGTGGAGAGCTCGCCATATAACACGATCTTGGGAAGGCAATGGACCTCCATTCTGGAGACGTGACCCACCCAGCGCAGCTGGATCTTTAGCAGTGTGGACTCGATGCTGTCGGCCTCTGCCATCTCGAGTACTTCGATGTTAGGGATGAAGACGTTCCAATGAATGTTGAGGATGGAGCGGAGACAACGCTGGTGGAAGCGTTCTAGGAGCCGTAGGTGATGCCGGTAGAGGACCCATGATTCGGAGCCGAACAGGAGTGTGGGTATGACAACAGCTCTGTATACGCTAATCTTTGTGAGGTTTTTCAGTTGGTTGTTTTTCCAGACTCTTTTGTGTAGTCTTCCAAAGGCGCTATTTGCCTTGGCGAGTCTGTTGTCTATCTCGTTGTCGATCCTTGCATCTGATGAAATGGTGCAGCCGAGATAGGTAAACTGGTTGACCGTTTTGAGTTTTGTGTGTCCGATGGAGATGTGGGGGGGCTGGTAGTCATGGTGGGGAGCTGGCTGATGGAGGCCCTCCGTTTTCTTCAGGCTGACTTCCAGGCCAAACATTTTGGCAGTTTCCGCAAAACAGGACGTCAAGCGCTGAAGAGCTGGCTCTGAATGGGCAACTAAAGCGGCATCGTCTGCAAAGAGTAGTTCACGGACAAGTTTCTCTTGTGTCTTGGATTTTTGCTCAGATTGAAGAGACTGCCATCCGTGCGGTACCGGATATAAACAATGTCTTCATTGTTGAGGTCTTTCATGGCTTGGTTCAGCATCATGCTGAAGAAAATTGAAAAGAGGGTTGGTGCGAGAACACAGCCTTGCTTCATGCCATTGTTAATGGTGAAGGGTTCAGAGAGCTCATTGCTGTATCTGACCCAACCTTGTTGGTTTTCGTGCAGTTGGATAACTATGTTGAGGAACTTTGGGGAGCATCCGATGCACTCTAGTATTTGCCAAAGCTCTTTCCTGCTCACGGTGTCGAAGGCTTTGGTGAGGTCAACAAAGGTGATGTAGAGTCCTTTGTTTTGTTCTCTGCACTTTTCTTGGAGCTGTCTGAGGGCAAAGACCATGTCAGTAGTTCCTCTGTTTGCGCGAAAGCCGCACTGTGATTCTGGGAGAATATTCTCGGCGACACTAGGTATTATTCTATTTAGGAGAATCCTAGCGAAGATTTTGCCTGTAATGGAGAGCAGCGTGATTCCCCTGTAGTTTGAGCAGTCTGATTTCTCGCCTTTGTTTTTGTACAGGGTGATGATGATGGCATCACGAAGGTCCTGAGGCAGTTTTCCTTGGTCCCAACAAAGCTTGAAAAACTCATGCAGTTTGACATGCAGAGTTTTGCCGCCAGCCTTAAGTTAAGTTAAGGATTGCTTCAGGTGGTATGTGAGAGTAAAGAAAAAGGTTTGAAAACCACTGTTTTACTCGTACCTTATTGACTCGTTATGTGCACGGTTTCATAACTCCAAAGGAAATGGGCCAATGACAATGTTTCTCAAGCAAAATATTTCAGTAACAATTGGGTCCAGAGCAGTGGTTCTTAACCTTTTATTCCCTACTTTCATACCACCTTACCAATCACAGAGCACTTGTGGCAAAGGGATTGCTTAAGATGGAATGTGAGTTTAGGAGGGCAGTTTGAAAACCACTGCTCTAAGAGAATGTAGAGTTGAAGGAAAGGAGTCAGGGGGATAGGCAAAAGATCGAGAGCTGGAAGAAAGAGATGGGGGTTGGTGGAAGCTAATTGGAACTGGAGAAGTTGATGTTAATGCCATCTGGTTGGATGGAGTCCAGATGAAATATGAAATGTTGTTCCTCCAATTTGCAGGTGGTCTCTGTTTAGCAGTGTATGAGGCCGTAGACAGACAAGTTGAAATGGGTTGCAGTGGGAGATCCCTGCTTTTACAGCAGACAGAGTGAAGGTGCTCAAGGACGTGATCTCCCAATCTGCATAGAGGACACCGTAAAGGGAGCACCAGATGCAGTAGATGACCCCTGTAGATTCACAAGTGAAGTATTGTTCAAATTGGAAGAACTGTTCTGGCCCCCAAATGGTGTTGAGAGAGGAGGGATAGCTGCATGTGTAGCCACCAATGGGGTGATCGGTGAGAAGGGATGAGGGACAAGGGAATCATGGAATCATCCAGAACCCGGGGCCATGGTTTGAGGATAATAGGCAAACCATTTAGGACCGAGATGAGGAGGAATTTCTATACCCAGAGAGTGGTGAATCTGTGGAATTCATTGCCACAGAGGGCAGTGGAGGCAGGTTCATTAAATCTATTTAAGAGGGAATTAGATCTATTTCTTCAGTATAAGGGTATTAAAGGTTACGGAGAGAAGGCGGGGACGGGGGACTGAACTTTAAGATCAGCCATGATCTCGTTGAATGGCGGAGCAGGCTCGAAGGGTCGAATGACCTACTCCTGCTCCTATCTTCTATGTTTCTATGTTTTTTTTTAAGAGGGGAGGGAAGGGGAAGATATGCCTGCTGGTAGGATTACTCTTATACGGAGCAGAAATTGCAGAGGATGATATAATGGAGGTTGAGGTAGGGACAAGGGAAATCTTGTCCTTTCTTGAAATTTGGTCCATTGTGGCCAGGGCAGATGTGGGATAATAGAGAACATGTGGATAAGGGCCAAGTTGAAGGTAGTAGAGGAGAAGCCACATCTTTTGAAGAAGTAAGACCTTTCACATGATCTTGTATGGAAGACCTCATCCTGGGACCATATAACCATTTACGGAGCGGAAACAGGCCATGTTGGCCTTTCGAGTCCGCACCGGTTCACTGATTTTGTGCGCCCTCTAATGGCCCCGTTCTTCTTCTCCAATTATTAAGGATGGGGTTTCAGGGTACAAAAGCTTAAGATAGCATGGTTCCAGGGGAGATTTTACTTAACAAAATTGCTGGAATTCTTTGAGAGAGTAATCAGTGGGACAGGCAAAGGTGAGCAAGTAGTTGTGGTTTATTTGGATTTTCAGATGGCCTTTGACAAGAGGCTGCTGAATAAGACAGGAGCTCATGATATTACAGGAGAGGTACCAGCGTGAAAAGATTGGCTGAAGATGAAGAATGGGAATAACGGGGGCCTATATCCTGAAAGGCTGCATGTAATTAGTGGACGGAAACAAGCAAACTCCTTGGCAAGCAATAAGTCACTAAAATTGCTTACATTAAAAACTACTCCTTGTACTTGAAAATTACACGTAGATTCAAAGTAATTAAAAAATTACTTACACTATCTAAACTATATATAGGTACCATCCACAGAATCCTGCAACGGGACAGAATATGACAACATTAATGTCCTTAACCCTCAGTAATTTTTTTCAGAAATGCATTGAAATTAGTAAAGTCAAGGATCCTTGTGCACCTTATAGGATGTGAAGAGGTGTGGTCAAGGAAACCGTAGGAGTTGAGAGTTTGACTCTCTAGACGGAGACAAAGAGATCAAGGGGAGAGTGTGGTGAGTGATAGACCAAGTGAATTTCAGTTTGGGATGGAAGTTGGGAGGAAAGTGAATAAAGTTGACAAGCTTTTGATGGGTACATGAGACAGTACCACATTGACAATATAGCAGAGGAAGAGTTGGGGAGTCTTGCGCTATGTAGGTTTACAGCATGGATTGCTCCACAAAGCCGACAAAACGGTAGGCATAGCTGGTGCCCACATGGCTGCCACGTTTGAGAAAGTGGGCTGAATCAAAGGAGAGGCTATTGAGGGTGAGAACAAGTTCTGGCAGGTGGGGGAGGGTGATGATGGAGGGGACAGGTTGAGCCTGTTGTTGAGACTGAAATGAAGGGCATTGAAGCCTTTGGGTTTAGGTGCTTTCTGATGCGAATTCGTGATCATGGCAAATGGTGTCGGAGGATGGACTTCAAGTAGATGTTTGCCACTTCCTTTCCAGAGAAAGAAATGGGTAAAGTGATCACCCCATAACCACTGAGCAAGGGTTTCCTGTCTGACAATAATGAAGGTGGTATCAGAAATCTACAATTGGGGAGCACCCTCTCTTCTGTTGAATGTATGTCAGAAATAAAATAAATCAAGTTGGAGTCGAAGATAATGAAAGAGCATGCTTTCAATAATTATTTCTGTTTTGTCCATTCACAGCCAGAAATATTTAATTAAAATTTAACTGTACTGAATGAACAATATCTTAATTTAAAGCTTGCTTTAGATCAGTGGTTGTCAACCTTTTTCCACTCACACACCACTTTTAAGGTATCCCAATGCTATGGGTGCCCTGTGATTAGTAAGGGATTGCTTAAGGTGGTCTGTGAGTGGGAAGGTTAAGAATCACTGCTCTCGACCCAATTGTTACTGATATAATTTGCTTGAGAAAAATTGTCATTGGGCCATTTCCTCTGGAGTTATAAAAAACTGTTCACATAACAAGTCAATTAAAACAGTGGTTTTCAAACTTTTCCACTCACAGATCACCTTAAGCAATCCCTTACTGATCACAGAGCACCGATGGCCTAGGGAATGCTTAAGGTGGTGTGTGAATGGAAAAAAAAAGATTGAAAACTGCTGCTGTAGATAAAGCACTTGAACGTTAATAAAACTATATGACTATAGTAATTTGTGATCTGTTTCTGCTGGTTTCGATGCTGTCATCAACTCCTTTCAGTTCAGTTTAATCTTTGAGATCACTTTGAAAATGCAGCTGATTTATCCTCAAGAATTTGCAGCTGAGAAAGTTAAAGTTACCTTGGGATTTGCTTGCAGTTGTTCCCACCACTTCTACCGTGCGGATGTGAATTATGACTATTGCACAAAATATCAATGATGCAAATCTTTGCTCCATTTGGCCAATTGTGGCATTTTATGCTTCCTTAATTCTTGCACTGAGAACCCCTAATTATCCCAAATGCACTCTATGGTACGCCCAGGTAACCTTGGGCACTGCTTACAAAAGCAAATAAAAGAGAAAGAGCTTCAGGAACCATCTTGTCATTGAAGGTTGAAATTCCACTGATAGCAAAATGTGCGCTGCTCTGAAGTATGACCTCACGGCACAGATAGATCTTGTGCACATGGTGTTTTGCAAATGTTTCTTCAATATAAATGTGACTGCACATCACATATTCTTTAACACCAGCTTTCTGGTGCCACGTGCATGTAGCAAACATTCATGTAAAATTTAACCCGATGATAACAACCATTATCTAGAACCTATCAGAAGAAATGAATCAAAAGTAGCTCCATGGCAAGAAGTAATGGTTGATGGATGATTTTATTGGTGGGATCAGTCTGCAATGCCTAACTTTTCATCATCTAGGTTGAAACCAAGTACATAGAATACTGCAAATTAATACAAGCTCTTCAGCCATTGATGTTGCGCCTACCTATATCTTCCTACCTTGTAATCCTTTCATCCATGTGGCTGTCTAAGAATCTCTTAACTGTCTCAAATGTTTCAGCCCCTGGCAAGTCATTCCATGCGCCCGCAACTTTCTGTATCTATTTTAAAAACAGCCTAACCCTGATGGCTCCCCTAAACTTTCATCCATGCACTTTGTGCAGACATCCTCTTGTGTTTGCTATTCCCGCCCTGGGAAAAGGCACTGGCTGTTCACCTTATCTATACCACTCAGAATCTCGTGGACGAGTGGTTCTCAACCTTTTTTCTTTCCACTCACGTACCACTTTAAGTGGTATGCTCTGTGATTAGTAAGGGATTGCTGAAGGTGGTATGTGGGTGGAAAGAAAAAGTTTGAAAACCTTTGTTTTAATCGTACCTAACTGACTCGTTATGAGCACTGTTTCACAACTCCAAAGGAAATGGACCAATGAGAATTTTTCTCAAGCAAAATATTTCAGTAAGAGTTGAGTCTAGACCAATGGTTTTCAACTTTCTCTACCCACTCATTGGATCTTGAATGTTGCAACTTGAATGCTGAAGTTTGCTTCTAAAGCCAGAGTAGTTTACCAGCAAAATGCAGAAAGATAGGCATTAATTTGTTTCCTTTAATTATCATGCAATGCAAAAAATGTAATGTACATGATGTACTTCAACTTTTGCCTGCCATGAAGGTAAACAAAATGTTGCCATGAGCATTCCCCAGTGCCCCCAGTAGTGTCCCGCAGCCTCTGCAGCTGGCACAGACCCCAGTTCAATCCATTGGCAGCCCAAGGTCCAGATTCAAACCTCGACAATCAGGAAGCTTTCAGCACCTGAGGTGCTTTGGGAGCCTTCTTGTTTTCAACAGTCTCTCAAATGCCAGTTGCAATACTTGGTTCCTAAGCACCATTCTCCAGTTGCCCGCAGGATGAGGAATCCTTCAGTAATAATAATTATAGGCAATTTATTGACAATCAACTGGAGTTATCAGAGCCAACACATTATCTACAGTTTTGGTTATATTTATTTTCCTCAGTGTTCCCTTTGGGTTTAAGAGGAGAAGGAATGTCATAAAATTTTGGCGATCTCTTCCAATTCCTTTATTTTTTTCATGTTTTACAGGCACCACAGTTCCTGCTTTGTTGAACAGCAGCTCCAACCAACTTTATTTACATTTTTACTCGGACATCAGCGTTTCTGCAGCTGGATTTCATCTGGAATATAAAAGTAAGAATTTTCAATAGGTATTGAAAAGTCAAGCAAGAAATATGTATGAGATAAACTCTAGATTTACACTTATTTAACCTACATTTCCTATTGCGTGGCTTTCCTTGATCTACTTTATGGACTGACTGTACGTTCCACCATTCATTCCTCCCTTGTAATGGTGACATTCTTGTCCTTGATACACTACACCTTCATTTTATCTTGCACTTTATGGATAAGCAATGCTCAGACACTCCCCTTGGTGGGCTAATATTTTTTATTTTGGTCATGTTTTTAACTACATACTCCAGTAACAAAGGCGAGCTTGTGGAGCAAACATGGGCTTTAATGCGATTGGTCTGAAAATGCTTCAGTTCAGAAAATGTGTATCAAAGTGGTTTTCACATGATTCAGTCATCGATTTGGTAGAATCACAAGGACCTTTTGTTCTAAAACGTATTGTGTAAAGTTACGAGCCTTTGTGTGGACTAATTGTATCATGTCCCAACTAATATGCAGAAGTGCAGATTTGCCTCTCTTCTACCACAGCTTTTAAAGTGGTTGGTCCTATCAACTGGGACTATCTTGGGGTAGATTTCACCAAGTATGATAGGTTTAGAGGAGGAGAAACTCTGGCATGTGTAAGGGCATCATATACCTCTGAAAGAAATGGAACATCATCCCATCGGAGGCAGCTGGTAATGGTTGCAGCCACCAGGAGAAAGGGGAAAGTTAAACAAGAATTAATGGAACATATAATGAGCACTTACCTGTGCGAAGTTTGATGATTGTTATTCAATGGGAGTTGGTGAGTCAACGTGAGATCCCATCCACTGGATTCCTTTCCAGTCCAGAGGGCAGAATCCACTGAACCTAAATGAGTTAAAATGGATGAACCAACCATAACACAAACCTGTGACTGAACATTATTTATTACATAACAAGCATCTTTATCTGTAATCAATGGGTCTCCTGTCTACAGCCTTTTTCAGTCTGCTGGGTGTAGGATAGAGGCTGTGAACTCTGCTCCTCTGAATTTAAAGGCTTATTGTAGAACCTATTAAAGGTTCTTTTATTACTCCATCCTGCTTGACAGAGGATATCCCATATGGGGACCAGGGCCTATTGGCAGTCAAGGTTGCCGCTGTTCTTGTTGAGTGGGACCCCAACTGAGTAATATCCACTCCAGTCACTCTCATGACCTCCTGCAGCCATCTGGCCAATGTCTGGGAGGTGACCCACTGATGCATTTTTTTTAAAATAACATATAAAACCTAATATGTTTTGTACATACAACTTATCTTTTTAAATATTCCAACACACATAACTGCTCGTCCTCTCTGTATGCATTCAATGAGAATTTTGTCCCAATTCTCCCTTGCCTGTTATGTTTTAGAATGTCTGAACTTGAATGCTTACACAGTCCTCCTCCCAATGGATATAATCCATATGAATGTGAGACAAAGTTTCTACCCTCTGGGCCGAGGTCAAGGCCACTAACATGACCAACTTATAGGACAGGCTACGTAAGCCTAAACTGGAAGTTGGCGACAATAGTCTTAAATAGTTCAAAACAATCTTTACGTCCCAAATTTCTTTATATCTAGGTACCAGAGGACACAAGTGAAACACTCCTTTCATGATTCTTTTGATCAGGGGGTGGTTATTCATCTCAGTCCTGGAGCGTCAAGAAAGCAGCCAGTGCACTCTGTGCTGTATTCACCGCGTTGAAGCCGTCCCTACACATAGAACATATCGGTTAGGAAACGCAATATGCCTCCAAAAGAGGTTGACTGTTCATTCAGTCCATTTTGGGCACAGTACTTTTTCCATTTCCTCATATAGGAGGCATACTGTTTTTGTGTAGACTTTCTCCAAGACACACGGAGAATGTCCAGAGTTCTAGGCTGCAGAGAGTTTATGTTGATCCTCACTCTCCGATCCTGCAACCTAGCAAACTTAAGTGAGACAATGGATGAGATACCTTTGACACCGGTTGGATTTGCAGATCTTTGTTTTTCGTGAATACTAACGGACTCCCCACCATAGGCTTTAGGATTGTATGGGGAACCAAACCCATGGCCCCATCCTCCTGTATCTTATTCAGGCACTTTGCCACCAAAGCGAATGGGAGGAATGCATAAAAGTTATATTTAGCCCAATCTAAGGTAAAGGCATCAATGGCCTCCGCTCAGGGATCCGTCAATCAGGACACATAGCATTTAGCTGGGACGCGAACAAATCTATCTCTGGCATTCCATAGGTGTCTGCTAGCATTTTAAAGTATTTCATCCCCAGAGTCCACTCAGTGCTAAAATTGAATTTCCAAGATATCAGGTCCACCTGGGTGTTTATCCATCCTGGCAGGTAGGCGGCTGTAACCCAAATATTTATTTGAATGCACCAGAGCCAAGTCTCAATGGCTAGCTTGTTACAGGAGGCAGGTTTAAGACCTCCCATATTATTGAGGTAGGCTACTGCTGAACTGTTATACAACCTCAGCAATACACAAATGTCAGCTTCTCTCGCACAGAATGACTAATGCTAATAAGTCCGCCAACATTTCCAAATAATTGATACCATATTTTGAGGCCTCCCTGAGCTCTCTGTTCAACCATCTGCCTCCAGCAGAGACCTTTAGATTCACTTCACCACTAGCATCTGATCTGATCTCCACGACCACCTTTCTGAGCTGGCGAGATGTTTTCGACCCACCATTCAAGATTGGATCTGGTCTTCCTGGTTAATCACATGGGTCTGTCAAAATGTCCCCAAGCTACCTTAAGAACTGAGATTTTGTCCCTTTTCAAGAACCTGTAATTTAGAGGAACCTGTAATATTGTACCACCGGGAAAGCCGCCACTAGTTTCCCAATCAACCTGGCCACCTTTCTTATGGAGGGACGAGACTGTGTCATGAACCCTCTGCAGGCTGTCCTAATCTCTGCCACTTTATCCTCGGGCAAGGTAACTTTCATGGCTTCTGTATCAATAATGAAGCTGAGGAATTTTAGCCTCTTAGTAGGTACTAGCACTGATTTCTCACGGTATATAAGAAACCCCACGTGGCTTAATAATCTTGAGGTGGCTACTACTGCTCGTTTTGTTTCCTCGACCGATCTGACAACAATAAAGATATTGTCTAGGTAACCCATTACCATGTGTCCCTATTTCCTGAGTCTTGCAAACACCGGCTTCAGTAACTTGGTAAATGCCCTGGGTCCCAAGCTCAGCCATTCAGAAAAGCCTTATACTGCCATAGCTCTCCCTTCCAAGTAAATTTCAAGAATTTCCTGCCCTGTGGGCAGATCGCGACTGAATAGTATGCGTCTTGCAAATCTATTGAGGCCATGTAATAGCCCTTGCATAACAGCGGAATCACAGAATATACGTTATGTATTTTAAAATACCTGTACAAGACTTATTTGTTAAAGTCCTATAGATCCAGTATCACTCTAGTGCCACCACTTCTTTTAGGTTGCATGAAGATGTTTGATACAAATTCATGTTTTTCATGTCTACAACGTTCAATTATGTTTTTCTTTTTTAATGCCATGATCTCGGCATGTATAGCCTCCATCAGTTGCAGTCTGCGTATTTATGTATATAGACCCTTCCTCCATATGGGAGGGGGTTTCTGGGGATCACATTTTATTTTATAACCCTTTACTGTCTGCCAAATAAAAGGATCAGTGGTAACGTTAAACCATCTGTCATAGAATACTATTAATCGACCACCAACTGTTAAAACCTTGTAATTATCAAGTGCACTCAACTGTTTTTGCATAGCATTGACTTCCTCGACCCACCTTGTCTGTGGGCTGGAGTGTTCTGGGACCACCGCCGTGAAACACTTTGAGCGGGAAAATTCTGCTGCCACTATCTCCACTGAGGGCGTAGCCACTTGGAGCGGGAAGCCGCCATTTAAATAACCCTGCGACTTGTGATAGGGGTGAAACATCACAGGTTCTCTTGCCTGTGCTCTAGAAGCTCTGACCACATCAGCTGCTGCCTTCTATAACAGCCCAAAGCATCTTGTTGAGTCTCTAATAAATTGTGTAAGAATGGAATGCAGTGATACCTTTTACCATTCACCCCTGCAGTCTTTGCAATTTCATGTCTTTTTACCCTTGTGAGAATGTTCAAATTGTCGCATAAAGTTTACCTTGGGCACCTCCAACAGAGGCCAGTTAACAGGGGAGGGGTATTTCTTGATGGATTCTTCTAGTACTGTCTCCTGAAAAGCATTCGATACCATACCATACACTTCATTACCGGCGCTTCATCATCTTCCCATGCAAAATTATAAATGTCCTCCCCTTCCTCTGATGGTGTAGGAAACTTACTCACCATGGCCGACACCAGTTCCTCCAATTTATCCAGACAAATTACAATTTTGTTGCTGGTTGAGGCCTCTGCTCTGTGGCAGGCCTTACTCTTGGACCTCAATTGAGCCGGTGCCAGTCATACAGAGACCACGCCCTTCCTCGGGCTTTATCTGCGACTGGAGGTTATTCACTCCTGTCGAGCGGGAGGCTTCTTCGCTATGTGATTCATTAGGTTTGAATCAGGTCCTACCTGCTCTTGTGCAGGGTACTCCCCTTCACTGCTGCTCATTGTACTGAGGACCAGTCGCCTTCTGCAGCTCACCTCATGCGACGGTATAACAGTATCACTGCCTGTTTTTTGAGACCCCAATTCCACAAAGCCAGGTCAGTGCAGCCATACTTGGACCCCACCTTCAGCGAAGGTAGGTCTCTGGTGCCTGATCCCACACCCAGCAGAGGCATCGCTGCTCCACAGCTGGGTCACTGCAGCCCGAGCACTACAGGGGCTCTTCCTGGAGGCCTTCCTTCTCAGACTCTTGCCTCCCGGCCCCAGCCCCAGCCCTTCATTGGGACCCAGGAACCACCTGCCAGTCATCCTGGACCTCTTCCAATACACCTCCACCTCCAGAAGACTACATCGGGGCCTCTCCTCATTGGGACCCAGGAACCGCCCACTGGTCATCCTGGAAATTTTTTTCTGCTCTCCTCCTTCTCTGGAGGGCTTGTTTGGGGGTTTTGATTCCATTTGTTGATCGCTCTCTTACGATCTTACACTGATTTAGTTGTTTTTCACTCCCGCGTGCTGCTCTTCGCAAGTAAATGGACGTAATGGCTGCGCATGTGCAGATGGGATCTCATGTTGGCGAACCAACGTACATTGGGAAGAATATTGGAAAATGGCCATCTTATTGGAGCATTCAGTTCTGGCTTCTCCACCATTCATGCAGGTTCATTTAAGCCTTGTAATGAATGTAGGAAATTGGCCTTCCAGATAAGGGCTGGTCCCTCTGTCACTGCAGGAGAAAGACACTGTTCCACCACCGCCTGTGGTGTGGTGGAAGTTCAGAGATGTGAAGTATCCCAATTGAGTTTCTTGAAGTGAGGTACAAATTTAATTAAGTACTGGGATACCCACAGGGATTTCTAACTACCTGTGGTAGTTTACAAGCTTGTTGTTAGCTGTATTAAATTTGTTTTGTCAGACATTGATTCATTCCAATTAACCTGTCATAGTAACAGGTCTATGGTGGACACCATCTCACTGGCTCTACACAAAGCCCTGGAACACCCAGACAGCAAAGATGCACACATCAGGATGCTCTTTATTGTCTATAGTCTGGCATTTAACACCATCATCCCATCAAAACTGATCAGCAAACTTCAAGACCTGGGACTGAACAACCCACTGTGTAATTAGATCATGGATTTCCTCACCTCCAGACCACAATCAATGAAGATTGGTAAGAACTTCTCCACAATCTCCATCAAAACTGGAGCACCACAGGGCTGCTTTCTTAGCCCCCTGCTCTACTCACTTTACATCTATGAAAGTGTGGCTTGGTACGAAAATAACACCATCTGCAAATTTGAGGACGATGCCATGGTAGTGAGTTGTAAAGAGGAAGGGGATGAGTCAGCGTACAGGATGGAGACTGAAGACTTGGCTGAATGGTGCACCAACAACAACCTTGCATTTAATATCACCAAAACTAAGGAGCTGATTCTGAACTCAGGAAAGGAAAGCCAGAGTTAAACAATCCAGTGATCTTTGGGAGAATCAGAGGTGGAGAGGCTGAGGAAATTTATGTTCTTGGGAGTCACTATCTCAGAGGATCTTTCCTGGAGCCAACACATCAATGACATTGTGAAGAAAGCGGGTCAGCACCTATGCTTCCTTGGGGGTTTGCAGAGGCTGGTTATGACATCAGAAACCCTGGCAAATTTCTCCTCAACCACAACTCAATTAGAGACTCATTAAAGAATGCTTACTTGTGCATTTTATTGATATTCTTTTTGTTCTCTTTGTATTGCACAGTCAGTTTGTTGGCATTCGTTATCAGTTACGGTTCTTTTATTTGTTTACATGTTTACGTTGTGTACAGTTTATTTTTTGCACTACCAATTAGTGGTAATTCTGTTGCACCCACAGGACAAAGGAATCTCAGAGCTGTATGTGATGTCATGTATGTACTCTGACAATAAATCTGAGATACAAAGAAATGAAGTAATCTTGTCACTGCATTGCATTCAGGCAACATAAAAAAATTAGTTGTCTTTGAATTTTCCTCTGACAATTTTGACTGCCCATGTAATATAAATTGAATGGCACTGTTGACAATTACAAAAGATTTTCATTTTCATTCATTAATGATGTGACCACGTTGAAAAATAACCTCTGTACAAGCATTCAGGGCTTATTGCTGACTGCAATTCATGTCCTGGCTGCGTTTTCAAAACAGTGTATTCTCGAGTTCCATTACTAGTCCTATTTAAATAGGACAACTTTTATTCAACACTGATGAAAATGGTTTTGGAAATTCAGAAATGTAAAATTGCACAAGCTGCTGAAGGGAGATGTGACAAATCCTGCCTTATTTCTCTCATCGATCTTGGATTCAGAACTCGTGATTGAAGTTAAGGTTATGGGTTTGAATTGAGGTGTGGATATGTTTCTGACAATAAGCTTTGAAACTACAACTTTTGATTTTATAAAATTGAAAAATGAATATTTGAAAAATCAGTTAAATTCTTAATTTATAGTCACATTCAGTTTTACAAACATAAGCAACACTAATGATAAAATAATTATTCCTATTTTTAAAATGACTCAATTGAAACTCAATTGATAGGCGGGGATCAACCACCGTCTTTGGAACAGCATTCCTGTTCTGGAATTTCTATTTCAGTCAAATGAACGTTTATGGATGAAAAATGTATCTCCACAAGGGTGATGAGGATTTCAATACCTAAATACTCGCTATTCCTCAAGAATTAGATTAATTTATCAAAACTGAAAGAAAATCTGCTCCAGTTTGCCAACCGAGATGAATCTCCTGAGATTGAATGTTTAATTACCTACCATAGGTTGGCAACAGAAAGAAAAAATGTTTGATTATTTCATTGAGTAATTTGCAGAAAGTCTGCAATACACCTCTGAACTTTAACTCCAAGACTGATGGCAAGTCTGGCAAAATCTGGCTTAAAACACAGCTTGAAATTATTGGACAGATTTAAAGATAAGTCAACTGATCTTACAGTCTTTAAAATCAAGAGATATACATTAAATACATTGCTTCATTTTCCATTCTTGAGGGCAAATAGTTCAAGTGGAGAGGTTAAAATTTAATTGGGACATTCAATGGAGGGTTGAGTATCCTCCTTACTGATAAGAGGAGAAGTGGCTGTACCGCAGGTGGTGTCGGTAGGGGGGAGTCATTGAAGGGAGGCAGCATTGCAATACTCTTGGCACAGATGGTGACAAGTTTATTGCTCCTTTGACTTCCTATTGGATTTGGAAACATATACAAGACCTAATAATCCATAAATTTATCGCAGACACAATACTATCAACTCTTTCTCCTAGCAAACCTTGGGGGGGGGGGGGGGGGGGTAGGGGGGAAGTAACATGTTTTAAAAAGAATTGGTAAATTTTTAATTATTATGTAGAGCAGATGTGCAATAATAGGTGACTAGCCATGGTCGAGGTGAGGAACCCCCTATCCAAGGTGAACCTACACAAGGCAGCAGGACCAGACAACATACCCAGTTGAATATTGGACAATCTTCATACCCACGGGTTTCAAGACAGCCACAATTATCCTAGTACCAAAGAGGATGACAGTGACAGGCTTTGATGACTATTGCACGGTGGCACTGATCTCCACCCTTCTCAAATGCTTCGAGCATCTGGTGATGGAACACATCAAATCGCACCTCGCTGAGAACTTGATCCATTTTGAATTGCCTACAGACGGAACTATTCCATTGATGATGCGAGAGCCTTCTCTACCACTCTGTCCTGTCCCACCTGGAGAACAATAACTCGTATACCAGGCGGCTGTTCATTGACCAGCTCGTTGTTTAATGTGATCATAAACCAGAGGCTCATGGAGAAGCTGAACTCACTGCACTCATCACCCCTTTTCTATAACTGGATCTGGACTTCTAAATAGAAAGGCCACTGTCTGTCTGGGTCGGCAGCAAAATGTTGAACACCATCATGCCGAACATTGGCACGCCTCAGGGCTGTTTGCTCAGCCTGCTCTTGTTCACACAACTGACCCGCGACTGCTCTATCAGATCCATCTCCAACAGTTGTTGGTCTCACCAGCAACAATGATTAGTCACACAACAGAGAAGAAGTGGAAAATCTTGTGAAATAGTAACAAACTGAGTCTCACGTGGGCAAGATGAAGGAGATGTTTATGGACTTCATGAGGACCAGTTAAGACCACCATGTTGACTCCACATCAACAGCTCAAGAGTGGAGAGAGTAGAGAGCATCAAGCTCTGCAGGTGATGGTTGTACCAAAAATGCATCAATATCCATTGCTGCTGTTTTTCCACACACAAGCTTTAAATTAGCTTGAAAAAAACCCACTTAACTAATAAATCACAAAAAACTCCAATTTTCAATCCAAAAGGATGAGCCCCCATAAAATGTTACAAGCCCAGAGGACCCCAAAACCTAGCAGCAATAGATATTCACCAAGACATTGTTACTTAAACAAAAGTTGCTTTTAATTATCTTTAAACATGAAAACAGAATCACACTTTAACTTATCACTATTGGCTTAACTAACCTAACTTAACCCCCTTCTAATTCTAAGCACAATTGTGTGTGCAAGTTCAGAAAAGTTCTTTGGTTCACAGTTCAATCTCACTTCTCATTCCTCCAAGTTTGCCAGTTGCAGGCAATTCTTATACTGTGCACAGAATTTAACATGCATAAAGTTCACCAGGCTTTGGTGCTCAAAAGCCTAATGGTTACTGCTCGGGAAGGTTCCTATTGGTTTTCAGAGAGAGGTGTGTTGTTCCAGGAGATCCACAACTGAGGTACTTCCCTCAGTCACCTCAGTGTCTTGCCAAGAAACTTGCCCCTATCAGGGTTCTCCAGGTGATAACCTCTTTCTTTCAGGTCACCACAGAGTTCCTTTTTATTTCCCTTATTCCAAGTGAAACATTAGACAGGCAGTCCAAGGTGCATCTATCATGAAGCACAAGGGCTGAGACTAGTAGGCCATCTTTCACACTGGAGCTTCTGTTTCAGTTCCAGCAACTTCTGTTGCTTGACACTGCTTTCTCACACACTCACAGACTGAGAGAGCCTGTTTGACTCTCTCTGCTTGCAAAACCACCTGACCCTCTTACAACAGTAAGTCTTTTGTAGACAATAGGGCACCACCCTGCTCTTTCATCTGTTGCTTTTGGGTAAACAAGAACCCATCATTGACCTCTCTCACTCTTCAAAGGACCTGCAAAAAGGTGTGAGAAGCCACTGTGTCACCTCTCCTCTGTTGCTTTAAAAGGCAGCAGTCCATTTATTCCACAACATCAGTCCAATTAACACCTACTTGTGAAGTCCCAATAGGCATTCATCAAAGTTTCTGTAAAGTCTCTGTGGTCCTGAAGTCTCCAGTATTTCAAACAAGGTATGTTTTAAAGTGTTTGTATGTAATCTACTCTAACCTTTCCCACTTTATCTCCCAGATATATTTCTATATACTTTGTCACAATATAGAGATATAAAGAGAAGACCGGAGAATGCTGTTTCATCGGGTTGTACTTGTACAATGAGATGACAACCTGAACTTGAACTGCTGCTTTTAAACTGCTTGACCTTTGCTGGGATTGTCTTTTTTTCTCTCCCACTTTACTCTCTCCTTTGCTTTCACTGTGAATGTTAAGCTTGGAAATGTCATTCTGTCTGTCATGCTTTGAAGAGCTATGTTAGAAAAAGCCACAATGTGTCTGTGAAGTACTTATTGCATTGGGGGAGAGAGAATGCAAGTTGACTGACGCTGGATGATGATTTATTGCTTCATCGGAGGGAGTTTTTTGTGATGCGTACTCACTGACATTATGCCGAAGCGTTACCTTTACTTGTTCATAGCATTATTTATCAACAAGATTGCTACAGAAATTAAAAATTGTTGTAGAGGATTATATTAGCATAGTTAAGTTTTCAACTTTAATTGAAGAACAGGAGTTGAAAGAATGGAAAACAAACATTGTATAATTTAAGAGATTATTTATCACAAATCAGAAAAAAAATTCCCTGGAGTTCCTTCCATTTTCCAGTATTCTGCTAGTTCACTCTTGCAGTTGAAGAGATTTCTCTTATCATATTAAATACAATCATTTATGTTTAAATTCACCTGTGAATAGAGGGAACAGATTAGATATCCAGGCCACCTTTTGAATAATATTTCCACACTGACAATCTGGAACATGGTGCATATAGTCATTGAAATAATTAAACAAATAGAGGATCAAGTGCCTCTTGTTTCTATTAACGTGGGGTCCTTTCTGGACATTGCACTGGCTAGATGACCAAAATGTATTAGAAACTATAGAATCACTATCATAAGGTATCTTTCTGTTGAACTATGTTTATGGTTCTAGCGCCACCAAAAGAACCTCACAAGATGTTGGCGCAAATGCAGCCTTTAAGTTTAGTAACTATTTTCATATTCTCTTTCTCTTTTCAAGCTGTGGGGTTGACGAGCTGTCCAGAACCATTGGTCCCTGCCAACAGTGTGAAGATTGGCGAAAGATACTTAATCAATGATGTTGTGTCTTTTCGTTGTGAACCAGGTTACCAACTGCAGGTAACTAAGAAGTGCTCTGATGCAGTCTGTTCTTGATTCTTACACTGTGAAAGCTTTTAGATATTTCAGATGAATGTTGATGACAATAGATTGATCACTCCTACTTATTCTTCCAGGGACACTCCCATATATCTTGTATGCCTGGAACTGTCCGCCGGTGGAACTACCCTCCACCACTCTGTATTGGTATGTATAGAAAAGCAGTTGTACCATTAGCATGGGTTTAGGATTTTGCATGCTCTGTTTGAATTTATTATTTACACTCTACCTCTTTTAATCCTTTGTTACAAGTGTTAAATCAGATTATTTAAAAGCACCTTTGACTCTAAATTGTAGGTTCAAGACATACTATGAAACTAAGTACTCAGTTAATGCTGGACCTGGAGTGTTATCCTCATTCAACACTATTCAGGGCCCCAAACAGTCCTTCCAAATGAAGCAACTCCTCAGTTGTGAATCTGCAGGGGTCATCTACAGCATCCAATGCTCCCATTGTGGTCTCCTCTACATCAGAGAGACTGCTTTGTTGAGCCCCTCAGCTCTTTTCAATGCAAAAGCGTGGATCTCCCCATGGCCACCAATTTGAATTCCCCATCCCATCCCCTTGCTGACATATCTGTCCATGGTCACCTGCAAATTGAAGGAATAACATCTCATCTTCTGTCTGGACACCCTCCAACTAGATGGCATTAACATCTACTTTTTTCTTTATTCTGAGCCTTCCTGTTCTTTGCTTATTCCTTGCAGAAGGACTCAGCCTTGAAATGTCAGACCGGCTGAGCTCCTCAAGCATTTCTGTGTGTTTTCACTCAAGTGTTGTATTGTCAAAGGCATTGCTTGTTTTTGCTGAAATATTAAAATAAAATTCATCTTTTTTTTTGCTGAATTGCCCACTGTTATTTCTGCTAATATTTCTCACTCAACTGATGAAAACTTAACTGGTCTTTTCCCTGAGTTTTTATTTGTAAAACCATCCCTGGAAGCAGGGATTTACTGCAGTGACTCTATGTAATAGAAATCTGTTGATACGTCCAACATTTGAGATTTCTATTGGAAATGAAGCATCTTAAATGCATTTCCTACCCAATGTTCTTTCTTCTAATTTGAATAAATGCATTGAACTCACTCAAGACCTTCCTCAACCGAGATTATCTTTCAAAGTAAAAACATAATCTTCGAACAGGACTATCCTATCAATCTTCTGCTGCTTTTCGACTTTCCTCTTCTGTGTTAAACCCTTTGTTGTTATTAAATTACATGGTTTCTGCTTACAGAAGTGGGAATAATTGGAGCTTAGAGAGGGTTTGTGAGGTGAGGAATAGTAAGTAAACCTCCAAAGTGCTTTGGATCACAGTGAACAGCTCAAAATAATTGCTCTGAAGTAATTACTTGTGTTTATTTTTGAAATGCCACTTTCGTTGGTAGAGAAAACTAAGCAGCCACTTGAGGACATATTCAGGAAAAATTATACTGTAGTCTCACAACAGGCAGTTTTACAACAGGGTGAGACGACCAGCGTAGTGGTGAGTGCAATGATGTTACAGCACGGTTGACCAGGGTTCGAAGTTGTGCTGTCTGTGAGGAGTTTAAATGTTCTCTCCGTGTCTGTGTGGGTTTCCTCCAGATGCTCTGGTTTCCTCCCACCATTCAAAAACTGACTGGGGCGATAGGTCAGTTGAGTGTAATTGGGTGGCACCAGCTTATGGGCTGAAAGGGCTGTTTCTGTGCGAGAAGTCTAAATTAAAATTTAAAATAAAATAAAAAGTAGCAGCGGGAGGATAGTGCAGGGCACGAAACATTGAAAAGATTTGTAGCTGCATGCACAACTTCAGAAGGTAAGAAATGGCGATGTTGGACTAATGCATTGGAACAAAAACAATTGCACAGAATCGTCGATAGAGCAGTAGCCCTGTGCCTGTGTAATTTAGATCAATTGATTTAAATGGAGAAGGATTTTAGAATCGGAATTTATTGTCATGAACATGTTATAAAACTTGTTGTTTTATTTCAGCATCATTTTGAAAAAGTTTCTAGAAACCACCTTACCCAATAAAAATAATGCAAGGGAACAACAAAATAAGGTCGTGTCTATGGTTCATTGTTCACTCAGGAATCTGATGGCAGAGGGAAAGAAGCTGTCCTTATGCAGCTCAGTGTTCATCTTCAAGCTTCTGTACCTTTTTCCCCGATAGTTGCAGTGTAAAGAGGGCATGGACTGGGTGGTGGGGATCCTCGGGGATAGAATCTGCTTGCTTTAGGCACTGCCTCTTGTCAATGTCCTGAACAGAGTGAATTCTGGTGTCTGTGATGTCACAGGCCAAGTTAACAAGCCTCTGGAGTTTTTCTCCTGTCCTGAGAGTTGGCACCTCCATACCAGCCAGAATGCTCTACACAGTACATCTGTGGAAGTTTCCAAGAGTCTTCAGTAGAGGAATGCAGGCATTTTGTGTTAAATTTCAATTCCACTGTTCTAATATTAGTTAAGTTGTAGAAGAATATTAGAGACAAATCTCCCTTTCAGCACAAATATTGTCAAGAAATTCAATTTATAATATGTGATGTATATTATTGCAACATGTCTAAATCAATAAACTCATTTCTATTGGCCAAGAAACATTTTAAATGAACTTTCTTTCTGATTTCTGATTTACTTTCTGATATAATCAATCAATATAATCAATCAATCAACAATGTCGGAGGGACAGTAGTGACTCCTCATTCGGTCCACAACTCCCTGATTGTCCCATCAGAACCTCAATCTCTGAACTTTTAGCATTTAACCTGTCCACCTCCTCAGTTTTTAAAGGCTACTCCAATACTAGCCCTCTTTCATTCTTGGACTTGGCCCTAGTCCCACATATTGTTTCACTTTCATTCCTTGTCGCACAGGAGGAAAATATGCGCCTGTGATTTCTCCGTATCATTGTTTTGTATGTTTTACGGTGAACTTTCCACTGAAAGATCCCTGATCATTAACTTTGTTCTCCCTTTCCGAACGTGCCCCAACTTAGGGAGTATATCCTGCAGTTTCTGTTCTTCTTTCACTCCTATTTCCATAAACAATCACACTGGTTAAGTGGCCCTTTTGTACAATTATGTTTAAATAAGATAAGGTCTGGTTGTTATTGAATAATGGAAAAAACGCCAGTGACAAAATGGCCACAACCTGCTTCAGTTTCCTTTCTTCTTGTGCAACACCTCTACAAGAGTCTTAAGTGGCCAGAGAAAACTGGAGAAGAGGTCATGATTTTGATGTTCAAAAGACATTTTAAGTTGAAGCTAATTTGTCACAAAATCATGAATGTGGTGGATAAGGGTTCTTCTGTGAATGGCCTAACAGGTTGTATGAAACATCGTGTAAAGCACACAATTTACAGAATGCTGGATCAATTAGCACCAAGCTATGGCAGCACCATTACGGGTTCATTCAGGGGTCTGATAGTGGCGGGAAAGAAATGTTATTTAGCCCTGTTGGTGCCTGCTTTCGCAATCTTAAGGCTTCTCCCCAAAGTAAAGCAGCATCTGGTAGGAGGTACCGTAGCACTCAGGTCGCTACGTCCAGAAGAGGCACAGTTTTTTTTCCACCCAAGCCATCAGGCTCCTGAATTCCCAGAACATATGTGGATAGTGTACCTTAAACTTTCACTGTATATGTCTTAATATTTTAATAATTCAATGTGTTTAACTTCTATTCTCACTTATATTCATGCAAATATCCTGGAGAAACACTATCTCGTCTTTATAGTTATGAACGATAAATAAAGGTGACTTGATTTGAAGGGTATGATAATTTTTTTAGTTTGCTGGTTGCCTATCCTGTGCAGTAGGAGATATAGATAGTCCATGGAATGAAGGAAATTTGCATTATGCTTTGAGCTACGTTCACTACCTTTCACTTCTTGCACGTAAGCAAATCAGCTTCCAAGCCATGTGGTGATACTAGCTTTTGCAGGTCCACATGTAGAAGTTATTGAGGGACAGGGAAACATGCTGAATTTCCTTCATTTTTGGAAAAAAAAAGTCCAGGTCTCATCATAGTCCCCGTATCTGCAGACTTTCCTGTTTAACTCAGAGGTGTAACTGTTTTCTTGACTAGTGAATCATTGGAGATATTTATTCCTTCGAACTTGAAACATTTAGATAAATATATGGATAGAAAGGACTTTGAAGGATATGGGCCAAATGCCAACTTGATCAGCAGAATGCACTGGGCTGATCAAGTTGGCATTCTGGGCTTGTGCCATTTTCATGCTGAATGACTCCTCATGACTCGATGGTAATTATAGTGAAGTTACCCTGAATCCTTGCACATGGCTTGCTGCTTAGTCCTCTCCGCATTTGGCATTGCCATCCCATTTCAGACAGAATTATAAAACCTCCCTGTTGTTAAAATAAACATTTGCCAGGACACTAAGGATACCTCTGCATCTCTGCCAAATGGTGCCATGAGATGATGTGCATCCATTATTAATTCAATCTATTTTTTTTGGACTTTTCTCCCTCATCAGCTAACTTCCACAGTTTTGATTTAATTAAGCAAGAGATATACATGAGTTCTGATTGGTTGGGGTGAGATGCATAAATCAGTTTCTGGTTTGCCGATCTCCATTCATGTAGTTTGGTTAATGCTGTTGGCGAGAGCATTTGAAGACAAATCTCTTCCTTGGTTAAGCTTGCATTAAGGATTAAATGTAAAATGAGTTCTATAATATCTGTCCAAGCCAATCCAAAATGTGTCTGTCAAAAATCATTAGGAAAAGTTACAAAAACAAAATGACAGTACTCTTGAATATCAATTAATACCTGGAGTTGAATTGGTGAACAAAGAGCTTTAATGTCTTTTAACCAAAACTGCACTCAATCTGGTTACAGCTAGGAAACCAATCACACTGCAGAAATGAAAAACATAATAGCTTTGAGACTGAATCTGCAAATTTGTTTTGGGACGAGGGGGGTGTGAACGGCAAAATGCTCTCTCTTACTGAAGCAACATGATAAGTGTCAAAGTTGAGGCGATACTGACAATTTTATGTCAAACATATTCTGTTAAACTTAACAATGTTAAAGAACCAAGTCTTGGAAATACATTCACGCTCACCTGCAGATTTCCATTGCTGTCCTGATGCTGCCATATAAATTTTTAATATCATTTCCCTTTGGAACAAATGTAGCAGCTAAGCAGGGAGATGAGGTTCCCTCCTGAAGGCAAAACAATACTACTGTTGATGTAAATAACATGGCAAATAGTTCATTCATGCACTGCAGATACATTTATAAATGTTACAGCTGGGCAGAGAGATACAAAATCTGTCTTCCTGATGTGAATACTGTGATTCTCTATAAATAATTATGTTTCTGGTTTTTGAAAGGCACTGGAGGAGCTATGTTTGTGAAGCCCTTATCAACAAAATATAATGATTTGCAGATTAATATTTGCTGCCTTAAGATTGATTTTTTGAACTCAATTGTATATTCTGGAATATTTTAAATACATTTTTGATTCCTGCAATGAAAAGGCCTGAATTCCACTCTCTGCCTCTTCGCTCCCCCCATCCCAGCAACCCCCCCCCCCCCCCCCACTTCCAATCCTCCTTCCTATGATAAAATCACTTCTGTAAACTTTTCAGGGAGGAATTCAAGGGCATGAAGTTGTGTCTCCTTCAAAGTGTTTGTTAAATGTTCGTGTGAATGTACACTTTACTGTAAACATCATTGACTCTCAGAATACAATTTATTGAACAATATGGACATGTCAAACAATGTTAAAAACTCCGATATTACTTGCATTCACCAATGTATATGACACAAACTGAAGGACTAATTCACATTGTCTGATTGTTATACTTCAGTTGATCAGCATCCTGGGCTGAATCCACAATTGGTTGAGTTTTATTTGTGACCTGAACTCAAGTTAAACTCTTCAGTGGAAAACCTCTCAAGAAAAAATGATTAGCAATGTGTGGCTAGAAAGAAATCCATCAATTTACTATTTGTCTGCAGTTCATTATTCATAAATTGCCAAAGGAGATGATTATGCTGTTCAGTCTCCTGCTTTCAGTGGTTGTAATAAGTTACACTTAGTGCAAATTTATTTTGCTGATTTTTGGGAGTCTCTCATTGGGCAATGATAAATGACTAGACTCGGTGACTCACTCACAACTATTTTAAACGATCGCATTGGATCCAGGTGCACTTGGAAAGGGATCAAGTCTATTATAGATCACAAGTCAACCTTGCAAATTAAGGACAATGACTCCTCCCTTCCGGACAGACTGAACACCTTCTATGCATGGTCTGATTTTTAAAAAAAAAAGAACCGGATGATGCTTAAAAAAAAGCTATGTGTTCCTCCCTGATGAACTGGTCCCCTGCTTACCTGTGGCAGAGGTGAGGAGAACACTATCCAAAGTG
This sequence comes from Narcine bancroftii, assembly GCF_036971445.1. Lineage (NCBI taxonomy): Eukaryota > Metazoa > Chordata > Chondrichthyes > Torpediniformes > Narcinidae > Narcine > Narcine bancroftii. The sequence goes on along the minus strand of NC_091476.1, from coordinate 166,029,939 downwards.
AACCCACACAAGGTGGCGGAACCAGATAACGTGCCTGGTCGGGTACTGAAGGAATGTGCAGATTAATTGACAGAGGTCTTCGTGGCCATCTTCAATGCCCCATCGCTTCTGCAGTGAGCTCATCAAAGATCACCACCCAGAGTCGCTGGATCCATTTCAATTTACCTGCAGAAGAAATGTTACCATAGACAATGTTATAACTTTGTTGTTTCACTCAGTCCTGGCCCACCTGAAGGACAATGCCTCATACGCCAGGCGCTGTTCATTGACTTCACCTTGGCGTTTAATATGATCATCCCCCAGAGGCTGGTGGAGAAACTATCCTCAGTAGGACTCAACATCCCTCTCTGGACTTCCTATCAGAAAGACCATAGTCCATCCAGGTTAGTAGCAGAATATCAAGCACCGTCACGCTGAACACTGGTGCACATCAGGACTGTGTGTTCAGCCCACTCCTGTCCATGCTCCTGAACCATGACTGCATCACCAGATCCAGCTCCAACAGTGTCATCAAGTTTGCAGATGACACAACAGTCGTCGGCCTCATCAGCAACAATGATGAGTTGCACTACAGAGAAGAGGTGGAAAATCTCGTGAAATGGTGCGAGAGTAACCACCTGAATCTCAATCTGGACAAGATAAAGGAGATGATCATGGACTTCCAGAAGACCAGGAACTATCACCCTCCACTGTGCATCAACAACTCTGTAGTAGAGTGGAAACATCAAGTTCCTTGGAGTTCACTTAACTGGTGATCTATCATGCACATTTAACATCTCCTCACTTGTCAGGAAGGCGCAACAGCGACTGCACTTCAAGAGATGACTGAAGCGGGCAAGCCTACTGGCCACCATTATGTCAACCTTCTTTAAGAGCTCTATCGAGATCATCTTGACTGGCTGCATCACAGTGTGTTACGGTTGCTGCAGAGAAATGGATGGGAGGTCAATCCACAGGACCATAAGAGTGGCAGAGAGGATCACTGGAGTCTTCCCCACCCCCCCCCCACCCCCATCAATGTTATCTACCAGGATCGTTGTCTGAAGAGAGTGCACAAAATCTTTGAGGACCCCTTCCACCCTCCACACAGCATCTTTCATCTGCTCCATTCAGAAAAGAGATGCAGGAGTATCAGATACAGCACCACGAGGCTGAGGAACACCTTCTACCCATGGGCAGTGAGAATGCTGAATGACCAAAGAAACTGCTCGCACTAACCATGCGAGACATCCATTTTTACAAAACAATTTAGTCATTTATCATTATAGATAAAATACTTGTCCTGCATATGTATTATTTGTGTGTTCTGTCTGGTTGTGTGTCTGTATGTTTTGCACCAACGACCAGAGAACTCTTTGTTGGGATGTTCTTGTACAATCAGATGGCCATAAACTTGACTTGATATGAATTTTACTTAAGCGTAAGTGGGAAGATAAAATGTAAAATGGGGAAGGAGGATATTTTCTAAATAAAATTGCTAAAATGTTGTTCAATCCATGCTTTTGCAGGAGAGGGTCTGAGAGATGTGTCGAAGGGAGCCATTGAATTTGCTGAAAAGTGCTTTCCAACCCCAAATGTACCTCATGATGGCATTCTTGAGATCTGGATTAAATGTGCACAGAATTGTAAAGCTATTTAATGCCTGGTGGCTGCACAATCAACAATTGTATATCAATCTCTGGGCTGAAAATGAATCCCATCCGCCCAAGGCCTTGAGAATTCTCCAAAAGTAGAAGAGTGGATTAATTAAGTTTTAAAATGTTCTGATATCCACTTCAGCTAAAGGGTTCAGATGCTGGACTAAGGTAGCTTCAAGGAACTTACAATACACAATGGTTGCAAAAAAGAATTTTTAAAATCACTGGTTACCCCTAATTTCTCAGCAGATTTGCACAGTAATGGCTTATGGTTTCTGTTTGGCATGTGTCCAATTTAAAAAGCAGAGGATGAGTTAATGACGGAAAGAAAATGGGGATGGATTCAGTTTAGAACCTGCTCATCTGTTCTGTAATTTCATTGGGAATCAGTACCCAAGCAGGCATTGCAGTCCAATTATATACGAGCAACAAACAAGCTGTCCGCTTTCTCCTCATTGCTTTTGTAAATCATTAACATTTTTGCAACGCAAACTATTTAAAGGTGAGGGTGTTTATCATATTCTGTAGTGTTTCATATTAATGTATTTTTCCATTTGATTTTATGACAAAATTACAATGAAATAGATTTTTAAAGCTTTTTGAGACATTTTTTTTTGAAACATAGCCAAGTGTAGGTAGAAGAAGCTGTCAATCATTTGTCCTTGGGAGGAAGGTAAATTGATTGAAAGGCGATCTTTGCTGATTGTAGGAGGTGAACACTTAAAGTGCAGCTGACAATTCTAGCAAAATTGACAAACATGAGAATTTTTTTTCTCTTCAATTTATTTCTGTGGAGGTGAAAAACAGAATACAAACCAATTAACTTTCTGAATACAAGTTAACAAATGTCTGTATGAAGGAGTTTTTACAAAAGATGTTTGAACTTGGAAGACTGAGACCAATCTGAAATGAGGCCTTACTTTCAGTATAAATTGACCTTGGGCTAGATGCTAAAAAAATGTAGGATTTAGTCTGTTGTAGCAACAGTGTGAAGAGATTGATGCCAGTGGATATTAGCAATTTTGTAATATTTGTTTTCAAATTTTGAAATATTCCTGTTGGTATTATGGTTCTTTAAGGATCATGAAGAGTAAGTCATCTTGATAAGTTGAATTTAGTGGACTTCTAAAAATGGGATTCTAACAACATTTACAAGGCCTCATTTTACATCCTCTTTGAGCCTGCCTCACCAGCAAGCATTTAATCCAATTTCAGATGGAACCTATTAGCTTGGTTCGCTGGTTTTCAAAATTAATCCTCCTCATGCTCATTTTAAATTGGCAAGATGAGTGTAATAAAATCGAGTTTTACCCTTTCCTCGTCCTGTACCTGAAGTGAGCATTTCTGCTTCTTAATCCTTGATCGGCATTGAGAGATTTTTCTGTTTTATTTTATTCAAGCACAATGTGGTGGGATTTCCATGGACGTCAATGATGTAATCCTGAGCCCAGGTTTTCCAGGAAATTATCCCAGTAACATGGATTGTGTTTGGAGGATTTCACTTGAAGTTGGATATGGTAAGTTAAGCGGTGAAAAAGGTATCCCTAACCTTTCTCGTTTGTAGTTATATGTGGCTTCCAGTTAATAGTGGACTTTTGAACAAAGTATAATTCCAAAAACAAGGTTCTGTGTCCTGTGGCAGCATTTCAAATTGCTACAAATTGAGGAACAAAACTGTACAGTAACATTGTGCTGTTCTATCTCAATGCTTTTGGGATATGGGTTCAAAGAAGCCACAGGAAATTCAGTGTCCTGTAAAATGAAAGAGTTAATTTATCAAATTATTAACCAAGATTTTCTCAATATTCCCCTGTCAAGACAGACATTAAATTAACTCACTCTTCAGTGACCATATTACATATTTATTTAGTAAGACTTTTGCCATGTAAAAGTTAGGAAAATTATAACATTATATTGTCAATCCTCAGATTTTCTTTTTATGAAAATCTGAACAATAATCAACTGTGACAAGGTATATTATATTTTACATTAATATGTCTTTAAAAGAGATTGTGGGGGGGAGAATTTAGTGTCGGTCACCACAAACAAAAACAGTAGCCACTTTCAGGTGGCCAAAATGCCTGAATGTAAAGCTGCCTATTCTACCCCAATGCAGCTGTTGGGTGGCCACCTGAAAATGGAGAACCTGGCCGCAAGGAGCACTTACCTAAAAGCTTCTTCAGGTGGATTCTCCACTAAGAATGTGCCTGAAGAAGAGGTAGTGGCCCTTTGAATTGTCGTTCAGATGGCAGCGCTAAAAGTGCAGCGCTGGCCACCTGAAGGGACAGCTGCACCGGGATGCGCATCTGAACGCACTCTGGCTCCTGTCCCTTGGGCTATCAGATTTGGGATGGCTGGCTGTCAGAGCTGGGACAGCCAGTGTGAGCTATCAGCGTGGGATGTCCCCACACTGATCCCACTGCTCCTCTCTCTCCCGATATCAGTCCCCACACTGTGGGGCGGCCGGTGTGGGCTGTGAGCGGGTCGTCATCATGCTGACAGCCCATGCTGGCTGCCCCTGCCCTGATGTCCCGCACCGGGGGGAAGGGGCAGCTGGGAGAGCAACTGTCGGGTGTTCGCCAGCTGACTGTCATCCCGAATGCAGCCACTTTCAGGCGGCTGCTTTCAGATGGCTGGGGAGGCCACTGTGCTGCGGCAATTATCCCTCTCGGAGGAGGGTTACAAAGTTCGCCTCCTGCGCATTCATGTGGCCTCCTGACAGCCGCATATTGCCAAAATATGCGGCTTTACAAGCGGGGCAATTGGCCACCTGAAAGTGGCTTAACCCTCCTCGGGTAGATATATTCTCCAGCTCGGAGCATCCCCCATTGCACCTGAATGAGAGCGCAGCAGAAACTACAGAAACCTGGGATCTAAGACTGGTGCACGCACGTACAAGTCATTTCAACACAATTAGGAAAACAGTCAAGAAATTATTCACTCTCTGCAATGTAATTTGATTTGCTTACGTTAGTGATGGTCGTCCGTTCATTACTGCACTACCAGAAGTACTCTGATATTCGCAGTCTCATTAGAAGCTGTCACCATTTTCCCATTCGCAGTGTCAGCCAGCACTTCAAACAAAGTTTGTATTTTTTTTTAAGTCTCTTTTGCCATCCTTTGCTTTCTGCAAATGTATTTGTGTATGCTTTCTTAAAGCAGACTCCCTCTTGGGTGCGTGTCAAGGGTTGATATCAGTGAAGTGTTTCTCTCTGGGTACAGAAGGGAGTTTCCTAAATATGCTCACAGGACACAGACAGTCCATAGGAGCCAGCGTTTGCTCGGATGCAGCTCTCCTTCAGCCGGCACGTTCAGGTGATAGAAAGGCATCTACTCTGCAGCTACCTGAACGTCCCAGCTGCACTCCCTCAGCCACGTCTGCCGGCACATTATCTGCGTCCGAGCACCTGAAAGCGGCTAGTAACACTTCACAAAAGACATGTCATTTAAAATACAAGAACTATGCTAAAGAGAGACTGGCATGTCCACAGTGACTTTAAAGAAACTGAAGAATGCCTATGGAGACTTCACAAGTTGGTGTTAATTGGACTGATGTTGTGGAGTAAATGGATTATTGTTTCGAAAGCAACTGGTGGCCAGGCAGAAACTGATTCCAGTGCCGGCAGACTGTCTACTTGCAGTTTCCTTTTCTAAGAGGGGTCATGTAGTTTGGCAAGCAGAGAGAGAGAAGACCAAACAGGATTCTTCTCTGAAAGAGAGAGAGAGAGAGAGAGAGAACTGACTTCTGCAGTGGTTTTTGAAAGCTTGTTTGAAACCCCATTTTGAAGACTGGTTATGAGTTCTGAGTTCATCCTGTTGAAAACCCTTGTAGTCCTTACAAGAGGAAATGGCTGGCTCGAGTGTTTCTCCTGAACTTGGTGGTGACCAGGAAGAAGAGGTTATCCCTTGAAAAACGCATGATTGGGGCAAGTTTCTTCGGCGAGACACTGAAGTGGAAAATCAGATTGTGTGTGTCCAATGAGCAAAAAAAAATCTTTCTGTAACCAACTAGAACCTTCCTGAGCAGTAACCATTTACCTTTTCACTAGAGCCTAGTGAAAATTCATAAATGTTAAATTCTGTGCACAGAATTGCCTGATACTGGTAAACTTGGAGGAATGAGTTTGGACTATGAATCAAAGAACTTTCCTGAACATGTGCACATTACAGACATGTGCACTTAGAATTAGAAGGGAGTTAAGTTAATTGTAATGAGTTAAAGTTTGATCGTATTTTTATATTTAAAAAAATTAAAAGCAACTTGTGTTTAAGTAACCATTTGTCTTGGTGAATTTCTATGGCTATTGGGTTTTGGGATGATCTGAGCCTGTAACACCACAAAAATATTCAAAGTTAGTACATTTTTTTCAACAGAAATGTGTTGTTGGTTGGAAAATGGGGCAATTTATGGATAAGGATCAGTGATCAAGTTCAAATTGCCGCAATCCTTTAAGGACCATAATACTGTTGCAATTCAGGAAAAGTTTACTGCATGTGAAATCAAATTATTTAACACTGCTGGAAAATTAAATTGTTTCTTTATATATACTGGCAATAGGAGAGAATTTTCAGGCTTACTGATTAAAGTGGGGAAACAGCTGATCTGATTTTAACTATTATGAAATATTGTGACTTATTTAGAAGCTTATTAATTGATGAAACACGTACATAAATAGAGATCGTGTGTATTTATTAGATTAAGTTAGCTGTGGGCATCAATCAGTCCAGAATCTGTTTAAGATCAATGCTTATGTACAGGCACATATCCATCGGTATGCAATGGTGCATGTCTCTGCATATTCCAAACTCTGAATTTCAAATGAGGATAGAGTGCCATTTGGGATCATTGTTGAAGTTGGTGTGTTTCACTCAAATCGTTAAAGCATCAAAAGAGTTAGACTCAGATTTTCAGGTATCAATGTTATTTTTTGCTTTCTAAATTTTAAATTTAGACATGCAGCATGGTAACGGGCCCTTTCAGCCCATGAGCCCTTGCCGTCCAATTACACCCAATTGACCGACAGCCCGATACGTTTTAAAGGGTGGGAGGAAACCAGAGCACCCGGAGAAAACCCAAGCAGATATGGGGAGAACATACAAACTCCTTACAGATTGTGCGGGATTTGAATCCTGGCCCCATTTACTGGCGCTGTAATCATGTTGCGCGAACCACTTCGAAAATTGTGCCGCCCTTTTGTCAAAGAGGTAATGGCAATTTGTACTTGGCCACTGCATCCCCCCCCCCCACCCCTCCCACAACAATGACAGTTTTGAAGATCATTTGTATACAATGGATGTTGTTCTAATCATTTGTCAATCATGTTTTATGATACAATTCTCAAGATACAGCATTGTTGTATAGATACCCCATAGAGAAGAATCAAAATTTGTTTCAATCAAACCCTTCTTGGAGCTTCTGTTTAAATATTCTAAGGTCCTGGAGAACTAGAGAGTAGTACTGAACAATGGAACAAAGAAGGGAAATAGAGATAATCCAGGAAATATAGACTAGTGAGCCTCATGTCAGTGGGAGGGATGCAATTGGAGCAGATAATAAAAAAGATCAATTAGTACAAAGTAAGTGCCACAGGACAATGCTGTAAAAACACAATGCTGGAGAAACTTCGCTATATAAGCGGAGAAGACTGCACTGTTATTGATTTCATTTTGAGCTTGATGGCTGCAGACAAAAAAACTATCTTTCATCATGTTGGTGTGCCCACTGGAAAGAGAGAGATGATAGATTGTCTGGGGTGTGTTTACCTTTCCTAAGCAGCAGGAAATGTGGATGAAAACTATGGATGGGATGAAAGTTAGAGCTATGTCTGAGCTGCATTCACTAGTTTATTCCTGATCTCGACCAGAGAAGCTACCTCGCCATGTAGAGGCATTGCAGCACATTCTTGATCATTGAATAACGTGCTTATCCCAAGTCGGAACATTGGAGATATTTTGTCTCAAGAAATTGAAGTTGTCTATCATTGTGCCATTCATGTGGACAGGAGTGTGGAGGTAACCTCCTTTTACTGAAGTCAATGGTCATCTCCATCTTATTGACGTTAATAGAGATGTTTTTTTAATCTTGGCACCATGCCACTCCTGTATTCCATCTCATTATTATTTGGAACCTGGCCACTATTGTCTTTTTGTCAGCAATTTGATGGTGGAGTTTGAACAGTATTCAACTGTACAGTCCTGGTGGAGAGGAAGTATAGAAGAAGACTGAGGACACATCCTCAAGGAGTGTCAATGTTGAATGTGATCATGAAGGGGATGTTGTTCCCCATCTTCACTGATCGCTATCTGTTAGACAGTAAGACAACAATCCACTTGCAGAGGCCCAGATCCTGAAGTTTGGGATTGAGTTTGCTCAGAACGATGGTATTGAAGCAGTAGTCTATGAATAGTAGTTTAACATGGATATCCTAGTATCTGGGTGTGTACAGGTTAACACCTTGTGTTTATGATTTATCGTTGTTTTATGACTTTCCCTTGAAGGATTAATTGTTTTTGCATAGTTACCACAGTTACTATTGCATCATATGTTGTAATATCCGAACGGACCAGGAGATCTTTCATTCTTGGAATGACCATGGAAGAGATGTGAGCTCTCAAGAAACTTTCCTTTCGATTTCTCTTTATTATTCATCGACCTTATTACCATTGTAATATTTTTTATATTTGTTTGAAGTTCAGTATCATTATCATTTACAATATGCTTTGTTTCACTTATCGTTATGAAGTGCAAAGCTATAAAAATATTGCTTTTATCCACGGAAAATGAAAGATATTCACAGCTACAATTATGAAGTTTGATTTATTTGGATGAAGAGGATACAATTCAGAATATCGAGGCTTACTCCTCTTGGAAGGTGATGTGTTTTGAGACTGAGAAATATTAAAAGCTGGGAAGTGTCGCCGACAAGGTGTTCATGGTGTGAATGGAGAGCTCAAGAGATGGTATCTGTTTATTCAGTGGGCAAATTTATGAATGACCTCTTTTTAATAGCTCTGCTCTATCCTCATCAATGATGGAATTCTTTGTGCAAGGCTATGTTGATTGTTCTTTCTCCACCACATCAGTGGTGGCTAAAACATTAATAGGATGTGAAGTGCTGCATTATTGGAGGTGCCAGTAAACCAAACACCCATGCATGTGGATATAAGCATCTGAAAAGGACCAGTAAAATATAAAGTTGTTTTTTTGATGGCTCTTCAATTTTATTATCCAAATCAACATCATTAAATTAATTTCCAAATTTATCATATTTATTATTTGTGGAATTTTGCAGTGCACAGTTGGGCTTAAGTGTTTGCCGACAATGACTAAATTTCACAACTAATTCATTTGCAGAAAATCTTTTTTCAATCCACCTGAATATAAAGTGCCAAATGTTACATAAATGCAACCTCAGATTTGTAGAGGTTTGATGAATAGGCATGTTTCCACGTTGTACACATTTCTGCAGATAACTGCTTGCTGATATTTGAGTTTCAAGGCAAATATGAAGGGGTTAATTGGTTCATATGACTGGACTGACGGTCTAACCTGCTATGAAAATGTCAACACCCTCATCCCCGCTATTTTGCTTGGAGGTTGATTAAGGACCATATCAACTCCTGTCTCAGGAAGGGCCTGGATCCACTTCAATTCACCTATCATCACACAGGTCAACAGCAAATGCCACCTCACTGGCCCTCCACTATGCATTAGATCAGCTGGACTACAAGAACATACTGTTGTTCATTGGTGACAATTCAGCACTCAACACCATCATTACTTATGATCAAATGAGGGGTAGTGGATGTCTTGGGTAAACTTATACCTCTCATTTTGTTCATTTTAGATTGGTCACAGTGTTTGAGCTACCGAAAGAAAATAGACACACGCACCGAGAGCAGTTCAGTTTATACAAATGTTTATTACTAATTCAAAAGCTGATTTCACACTACAATATGCAAGCCCTTCCCAACTATACTTATCAACGCTTGGACTGGTCCCAACTGCCGAAGCGAGGCAACGACTGCACACTTGTAGTAGGTTGTCAGGGCGCTGGTAGCAGCTTCTCCACCTCCCCCGACCGGGACGTTGCTCGGACTCTGGCTGTTCTTCCTTCTTGACAAGGGGTGTTCCCACCCCTCGGAGAGTCTAAACTTCAGCAGCAGGACCACAGGCTTATATACCCCAAAAACAATTAATCATGCGCCTACTCCTTCTAACATTTGTCAGTCAAAATCAAAACTGAACATAATATTCTACAATTTAGATTAATTATTAAGGAACCAGGATGTTATGATTTCCTGGTTTATCTCGTAGATACAAAGACTTATTAAAACTTCTCGAGCAAGACACGTTGTGACCAATTCGTCAATTTCAGAGTGTTGCATTTGACAACTGCTTTCCCTGGGCCTCACAGTGGAATTCCATTTCAAAGTGTATCTTCAGATAAATCCCCATGGCTGAGTTTAATTACATCTGCTAGTTCTGAAAGTAAGGTGACCTGAGTGTGGACCCAGTGTCATCAGTTCCACATAAGCAAAAAGCATCTGGGCGCATGATTTTAATCCTCCATTACAGTGGAACTCTGTTTGTCCCTCTGCAACTAGATCCTCAATGTCCGCATTGGCAAAATCTAATCAGAGCAGATGGACAATAGGTGCTGAAATAGGCCATTCAGCCCAATGAGCCTGCACAGCCAGCAGATCAACAACATTATCTCCTCCTCCACCAGCAACATAGGGGCACCTCAAGGCTGCATGGTTAGCCTCCTGCTCTATTTCCTACACACTCATTCTGGTTAGCCAAGTTTGGCTCCAATGCAATCTATAAATTTGTTGACAATGCCACCACTGTTAGCCAAACAACTGGATATGATGAGTAAGAATACAAGATGGAGATCTCAAATCTGGTTGGGTGGTGACAGAACAACGATCTTGCTCTCATAGTCAAGAAAACCAAGGAGTTGACTGTGGAATTTAGGAAGGGGAGGCGGAAGAACCGCACACATGCTCGGTGGAGGTGGAAAAGATCAGAACCTTCAAGTTCCTGGGAATCTTCATATCGGAGAACCTCTCTTGGATCCAACACATGAAGAAAGCTCATGTTACATCATGACTGACCAAACTTGTTTGATAGAATCAGCAGAATCTCGGCCACGTCCCTCATGTAATTATTCCAGTTTGTTGAATTGTTGTATGATGAAGTGATACACCAGAATTAACATGAGATCAGTTCTTCAAAATGTCCACTTATTTATGAAAGGTGTTTCGTAATCTATTCAGGAAAACAACATTCGCTTGCATTAGTTTAATTGCAGTCATATTCGGCAGTTTAATGTTTGTCAAAACAAAATGACTGATGTTCCTCTTTCAGTCCAATCAGTGTAATATATATTTAGTGCAGTACACAAAAGTTCTGGAGAAACTCATTAGGGTCACACAACTTCCATAGAAAAGCACAAGGCAATTGACGTTTCGAGCCAAAGCCATTCTTCAAGAGTAGGTGGTTAAAAAGATTTACAGGCAAACCCTGTTCTACGCAATTAATTCATCCAATTTTTACTCGCATAAGACAAATTTGTGTTAAGCGATTAATAGAATAAATGGGAATAATTACAATGAATCCCCATCTTTTCAGATCATCCATCAAGACAACATTTAGCTGCATACAATGCTAAAACTGTTAAGGTTAATAAAAATGATTGCTATTTTTCATTTATTTCATAATTATATCATAGCTATACTATTTCTTAGAAAAATATTTGTCCAAAGTTGACTGCACAGTTTTTGATTTTTTTTCCCTCATTTTACAATTTCCTATAGCTAGCGATTGCTTTTTCTAAATTGCTACAGACGTCAATGCTTCTTTCCGTGTTAGGATCGACATTTAGATAAAAACCCTTAGCAGCTTCAACAAGTTCAAATCCTTTTAGAAAATTTTATCAGCGCTAACAGCTTCCCCTATAATTTTTACATTGTGTAATCCTGTTTGATGTTTAAAGAGGTCAAACCAACCTAAACTTGCAGCAAAAGTTTGCGTATCCCCTTAAAATTTATTTTCTTTAAGCATCAAAAAGATGTTTAAAGCTTTGGTTTGAATGATTTTTGTACAAAGTGGTATTTGCTTTTGGTTACAATCTTCAATCCAAAGGTGAAGTAGCCGTTCCATTTCATTAATGGACTTCGTTTTTGAGTAATTTCCACTTAAAAAAACTGATGCAGCTCTACCTTGTTTTTTATATTCATGCTTCTTAAAATTGAGTGTACAGTTGACTCATTGTAGCCCAGATCATGTCTGATTTTCACATTGCTGGCACCGTCTTCATGTCATTTAATAACTTCAATTTTTTTTAAGTTCTGAAGTAATTCCTTTCTTTTCCTTTTAATATCACTGTCAGATTCTTTTCCATGTTTTCTTTTAACCCTATTTAATAGGGGGCACACAAATGAGTTTGACTGTCATTTGGGCATATTTTCTTTAGCACCGTTCACATGATCTACTTGTAACTCAAGTTTTCCACAAATTTGCAGAGAGATCTCGCAGTAAATGAATAATTACATCCGAAAAATGGTTGCAGGTTTCCAAATCATGGTAAATGAATTTAACGCTGATCGAAGTAGTGGGGTTTGCCTGTATTTAGTCAGGAAATATTTGAAAAAATTGGCCTTCTGCTTGATGTAATTGATTTGAGTGCAGAATTCCCCGTCTGGATTCCCAACTCTCTGTGAGAACAGGTTTTCTTATGTAACTAAAATTCAGATAATGTAGCAAAGCTTAGGCTACTTGTTTTGTCTCTGAGATAAGTAATGATTGTTACACTTTACATGCAAAAAGAACAAAGTCATTAACAGTCCAGTGAACAAAAATCATCAGAAAGTAGCCAGTTGGGAGTGTACCCTCATGAATTGCAAAGCTAATGCAGGGCAGACTGCTAGAGAGCTGTGCTTTCTCGTGTATTAATTGGTATAGACCAAGAATTTGTACACCTGGGCCTCAAAGACCAAAGGCTAATGAAATTAAATTAATTTTATTAAAATGTTTATTGTCACATGTACCAAGATACAGTGAGAAACTCTGGGAGGCTGTCAAAGCAAGCCAATGTGTACATTTGACAGCAGGAAGTACAAGAACAAAATAAATATAGATAAAATAAAACAAAATGTAGTGTATAAAGAGCGCCGTGTAGGGCATCATGTTGTACTAACAGGAGATCCGTTCTGATAACAGAAAGGAAGAAACTGTCCTTGAGGTGCATGCTTTCAACCTCGGGTATCTTCTGCCAGAAGTGGGTGGGGGTTGGGGAAGGTGAAGATATTCGGTGGAAGGGAAGTTGGTCAGCATAATGTCAAGCAGCTAAAATCTTGTCATGTTTAAATGTCAAATCATGTCATTATACCTAATATTTTGGGAAAATAAAATCTGATTTTGTTTAATAATTTTAAAATTGGAGTTATTTTCTTTAATTATTGCATAAACGGAAGGGAATTTGAATGGACTTCTCAAACCATCATGTCTCTCTTTAGGAATATTACTGTGTTATAGACAGAGATAAGTATACGTTATAGACAGAAATAAGTGATCCCTCTGTAATCCAACTTTGAAGTTTAACATACAAAATGTGGAAATTTGGACATTCTCCACATTCAAACAAAAGGTGGTAGGTATCTGTGGTAAATTGAGCATCCCTTACTGTATTGAATTTTGATAGATAGGATTAGTGAGCAATGAAGAACAAAATTGGCAGAGTGGAGATGAAAAGCAGATCTGCAATAATCTAAATGAGCAAAGCTGCAGACAAGGGAAAGGCTTTGAGCAGCTTATTCCTGTTTCTGAAGTTACAGTAGCCCCTTTTAAATTGCACCACCTGGGTAGCTTTCCTGGGACCAGGGTGTGATTACTCAGGCAAAGGTGTTGGAAGCACCTTTTAAATTTCAGGGGGATCAACGTATTGAATAGCCAACCCATCCCTGCAATGGCATGTCACACACTCACCAGAAGTTCTGTTGGATGTTCAGGTGCTGGCTGCCCGTTGGCTCACGCACGCAAGCGCTGATGTCACTGCAATAAGTGGGCCAGCCATTTTCATTTTCAAATCAGCTGTGGATGAGACCTATATATGTTTAATCATCTTCCAAGACTTATTATAGATTACCTATAATTTCCTGATAAATTTGCCATTTCAATACAGATTGGCAATTGTGCTTGAAACATCTATCGATGATGCTTCCACAGTTAAGCATGCCAACCTGTTTAACACAGCTCACCAGATGATATCAAGCTTCCTTGCATCAAATGTTGTTATTGTTTGAGGTGATTTTATTTTCTATGGTGCAAAAATTTGGAAATCAAATAAGTTCTTAAGAGTAACTTATGCCTTACGAGGCAAGGTTAGCAGAGCTGGGACTTTTCTCTTTGGAGTGAAGAAGGATGAGAGGTAGTGAAATGTAGAAGATTATGAGAGGCATAGATAAGGTAGACAGCCAATACCTATTTCCCAGGATTGTCGTGGCAAACACCAGATGGCATCTGTACAAAGTGACGGGAGGAAAGTTTAGGGGAGAGATCAGGGCTAGTTTTTCTTTTACACAGAATTGTGGGTGCCTGGAATGACTTGCCAGGGGTAGTGATGGAGGCTGAAATATTAGGGGCATTTGAGAGACTCTTAGAGAGGCACATGGATAAAAGAAAATAGAGGGCTATGAGTAGGAACGGATTCATTTTTTTTTGGTTTTTCGAGAGGCAAAGAGCCTGTATTGTCACGTCCTATTTCCTAATAACAGAGGGAAACCGTGAGTGTTTGTTTGCCATTTGAAACTGTGGATAGTGTAAATCAACAGCTGCTTTCACCAGATCAATTAATTTAATTCGATGAACTAATATAGTATGTGTATTGATAATATATGCTATTTTTTTTAATCTTTTTTTATACATCATCTAAATGAAGATTGAGTTCAGTATTACCTCTCTGAGCTGCTGCCGATAATATATGCTATTAGTGTTCCATTTAAATTTCACCCAATAAGGTTCCCATTCTGAGAAAGTACATGCAGCTTTGAACATGTAAACTGCCAAAAACAAATCCATCTTTTTTGTTGTATGTTCCATTAGTGTTTTATGTAATGGGGATAGGACATGCAACATCCTGTGATCAAGAATCAAGGGTGCCTCGGATTTCTCCAGCCTGCAGTGTTCCACCATGTGAATGAGAAAACTCGTGAATATTAATTAATTCTCTGCTGTGTTGATCGCACTGGATGTGAAAAGCACTCATTTTTTTTAGTTAATAAAATTGAATTTTAGTAGTAATATTCAACTTATGCACATCGACAGTGCATGCATTTCGCACGGACAATTGACCATGAATTCCTACTAATATGATATGTGTCATTTTATCCGGAGGAAAAATAACAAAATTGTCAAAATTATGCATTTTGGGTCAAAGCAAACTTTTAATTTGCAATTTTGGTTTTAATATACTTGTCAGATGAATTACATTTCAAAAACCACACAATATAAAAATCAAGCAAGTGATTAGACTGATCAGTAAATGTGGATCAAGGGAGCAAAACTGAAGTGTTTTACAACCAGCACACGAACGTCGAAAATCACACCCTCACAACTCATCAAGTTATATCATATTTAATGTTCAGATTTTATTGTGCTTTTGTACAATCACTGTCTACCATGGTGTTTGCAGACTGGTCAGCAAGTCTGTACTGAGCAAATGATCCCAGTCAGATGACAAAATTGAAACTGCGATTTAAGAATTGAACATTTTTGAAATAAATACTATTAAAGGGATGACTGGGAATACCATGCAACATTTTTTTCTCTGTGATTGCTCTCCTAGCTAAAGCTATGTTATGAAATTCCCATCCTCATTTTTTGAGTTACAGGGGAGAAGTTTTCTGATAGGGAGATTAGTTTCCCAGGTTTATTTAATGGGAAAATGGTACCTCTTCCACGTTGATTTTTCTTTTAATTGTAACAGCATCATAGAAGGTCCTTTCGGCTCATGAAGTCCATGCTGCCTAGTTACCCTAACAACCCTCTACATTTTTGAAAGAGAAGAAAACCAGAGGACCTGGCAAAAATGAATAGAGGTCACAGGGAGAATGTACAAACTCCTTCCAGACAGAGGTGCCGTTCAAATCACTGCATCTGCAGACTTCTGTGTTGATCATAGACAGCACTTGGTTCCTGGTGCTGTAATAATATTGCACTTAATGCATTAGTTTACAGAGTTACTGAGTCAGTGGTTTCTAAGAAAGCTCTTTGGTCATCAGGTGAATGTCTGAGATCTTCAATGGAAAGCTGTTGTGGGAGATGAAATTGTTGCCTTTTGATTGCAGCATTGAAACACATTTTTAGGGAGTTTCCTCTCCTGCACTGCATTGTGGGATCATTAACACCTTCGGGTGAGTTAAGGATAGAAAATTTTCCATTCTTGGTTTTGAGATTTTCAGAGGGAAGAAAACCAATTTTCATTTAAAATGAATACCCACTGCATGTTTGTTCTGAGTGATGCTGTTGGGATAATTGTAAAATAATCTACAGAGCTCTGGGAAGTAGACTTATGACTTTCACTGCATATGTCGTTTTTAGGCACTTACATTGAATTTCTGAACTTTTCCACTGAACCTAACCACGATTTCATTGAAGTTCGGAATGGGCCGCATGACACTAGTTCTGTGATTGGCAGGTTCAGCGGAGCTGAACTTCCACCTTCCCTCATGTCCACTTCTCATGCAACAACCATATACTTCCACAGTGATCATTCAGAAAACAAACCAGGCTTCAAACTGATGTACCAAGGTAAGGCTTCCGCAGGTGATAATGGGTAAGTCCATCTTTGTCGTCTTGATTCCTCAGAGTGAGGTTTAACCTCTGTAGTTTTTAACCCAAGATTCCTCCAGTGAGTCTCAGGAGCAGATGTGCCCTTTCAGATTCATCACGTACAAGTCGATCAAGGAGGTTTACTGAGAGCAGACTAGAAGTATGAAGATTGAACAAAATAGTCATAGTTACAAAGCCAAGTGTGGATAAGATGGACAAGCAAAGAATATAGGGACGAATAATATCAGTTTAGGAAATAGAAATAGATAAAATTTGGTATCCGTTCAGCCAATGAAAATCACGCTATTAATCGTATATTTGGTGAACACAATGTATAATTTTCATGAAGAATAGCAGTTGGTTGAAAAAATATTAGGAAGGATTGGAGGACCAGCCTCGGGAACCAAAGGTACCCAACATTTGTTGTGAGGTTATGAGGGACTGAAATTAAACACAACAATTAATGCCTGAGCCAGTGACAGTACATCATCTCTGGGATGAAACAAGTTTAGTATAGATAAATTTTATTTCCTTCCATTCATTGTTCAGTCCCTATCTCTGCAAATTCTGAAATGTATCTCTGACTATAGCTGCTTCAATGTGGCTGCTTGGATATTCACAATAGGAGCAGGAATATTTGTTGTTTGATCACAGCAAATTTATTTGGAAATGAATTGTTGTTGGATAATCTTTCACCCTTTGTGTATTCAATTGTATTAACCAGAAAGTGAGACCTGGATTATATTTTTCCCCTCCTAAATGAGAATGCTCATAGGATATCCACAGTTATGGGAGGAAGATATTTTGGGGGGATGGAAAATAAAATATCTTGTTAACATCAGTTAATTCCACTGGCCTCTGAGACTTTATCTGGCAACTGACAATAGCCAGTATCTGTGAACATGAGAGGATGTTTGACGTGCAGCCTGAATCTGGAATACATGTCACAGTCATTGGTAATTACACTTGTGAGTTGAATTCTAATATGCCAGAGGTATCATATAACCATATAACCATTTACGGAACGGAAACAGGCCATGTTGGCCTTTCGAGTCCGCACCGGTTCACTGATTCCGCTGACTGATTTATGACCTTCACCACATTGGGAGTCTTGGAGAAAGAATACTTGAGTGTTTGTATTTTTTAAATTATTAATATACAAGCTTAAACCTCATGAGACCTGGTGTTATATCAGTTAAAATTTCAGAACACCTTCCAGTAGGATGCAGGCTTCTTTTGAGAATCTAATGGTAGCCTGGGTCCAACAGTCATGGCCTGGCAAAGGCCTCTTTTAAGATAGAGAAAATCATAACTAAAAATCAAATATTTTACAGAATCCAATGGTAAACGTCTTTAACCAAAAAAAGAAAATGGTGATGTAAATCTGAAATAAAATCATAAAATTCTGGATCTGCTCAGCAGTTCAGGCAGTACCTGTGGAAAGCGAAACAACTGAAGTTTAAAATCTGGGGTCTTTCACCAGAAATGAGAAATTAATTAGTCCAGGTCAAGGGGAAGTGGGGAGAGAAAGGTGGCTGCAACAAAAGTAACTTTTCTTGCCAATGCTGTATAGTCTGTGTGACAGCCCGCAAAAAAAAACTAACGGAAACGAATAAAGGGATGGCAGGGACAAATTACTCAGTACTCATAAAAGCAGAAAGAAAGAGCGAGTTATTTAAAGTTGGACAATTTGATATCAAGTAACATGGCCAGATAGTATTGGGCCTCGTAATAGTAATGCAAGAGGCCACAGAGAAAGCAGTCAGTGAGAGAAGATGGTGAACTAAAGTGGCAGGAAACCAAAAGTTCAGGGTCACTCTTGTAGACTGAGCCCAGGTACTCAACAAAATGATCGCCCAATATAAAGGAAAGTACTGAATGCTATCCACAGTGTTGGGAGAAGCACAATCTTGTTGATAAATATGTATAATTCTCCTGATTAAAACAATTCATTAGAGCTTTTTGAGAGAAAAATCACTTTCCATCTCTTTGTGTGCCCTGGTACATTGGTCTGCTTACAATGGATGAAGGTCAACCTACTTGTACCAGTTGTCCACAGAGCTGAATCTGCTTTCTGATTAAGCAATTTTAATGGAATTTCCCATTAACTAGTTTACTGCAAAGGGAATAAATACAGTTTAAATTAATGTATGATTCACCAATGCATATGGCAAATGTGATGGCAGGACTAGCACCAATTTTCGTTTGACATGCAGGGGTAAGCAGATGTTTAAAGTGTTCAGTGTTGTGGCACAGTTAATCAAATGGAGCATCGTTTCATTATTAATTAATTTCTATAGTTTAGAGATACGGTAAAATCCATGCAACCAGCAGTCTCAAGCAACTAGCAAAAACAAATCTTGGAAAATAAATAAGTGAAAGTAGGAAGATTTAAAATTGGCACCCCCTAGTTGTCTGTCTAGCAATTGCACAACACACAATCTCAGGCAACCGGAAAATTCACTTCGCCAGTATTCCCTTTGACTGCTGGATACTGGGAATTTTACTATAGTATTATAAAATTAAAATTCAGTCTCGGTTGATTTCATAACTTAACATTATGCTTCACCATTGGATAATATGATAACCTTAATACAAGAAGTTTCATAAATGCACCAGGCTGACTTGTACCAATTTCTTATCAGCTTACGAATTGCACGAATGCCCTGATCCACAACCATTTGCTAACGGCTTTGTCACAGAATCTGGTTACAATGTCGGACAGTCCATTTCATTTGAGTGCTACCCTGGATATCGCCTTGTTGGCCATTCTGTTTTAAACTGCCAGCATGGAGCTGACAGAAACTGGAATTATCCTATACCAAGATGTGAAGGTATGACTTGAACTTTCCTTATTGTCAGTGGTCATTCATAAAATTTGTGGCACATCAAATAATTGGCAAAGAGATTTAAAAATATGGTAATTGATAGTCTGCATATCCAAAAATTATCATTTGGTTTGTTGAAAGTTATACTGAAATTAATTAAAGTGGTTGGCCACACTTAATGGTATTTTATTCACCAATATTCTAAATATGCTTAGTAAAATATCTACATTTAACTTGCGTTTTTTGGGAGGAGTCACGAGATGGAGTAGTGGCCGGTAGGGTAAAACCAGCCCTCTCCAGAAAAAAAGAAAAGTCAAGAAAAGACAAAGCTTAACAAATATAAAATATAAGAAATAGAAGATAAAGTTGCAGAGAAGAGAAAGAAGATGGCACCCAAGAAGGAAAAAGTAAAAACAATGGGGGGAAAAAATAAGAAAAGTCACCGGAAAAGAAAGAAGAAGGCCTTACCTGCACGAAGGAACAGGATGCCATGCTGGTGAAGAGTGTCTGATCTCCGAGGTTGGTGCCAGCCCCGCGGAGTTGTGACCCCCCGACCAGTGGACGGCAAAAATGGCTCTCTGAGCCAAACAAAAGTGCACAACTGTGCAATCAAAGGTAAAAGAAAACACCGACAGGAGGGAGGCTCAGCTGAGGAACGGGCAACCACGGTGTGACTAGCTGAGGAATGCCTGACACCAGGGCTCTCAGCTGGAAGATGAGGAAGGCGGTAGGAGAGGGAGTGAGGAACCAGGCGAGGAAGAAAGTCGACGGGGTGAACGGCAAGAGGAGCAGCAGCAGGAGGCCTGACAGATGAGCAGCCCAGGAGAGGAGGATCAACAACAAGAGGCCCAGCAAAAAGAGGCCCAGCAAAGTGATACAAGCAACTCATCAGGAGAATCAGAAGAGACACAGATACAAAGAAGAGAAGAAGACACAAATACAGGTACAGACACAGAAGAAGACCAAGATCTTCACAGAGAAATAGAAGGTAAAACAGATGGACAGAATATTGATAAAGCCTTTTTTGAAGAACAAATGAGAGGATTAAAAAAATGGTTGTCATTAGAATTTAGTGCAATTAAAAGAAAAATGAAAAGAACAGAAGATAAAATGCAAAGTTTAGAATGGGTCATGACAGAAATAGGGAAAAGAGTAGAGAATGTGGAAGAGCGGGAAACGGCTGTAGAAATGGAAATAAATGACTTGAGAGGAAAATTGGAAGAAAGTGACAAAAAAATTAAAGAGACACACAGCAGTAGTAATCTCAGAAAATTGATATGTTGGAACATTATAGTAGGTGAAACAACATAAAAATAGTGGGCCTGAAGGAGGGTGAAGAAGGCGCAGACATGAAGGAATTTATAAAAGAATGGATCCCGAAGGTCCTGGGAATGACAGAATTGCAGGAAGAAATGGAAATAGAAAGGACACACAGAGCACTAGCTCCGATACCACAGATGCATCAAAGACCAAGATCCATCTTAGTAAAATTTTTGAGATATACGATAAGAGAAAATATACTGGAGCGGGCAAGGAATAAAATTAGAGAAGATAATAAGCCTTATACAAGGGTAAAAAAATATTTTTTTACCCAGACACAAGTTTTGAACTCTTAAAGAGGAAAGAGTTTAATACAGCAAAATTGATTCTATGGAAAAAAGGTTATAAATTCATGTTAAGATATCCAGCTGTTCTTAAAATATTTATACCCGGGGAGAAAAACAGACTGTTCTCGAATCCAAAGGAAGCACAAGAATTTGCAGTGTTTGCAGGACAGAAGGAGAAATGAAGAGATGTAATAAGAATGAAGAATGGTGATAAAGTATATATAAAGATGTAAAAACAATGTATATGTAAAGAACTAAAGAGGGAAAAGAGAAGAGAAGAGAAGGAAGGAAGGAAGGGGGAAAAAAAGGGAGAGCTTTGTTTTATGTGTAAAAAAAGGGTTTTCGGGGGAGAGAAAATACCATCACTGCGAAATCAGTTGATGCTTGCGAGCAAGATCGCAATCCAAATGGAAAGGGGAGTTGTGGTTGCCCGGCAAGGGATAAGGGGCAACTCTGAGGGGGGGAACATTTGGGGTTAAGGTAATATTGGGTATGGGAATTGTTGGAGTATTTTATGTTTTAAATGTGCTGTCATACATTGAGTTTAAAAAGGGAAAACTGAGAGATGAAAATAAAAAAAGGGGATCGGAGGTGATGAGGAAGCGGAAGAGAGGTGTTAACAAGATATAAGATGGCCACATTGAACTATATGACTATAAACATTAATGGAATAAATAACCAAATTAAAAGGAAGAGGCTATTAAATTTACTGAAAAAAGAAAAAAAATAGATATAACCAATGGCCGCCTCCAACGCCGACTCCTCCCCTCAGGCCCTGGTAAGAGACTTTTTTTTAAAAGTTTTCCTACCTGCCCCCGACTCTTTTCTTTTCTGTCTTCTGTCCTCTCCTCTCCCGATGATATAATGTTAACTTGGAAAATGGAAGAATACAGCAATGGTACAGCAATGGTACATGGAAATGAATAAATTCATTCCATTGGAAAAAAAAATAGCATTATTTAAAAAATAAAGTCACATTATTTGAACAATAATGTATGGGAACTATACATGGAACATAACAGGGAGAGCTTGCCACAGACCTCCACCCCCTAAAATGATAAGAAGACAAAACTATTTGATTCAGTGTGTAAAAGCAGATAACACATTTTTCTTGTTTATTTTTCACTGTGTGAAGACATTGTTTTATGGTTTTATTGTATTGTATTTGTTGAATATTTATTGGTCTTGGGGGTGGTAAGGGGGGAGGGAGGGTAGGGGGGGAAAAAAGAGAAAAAATGCCACTGTGTATATTTAATGAGAAACATTTTGGTTGATATGGTTCACAGTGTGAAAAATTAAAAAATAATTTTTAAAAACTTGCATTCTTTTTGCCCACAACCTGGTCAAATCTGACATAGATATTATAATCAATTATAAAGTGAATTGTGATGGTATATGGAATCAAGAACTGTACTGATACCAATAGGATTGACAATGAATTATTTCTACATTTGTTTAATGACAAATGCATTGTTATTAACTAAAAAGTTGTAAATGTGCAAGATGCTCTGTTACGTGTTTAATAAACATTTTCAAGCATAAATTCATTATAGTCTAGCTGCATAAATTATTAACACATATGCAGTACTTTAACATCATAATATTTCAGACCAATACAGTTTACTTTGTAAATTTTACATCAAAAATGATTTCACCAATTAGAATTTAAAAAAATAAATCCTGTTGACCTGTAAGAAACTTTCCTATATTAATAATCATTTTTAGTGATTGGAATGATTCCAGCAAAATTTTCACCCATTTGATTTTTCTAATACATGTACTACCAGATTTATAAAGATTAAATTTTTCAGTCAAATGCTTGTAAATAGTCAAATGGTAATGGTAACTGATCTTCCATTATCCTTTGTTACTTATTGCCAAAAATCAAAGTGGATCACTCAGTAAATAAAGTTTGGGTTACCTTATTTTTGCATTAAGCTTGTGCCAGTCTATGCATTTAAAATCAGATTTAGATTCAAATTTATTGTCAGAATACATACATGATATCATGTACATCCCTGACATTCCTTTTTCCTACAGACGCAGTTGAATTACAGGTGCCTAACCTTTTATCCAGGATCGTCGGGACTGGACACCTGCCGTAGTTCGGAATCTTCTGGATTTCTGAATAATTTTAAATTGTCGATCCCTTTAAGCATATGTGGTGTTTCAATATCTTGGAGTTTGCTGATCAGTTTTGAGTGGATGATGGTGTCATTGAACTGTGGTTGATAAAGAGCAGGTGTTTTAAGGCTTTGTATAAAGCCAGAGATTACTTTTATTTTCTTTCCCAGATGACAATCTCAAATGCTGTGTGAACATACATGTACGTAATTTGTTCTCTAGTACAGCCATTCTCAATGGGGGCCACAACACATTTAAATGAAAGCCTTATTTTATTTTCACCTCACTCATGCAACTTTTTTTGTTTTTATTGATATAGCTGGTAGGAGAGAATTATGGAATAAACCAAAACTTAACTGCTGCTTTAAGCAGTCATATGGGGGGCCACAGCTGATAAAAGGTTGAGAATGTTTGCTCTTGAACAACTGGCCTATAGCTTTTTATTAAACAAGATATGATCTTTATTGGTGGGTCTATAAATAATGTTTTCCTGCTTTCAGTTCCGTGTGGAGGCAATATTACAACTCATAATGGCACAATCTACTCTCCTGGCTATCCAAACGAATATCCAAACTCGCAGGACTGCACTTGGCTGGTGATGGTGCCTGTGGGCTATGGGATTTACGTTAACTTCATTCTCCTGCAAATAGAACCAGGCAATGACTTCATTTCTCTCTGGTATGAATTTTTATTCAATCACAATCAACCTCAGTATTCTGCATCCATCCTAACGCACCGTTATGGTGCCAAGGGGTGGGGGCGGCGGCATTTGCAAGCACTTCCCCCTTAAATGAGGTATTGTGATCCCTCCCCGAATGAGTGCCCCCCCCACCCCATGGTTACCCTAATGCCCCCAACTAAAACCCTGCTAATGCACCATCTCGACAAAATCTACAAAGCCACATTTGTTTGGACTGGTATTATTTACTTAAATTGAATCCTGAAATGAGTGTGTAGGTTGTCCTCTGTAGGACACAAAACACAGCTTTAAAGGGAAAGCAAAAGGCTCCAGCTGCTTGGGAGTGTGATGAAAGAAAAGATGACACCAGAAATCCAAATCACCTTGCTAGTTCTGCATTGATGGTTCATTCCTTGTTATGGCTGAAGGCTGCAGCTTCCCATTCCCAGAAGCATTGCAGCACCATGTGATCAGAATGGTTTCCTTTTTTCCTCAATGTACCATATTTCACCTCTGCATCGATTGTCACTTGTAATTGTGTTTGTATTGATGCACCATTAACTGCTCTGTCATTTAATCACAGCCTGCCTGTCCTGTAATTACAGATTTTTATCAGTATCACAGTCTCTTTGTTATTCCCCTTCATCCATTTCTCCTCAAAATCTTCCTGACCCCACGAACGGTTATTGAATTGAAGCATTATCCCTGCCTCTTGATGAAAGGCCTCAAGCCTAAAATGTTGGTTATGTTTCATGATCTTTGTTACCACCTGAGTTTCTTCAGTATTGGGCTTTTATTTCAATCATGGTGTCTGCAGACTCTAGTGTTGTTCTTTTTTTCTTTCTCCTCATGGTTGAAAGCTGCTAAGCAGTTTTCATTTTTAGTTTTCACTGGACTTCCTTTGGACTGGTAATTCCAAATAATGATGTCAGCTGCACGTTGAAAGGCACTGTAAAGGGTGTTCAGGTCATTGAATTTTTAGTATTACCCACATGCCCTCTGGCTGTGATCTTGTGACAATAAACTGTGAACTCAGGCACACTGACTTCCTATGATATGGGCCAAATTTAAACTCAGAGATTGAAAAAGGACATTAACTGTTTTGTCATCCATTGGAAATAGATATGGGTGACACTTTAACGCAACACCTTTACAGTGCCAGAAATCTGGACTGGGGTTTGAATCCTGCGCTGTCCGTGTCCTGGGTTTCCCTGGGAGCTCTGGTTTCCTCCCACTGTTCAAAACGTACAGGGGTTGTAGGTTAATTGGGTGTAAATTGGGTGGCATGGGTCAAAATGGTCTGTTACTGTGCTGTTTGTCTAAACTAAAATTAAAAATTAAATTATGTTGGGAGAAGTGAAAGATGCAGATTTTGCCATTTAGAAAAAAGCAGTCATTGTATAATTCTGTCCTGAAGGCATCTCACCTGAGCTTTATGAAGTCAGTGGGTAAACAGGATCTTACTGACAGATCATAATCAGGTTTATTGTCTTTAACCTATGTCGCCAACTTTGTTGTTTTGCGGGAACAATATTGTGCATTATGGCTGCAAAATTGCTATAAATTACAGTTCCATAAATACTGTCTTTGAAAATAAATAATTGATGCAAACTAGCTTCTCCTCCTCTGCCATTCCATAATCTGATGGCAGAGGAGAAGTTATTTTTATAACATTGGGTGTGTGTTTTCGGGTTCCTATACCCTCTGTAGCCTTTTCCTGTCCTGTGCATTGGAACCTCCGTACCAGACAGAGATGCAACCAGTCAAAATGCTCTCCACAATACACCTGTCAAAATTTGCAAGAGTCTTTGGTGACAGACCAGATCTCCTCAAACACCTAACAAAATATAGCCACTGGCAAGCTTTCTTTATGATTGATTTGTCCTGATGGCTCCAGGATAAATCTTCAGAGATGTTGACACCCAGGAATTTGAGGTTCTTTATACTCTCCACTCCTGACCCCTCGATGAGTGCTGGTTTGTGTTCTTACCTTTCTAAAGTCCACAATCAATTCCTTCATTTTGCTAACACTGAGTGCAAGCTTGTTGTGACACCACAGGACTAGCTTATCTATCTCACTCTTGTATGCTTCCTCATTGCCATCTGTGATTTTGCCTACCACTGTGGTGTCATTTGGCAGATTTGAAGATGGCATTTGAATTAGGCCGAGCTACATAGTCATGGGTGTCAAGAGAGTAGAGCAGTGGGCTAAGCCCACATCTTTAAGGTATGCTTACGTTGATTGTCAGTGAGGAGGAGATACTGTTTCTAATTTCCACTGACTGTGGTCTTTTGATCAGGAAGTCAGAGCCCTAGGTTTTGAATCTTGCTGACCAGTATTGAGGAGATGATGGTGTTGAAAGCTGAGCTGTAATCAATGAAAAGCAACCTGATGCACATGTTCCTGCTGTTTAAGTGATCCAGGGCTAAGTAGAAATCCAGTGCATCTTCTGTGGAATGACTGTGGTAAATTGCAGTGGGTCCAGGTGTTTTCTTAACAGCGAGTTAATTCTGCTGATGACCAACTGTATTGGGAAGAGTTGTGGCTGTCATATGACAGCACTGACCCCTACCTAGTCAGAGGACACACCAGCTGCCAATCAAGGTTTGGTTCCACCCCACCCAGCAGTGCACTCCTGGCTGTTGGTTCCATGTCAATTACCTGGACTTGACTCTCCAGCCCGCAGGAACTTAGCCTTGGGCCATTAACTGTTGTAATTGGATTAACCCTTCTAGCACTGAGCCATTGGACCCTTCTAATGGCCTGAATGCTCCAGCACTCTAAAGGTGCCATGTGTTCTTTGTTCTCTCTCTCTCTTTGCCAGCTTGGGACTACCCTGCTTCATTCCAGGCCTAGAAATGTGGAAGGGCGCTGGAGAAACTGTTGGTAAGATGTGCACTGTTAAAAAGGTTGGGAGCATTTAATTAGTGTCCCTTATAGCATAGAGCCGTGCCTGCACTGACTCAAGGGGTGGTGGGGCATCTTAGTGATTTTTCCTTGATCATTCTATGTAACATTCTATGTATGTGTATTTTGTTCCCACACTTTTTTCCCCATATTCATTATTAATTGTCTGCTATTTCTTTCCCATGGCTGCTGTAAACTCTGTGTAAGTGAATGCTGCATCTGTTAGCATTTCCAACACTTGCCTTTTGTGAATAAAATCCTTCCCCATCAAAACTGTGTCCAGAATTTTTCCCTTTGAAACCTACCAAACCTCTTTCCTCACTCACAACACCAACCTCTCAAAGCAGTTCATTACTGTCAATGTGAGTGTTACTGGGAGAAACTCAATGGAGCAGCTCGCTCTGCTATTTTTGGGCACTGTTATAATTGATGCCCACTTTGCAATGTGTAAATATTTTCCTCTCAGTTTTAAAACTCATTTTAATCCATATGAAGATATAAAACAAATGCAGAGGATAGTTTTGTCCGTGGAGCATCCAATGAAGTTATACAGAGGAGAAAAGTTCATGAAAATCAAAATCACTGTTGGAGCAGTATATTTAAATGGCTGAAAACAAAAAATAAATAGTCATATGGAAAAGGTGATTGTTGGAGTTTTGTGCTCCATTTTCACTCTTCAAATGGTTGTTCAATCAAAACAGAAGATTTCACTTTGTTAACAGGCTGTTTATAGCATGAACACAACCTGCAGATAGAAATGTGTCTTCCTGTGCTTTCATTTAATGCCGCATTTCTCAGGTAACATATTTGATGTTTTATTATCTTTCCCTGCAGGGATGGAGCTCAGCAAAATGCACCCCAGCTCGGAGTGTTCAGTGGAAGCTCAATAAAAGAATCAACATACAGCACTTCAAATCAGGTTCTTTTCAAGTTCCACAGTGACATGGCAAATGGAGGACGATTCATCATAAATTTTTATGGTCAGTCGGTAAATTTTTTTTTTCCTTTTTAGTCTCAATATTTTAGATTTGAACTTTTTTTGCGATAATATTTGAAGAGAATTATGTTGAAAATAAATACAACTTTTCTTTCTCCTCTCTGTACCTCTTTCCCACGTTCACTCATTCAAACATGAGCAGATGTGCTTACACACTGACTTTTTTCAAGCTCTCCTTTATTGTCTTTGTCCCTTGTTGTTTATGTCCTTTTGTTTTATGCTTCAGGTTTATCTCTTGAGTCGTGATGGAATTGTATGTTTACAGAGCAGCAATGAAATTTCCAAATTATTGCTTGTATAATTCTTCTGTGAATATTTTTTCTGTGTCCTCCAAGGACATCTGATGTGGTCTCCTCTACATCAGTGAAACTAAGGATAAACCAGGAGACTGCCGTGCTGAATACCTGACTCCAATGGGTATCAACCTTCTGGTTGTAGCCTTTGTAACTCCCCTTTCCTCTCCCACATTGACCAGTTTGTCATTAGCCTCCTCAATTGCCAGGATAAGGCAAATGCAAACTCAAAGAATACCACTTTCTATTCTGCTGGGGTAGTCTATAGTCCAATGTCATGACCATTGAATTTTCCAATTTAAGCCAGCCCACACCCCCTATATTTGTTTCTGATCTACCTAGGTCCTTTCACATTCCAATCTACATTAGTGACTTGATTCAAAAATACAAAATGTTTTTTTTAAACTTACAAATGCATAAAACTGGAAGCCATGGAGTTAGTGAAGGTACCCTACCAATTGGGGATTGAATTGGACTAAGTCAGCAGAATATTGGCATGAAGCTTCATACATTCAAATGCATTGGTAAGCAAGGAGCAAATATGACAGCATGTGTCATATTTGACATGTTGTCAATATGACAACATCAATGATGTTGTAATAGTTGAAGAGAAAAACAATATTTCCCAAATATTTGAGATAGACACTCAATACAAAGTAGCAATTTTTTAAAGAAGCAAAGTATTTCGTTCCATTCCCAAAACCTTTGCAATGTACAGTGGTCCATAGTTGTAGCAATAGATCCATTTCTTGTGTTCTTCATATTACATATATGTGAACCTGCTAAGACTATTTAAGTTGGCACTTCTCAGAAGTCAAGAAGATATTTCCACAATGTCTTGGGTAAACTTATACCTCTCATTTTGATCATTTTAGATTGGTCACAGTGTTTGAGCTACCGAAAGAAAATAGACACACACACACCGAGAGCTGTTCAGTTTATACAAGTCTTTATTACTAAATCTAAAGCTGAATTCACACTACAATATGCAAGCCCTTCCCAATTATACTTATCAATGCCTGGACTGGTCCCAACTGCCGAAGCGAGGCAACGACTGCACACTTGTAGTAGGTTGTCGGGGCGCCGGTAGCAGCTTCTCCACCTCCCTCGACTGGGACATTAGCTGGACTCTTGAAGTTCTTCTTCTTGCTGAGAGATGTTGCCACCTCTTGGAGAGTCTCAAGCTTCAGCAGTGGGACCATGGCTTATATTACCCAAAAGTTGTTTACTTCAGATTTTATCTCTTTGAACAAATGCAGGTCTCCTGACAGTCTGCGACCAACAAAAGACAACTGCATCTCTGGGCCTCATGGTGGAAATCAGATAATGTCTACTGATTCATATGCATCCCTAGGCCTCGTAGTGTAAATTAGATAATGTCTACTGATTCTAAAAAAACAAGCAGGTTCTCAGCAAAGGCTGAAAAAGTAAAAAAAACATTTTAAATCTTCCATTACGCATAATTATCCCGATAGTGAATAAATCCAGTCTTCTGAACATATGATTCATCAGTGTGAGTAGATAAAAATGATTGTTTTATTCTTCATATCTACCTGCTTTGATGATAGATTTGGATAGCAAATATTTTAATTGGCTTAAATATGTTACATTTGCTCTCATGCTATTACTGCTCTGGTCACTGAAATGTTCTAGCTTGAAGACCATGGTTGAGCATTGGATTTAAGGATGTTCCTGGAAATACCCATTTTTTTTGTCCAGTCCCCACCTTGATGCTTCCAGATGGCAGAGTATGTAAAGAAACAATCGAACATAACATGAGCATTTTGCTGGCTTGTCCACTTTTCTTTGCAGTATTTATTTTGGTATTGCCTGTTCATCTGACAGGATAATTATTTGGGTGTTTTTCTCTGAGCTCCATTTAAATTGTTAATTACAATATCATCTGTATGTTGGTCAGTCGGTGTAACTGAAACCTTCCTTTCCTTAGTTCCTGGTCTGAGGGCAGTTGTGCTGAGTCTCCAACACAAACCTTTCCTTTCTGAAGTGATTGGACAATATGCCTGTTCTGGTCTGTTAAAATATAATCGTGTTGGATTTGTCAAATAAGTTAAAAGAGTTCCTTTGCCAGAGCAAGATATAATTTGAAATATGAATGCTAATTTACTTTGGCTTTTTGACTGGGAGAAATGCTGGAACTTTGAAAGCTGCTTTGAATACCAAGAAGCATAAATGTGACTCTAAATTATTCCATACCACACTCTCATAAGAAATTCTCCTTTTTACTTTTTTCAAAAACTCTCTCAAGCTCACCTGTGCAACATGGATATTATCCATTGAATGAGATGTAGGCAACTTGTTAAAGTTTGCAGACCGTTATTTAATTATGGTGGGAAATGTATATTATTTTCCTAAATGAGATCCAGGGCCACAGCTCACCCATAGTAATGACCTTCATTTGTTGACACCCACCCACGACTGTTGTTTAGGATGAAACATCACACATTGCTGACAGTATTCCTTTTCCTTGCTGTTAGCTTAACTGCCGTAGGTGAATTTTGGTCGATCTGCAATGAATAATTTGGTGTATTGAAATCATATTTCATTTTTGAAATCATATTTAAAAAGGATACATCAATTTGGGTGGATGTCTTTTCTTGCTTTGCAAAGGCCAAAATGACACCTTGAAGGTAATTGGGTTTGAACACCATTCTTGCATCTTCAGAAATGGCATTGGAATTAAGCCAGACTGACAAAATGTAAGAGGCTGGGAAAATGAAGCAAACAATATTAGTGGAGGGAAAAATAGCGGCTGTTGTTTGGAACTAAAGTCCTTGATTGAGACGAGGGACAATTTTAACCCACACTGAGTCTGATTTTAAAAAATGTTATGCTGACGTTGGGTACAAATTTTTAAAAAAATATTTCTTCCACATTCCTTACTTCAAAAGTACTTCAAGATCTACATTTTAGATTGTACAATTCAACAGAGTTAGGCTCTTCATGGAGAATTCTTTTCTCAAGCCTTGAGAATTTATGTCATAGATTGAAAGGGGAAAATTATAAGGGGAACATGAGGGGAAATTTCTTTACGCAGAGGGTGGTGGGGATGTGGAATGAGCTTCCGGCAGACGTGGTCGAGGCGGGATCATTGGTTACATTTAAGGAAAGACTGGATCGTTACATGGATAGGAGGGGACTAGAGGGGTATGGACCGGGTGCTGGTCAGTGGGACTAGGAGGGTGGGGATTTGCTACGGCATGGACTAGTAGGGCCGAACTGGCCTGTTCTGTGCTGTAAGTGGTTATATGGTTCTTATTGTTTAAATCTGTGACTTCATAATTTAAAAAAAAGCACAATTGCTGCATGCCACATAATTTAAATAATGGATCATATCTTGAACTTCCAGCACCTCTACTCCTATATTCTTTCTTATCTTGCTAAATTGAATTGTCTATTGCACATCATAATTGATGTCCTGCAGTTTTCAAATCAGGCCTGGAATCTCATTCAAAATCATCTATATTGTTTGTTAAACGCTATTATATGTAACTAAATAAATATTATATTACAGTGCCCTAAACGTGGGAGCTGAAATTTAACTATTATACAGATATCGATATTTCCCACTGATTACCCTCCAAGGATTGGGATTGAACATCGGGAATTCACCTCCACCCTCAGAAGAGTCAAGGAAGACAGGAAATAGATTTTCCTCAGGAATTTCTCTCTGCCTGACATGAACAACTTCTTCCAAAAGTAGTCCTTGTTGAACTCGGTTCTTCCATAATAGATCTTGCCCACAAATACTTGTGGTTCTTTTAAACTGCATGTTTATCTTTTCCCCCCTCGGTGGCATCACCTGCAATCACTTCACCATGTTTCGTTCGAATTCCGACGAATAGAGTGACAGTACAAGTATCCATATTAATGTTCAAAACATGAAGCTAATTTCTGAGGAGTAATTGGAACCAGACAGGAAGCTCCACTTCCTGTCTGGTGTAGATTGAGAACCAGGTGCCTCAGGTTTAGGAACAGCTTTTTGCTACAATAAATATCAAAAGACTTCAACAGTCAGATTCTTAGAGTATCTGAAAAAAAGTTGATAGAGATTCTCATTTGGCTTCAAGCATCTGGCAGTTAAATTTGACCAATAATAGCTCAAGGTGATGATAATAAATTTTACAATGTGGGATTGATGCAGTATTACAATGTCTTCACTAAATCTCCCTGCCTTTCCACCAATCTCTTCTCCGTTTGAGTCAGTGTAATTCCCTGATGTGATGGCCATAATTACTTTCAGCCTCTGGGAAACCCTTGGGGATGTTTTACTTCATCGTTTATAAACTTTTATTTTCAACCAACAGAGCTTGACTCTGAGGAAAGAGAATTAGCCCTGATTGTGATTACATTGTGGATCATTACTGGTCAGTTATAACTTGTCAATGTGATGGTTTTTAAAAAGTCAATAATTCCCTTTATCTACTTAAATATACAAGTCATATTGTACTGTGTACAGTTTTTGTCACCAAATTATAGGAAAGATATAAACAAAATAGAGAGAGTGCAGAGAAGGTTCACGAGAATGTTGACAGGATTTCAAGGTCTGAGTTACAGGGAAAGGTTGTGCAGACTGGGGCTTTTTTTCTCTGGAGCGTAGAAGATTGAGAGGGGACTTGATAGAGGTGTTTAAGATTTTAAAAGGGACAGACAGAGTAAACGTGGATAGGCTTTTTCAGTTAAGAGTGGGGGAGATTCAAACTAGAGGGCATGGTTTAAGATTGAAGGGGGAAAATTATAAGGGGAACATGAGGGGAAATTTCTTTACACAAAGGGTGATAGGGATGTGGCATGAGCTTCCAACAGACGTGGTCAAGGCGGGATCATTGGTTACATTTAAGGAAAGACTGGATAGATACATGGATAGGAGAGGACTGCAGGGGTATGGACCGGGTGCTGGACAGTGGGACTAGGAGGGTGGGGATTTGTTACGGCATGGACTAGTAGGGCCAAACTGGCCTGTTCTGTGCTGTAAGTGGTTATCTAAATGGAAAATTTCCTTCATGGCATCTTCTAATTTAGCTGAGAGATTTCTCACAGATTTTTTCACACATTCATATTTTTCACACTGGCCCTTCAGAAAAGAAGCTTTCGTCTCCACTTCTTTCACAATCTCGTCCAAATATTCATTCAAAAAAAAACATAACAATTTACAGCACGGAAACAGGCCATTAGGCCCTTCTAGTCCGCACCGAACCAAACACCCCTCTCTAGTCCCACCTCCCTGCACAATGCCCATAACCCTCCATCTTCTTCTCATCCATATACCTGTCCAACCTTTTCTTAAATAATACAATTGACTCCGCCGCCACTATTTCTCCCGGAAGCTCATTCCACACGTCTACCACTCTCTGAGTAAAGAAGTTCCCCCTCATGTTAACTCTAAACCTCTGCCCCTTAATTCTTAACTCATGTCCTCTTGTTTTAATCTTTCCTCCTCTTAACAGAAATAGTCTATCCACATCCACTCTGTCTATCCCTTTCATAATCTTAAATACTTCTATCAAATCCCCTCTCAACCTTCTACGCTCCAAAGAATAAAGACCTAATCTGTCCAATCTCTCCCTATACTCTAGATGCTTAAACCCAGGTAACATTCTGGTAAACCTTCTCTGCACTCTCTCCACTCATATCTTCCTGTTTTGCCAATAGCAATTGATCCTGGGCTTCAACATTAGACAACTCTCGTGAGCTTTATTCCAAGCTTCACAATCTAGGCCACAGATGTTGCAGTGGGTGACGATAGCTAAGAGCTCCTCCTCCGACAGTGTAGTGGCTCCTTTAAACTCAGTAGTCGAAAGAAGATGGCCTGCATCTTCCAACACTCCACTATGAAGACACTCATCAAGTTGTT
Source organism: Narcine bancroftii (assembly GCF_036971445.1). Classification (NCBI taxonomy): domain Eukaryota; kingdom Metazoa; phylum Chordata; class Chondrichthyes; order Torpediniformes; family Narcinidae; genus Narcine; species Narcine bancroftii. The sequence goes on along the minus strand of NC_091476.1, from coordinate 165,996,158 downwards.
CTCCCAATAGTTCAAATTCTCGTATTGATCTATTCTTATCCTCTAATGCAGCCATTCTTTCTTTTAGATGCAGCTGAAGTTGCTCATCAGACCTTGTCAACCATCTGTCCATCATGTCTGACAGTTGCCTATTGTGCTATTCATTAATTTTCTCTCTGTCAGGCCCTTTGTAGTTCCTGATTCTGTTTTTCAAGCTGTGTCTCTAATTGTTTCAATACGCCGTTCTTCAGCCTTTGTCAGAGCTGCAATTCGCTGGGCAATTTCAGGTTCTTCTTCTGGAAACATTTCTGCTCACTTCATTGTCTGCGGCAGCTTCTGTTCAGCAAGTTTATTTTGTTGCTGGCGTAAGAAGGCATCCTTATTAGCCAACTCATTTTCCACTTTGTCGTTCATATCATGTAATGAGGTTGATTCTCACAGTACATTAAGGTATCGCTTATCCATTGTAGTTATCCTTTCTTCCATGAGTGTTGTGAGCTTATATTTGGTGAAGCCACTACAAAAACTCTTTTCACCAGGTCAAGCTCTTCACATGCACCCAGACCTAATATTGACTGTACTCTCCTCTCTACATTCAGTTGTTGTGACATTAGATTCACCTGGGTTCCAATCTCGAGCTTAAATGGAATTACTCATTCATTCACCGTCATTTTGCAGTCTTTAGTGAATCCTTGAAGAATTCCTCCATTTCTTTGTCCACTTTTCTCTTGGTATCCCCTGCTTTGCATGACTTTGCAAAATGATTCTTCTTCCCACATTTAGAGCAGGACTTTCCATAGGCAGGTCACATCTTTGGAATACGTCTACCCACGCACCTGCTGCATTTGCAGTTTGAGCTTATTTCTTTGGGAAATTTCTGGTGCTCTGCTTATCTGTTGTCATTGCATGCACTGTTGTTTCTCTTGTGCAGCTCCATAGCTGTGGTGTCTCTTGTGCAGCTCCTTGGCTGTTGCATCGATCTCGTGCAGCTCCTTGGCTGTTGCATCGATCTCGTGCAGCTCCTTGGCTGTTGCATCGATCTCGTGCAGCTCCTTGGCTGTTGCATCGATCTCGTGCAGCTCCTTGGCTGTTGCATCGATCTCGTGCAGCTCCTTGGCTGTTGCATCGATCTCGTGCAGCTCCTTGGCTGTTGCATCGATCTCGTGCAGCTCCTTGGCTGTTGCATCGATCTCGTGCAGCTCCTTGGCTGTTGCATCGATCTCGTGCAGCTCCTTGGCTGTTGCATCGATCTCGTGCAGCTCCTTGGCTGTTGCATCGATCTCGTGCAGCTCCTTGGCTGTTGCATCGATCTCGTGCAGCTCCTTGGCTGTTGCATCGATCTCGTGCAGCTCCTTGGCTGTTGCATCGATCTCGTGCAGCTCCTTGGCTGTTGCATCGATCTCGTGCAGCTCCTTGGCTGTTGCATCGATCTCGTGCAGCTCCTTGGCTGTTGCATCGATCTCGTGCAGCTCCTTGGCTGTTGCATCGATCTCGTGCAGCTCCTTGGCTTGTTCTTGTGTGGTCTCCGCTGCCCCCCACCACACACACTCGCAGCCTTTTTTAGAGTCAATTTTTTTTCACCTCACAGTCTTTCTCTAAGTCCATTATCTGGGATTCTGAAAACTATTCTGCCTTTAACGAGTGAATTTTTTAAATCTCCAAATTCTCAGTGTGTGAACCTCAGCTAAGTATTAGTCAAAGCTCAAACCTTGTTTCTGGTCACAGGAGAAAAACTTGAATCCCTCAAATGTGATGTTTTTACTTTAAAACAAAATATTCCTCAGACACTTCTGACACCACGTTATGCTCGTTCTTTCAAGAAGAACGGTTTTACGTGGATTTAACACTTAAGCAACTTTATTTTCCTTGAGATGCTTCACCCAACTTCCAAAAACAACCCCCATTATATGTAACTTCCTGTTTCCGTGCAACTGTGTGCATTGTAAGCTAGGAAATGTAGTTCTAATTTACTCACATAATAACTCACTGAGATTGATTTTTAAGTGTTAAAATTATCATACAGACTAGTTTGGAAAAGCTGTTGAGCTGAAAATTCAGTCATGATCTTATTGAATGAAGGCACAGTTTATGGAATGCCATATGGTACTTGTGCTTCTGTGTCTTGCGATGACGAGGAGAAGAAACAGAAGTAGAAATGGAAAATTTTGGGAGAAAGAAATAAAACATGGAAGTCTGCAGACACCGTGGTTGAAGTAAAAACAATGCTGGAGAAACTTATCAGGTCAAACAGTATACTTTATATAACAAAGAGTAATCGGTCTGCAGCATTCATGAAAGAGAACCAGTATTTGAATTCAAGGATCTTCCATCAAAACATAGAAGTGAGAAAGCGTTTTTTTCAGGGAAGGAATAGAGACAAGAGAGGGAACATCTCTCAAGTGGTCAATTTAATAATTACTTAAAAAAAATTAATCAGGGACAAAAAGAAGAGAAGAAATATATTGAAACAGCATGGATATGTGTGGAAAGAGAAAAACAAGAGTGTTTAACTAGAACTGTTAAATTGAATATTGAGACCTGAAGGCTGTAATATGCCTGGATGAAAGATGAGGTGCTGTTTTCCAAGCTTGCATTTAACATAATTGGAACAACATCAGAGGCCAAAGACAAGGAGTCAGAGGAGCCATTGCATGGAGAATTAAAAGAAGTGAAAGGAAATTGGAAGCACACAGTTGTCCTTGCAGATTGAGGGGAGGTGTTTTGCAGTCTGACGCCCAAAGTGAACTTCATTGTTCCAGTGTAGAGGCGCTGACATTGTGAGTGTAAAAAAAAGCAGAAAGTTAAGAGAAATGCTAGAGGGTGTGGGTTAAGGGTGAAAGGGGAAAAGTTTAAAGGGAACATTAAGAGGAACTTCATGGAGAGTGGTGGGAGTATGGAATGTGCTGCCAGCTGAATTGGTAAATTCAGGCTCAATTTTGGCATTTAAGAAAGATTTGGACAGGTACATGGAAGGGAGGGTTATGGAGGAATATGGACCAGGTGCAAGTCAATGGTACTAGGCAGAATAAGAATTTGACACAGACTAGAAGGGCCAAAGGACCTGTTTCTGAGCTGTAGTGTTCTATGAATTGTCGCTTCACCTGGAAGTACTCTTTGGATCCCTGGATCAGCAAGAAAGGGAGTAGTTGCTGGAAGTAAAAACATGAAGGAAGAAGTCAGAGACAAGAGAAAGGAGGGTAAGATGTATCTGATGAAGGAATCTCATTGAAAGTGGTGGAAATTATTGAGATGATCAGTATAATGTAGAGGATGGTGTCCATCCTTATTTTGGCTGTGAGGAATTTGGGCGAGAGAAAAGTATATGTAGACGGGGTGATATTGTTGAGTGTAAACCACTGTAAAAGACAAGGGAAGCCCATGCATATGAAATCTCATTATCAGAACAGATATAATGGTAATTGAGGAAAAGGAATGGTATCCTGAAAAGAAGTAGAGTGGGAGGGGGCATGGTTATGATAGATTTGCAAGTCAATGGCAACAGTGGATCTGGGAAGCATGCTGAATGGTAATATATTAAATTATTTCTGTCAAAAATCTTATTTTTGGCCAATCCTTTGCAGGGTTTGGTATGTAAGTGTTCAAAATACTCTCTCCAAATTATCTTGGTAGTTACCGAATGGATTAAAAGAATGCTCATTTCAGTTTAGGAACAGATTTTTTAATTGTAGTTCATGTGATGCTCTGATGTTCAAAACAGTTATTTTTATTGGTTTCCAGCCTTTCAGCTGAGAAAATGCCGTCCCCCTGTCTCTGTGGCAAATGCAGAGATTTTCTCTGAAGATGAAGAGTTTGAGATTGGTAAGTTATGCTAATGTTTTTGTTACAATTTTTGAAGTCAGTTGCTAATCATCTCCACTTGTCAGAGATAAACTAACAGTTAGCGTCATAGTCTGTAACGAGTTTGTCCCCATGTCTGTGTGAATTTCCTCCAGCTGTTTCGTTCTTCTCTCACTATTCAAAAGATACCCAGGGTGTAGGTCAATTGGGTGTAATTGGGCAGCACGAGCTTGAGGACCGAACGGACCTGTTACCACGCAGTATGTCTAAATTTAACTTAAATTTCAAGATTTGGTTCAAGCCTTTACTGGCTAGCATTCATCTCTCAATTAGTATGTCAATCAAAAAGCATTCAAACAATATCTACTGCTGTTAAAGATGAAGTTTTGTTATAAATTGGCAGTTGTGTTTCCAGTAAAATAATGAAAACATTTGAAAAAGCACACATTCACAGAGTTGTGAAAATGCATCTCCTTTTGATGTGTTTAATCTCCAAGAAATTTTTGCCCCAGGGAATGGCATTAAAGGGGTCATTGCACAATTTATCAATGAAAGTTTTGAAATGATTCAACCTTGAAATCATCAAATACACTTGTAAAAATGTATCAAAAATGTCCCTTTATTTATTTACTTCCAACATGTCCAAAGCTTGAGACTTTGTGGACTTTTGGCCCAAGTATAATTGATAATTAACCTGGTAAGTAACTTTGGGGATTTATACCAATCTCCACATGAGCATCATACATCAGTGGCAAAAAGTTACATGGATTGTACAGTCGAGTTAATTTGGATTGTGAACAACTCACTAGTCTGGTAGACAATCTAGGTTTCACACAGTAAACCAGCACAGAAATTCCCGATCTCTTCAGTCGGTCTCCACTGCTTTAAAATGGCCCCTTTCACAGTCACCCTTCATTGGTCCATTGGTTCCTATTATCCCAATCCGTATTTCAAAGGAACATCTCTGAGAACAGCTCTCCAAAGGAAAGGTGCAGTGAATGGTCTATCATTCCTGCAAGAAGCAGGTTGTATTATAAACCCCCTAATCACTAGGCTGATGATGGAGAAAGGGGGGGAGGAGGAGTCACCTGATCAACTGAAAGCACAGATATCTGCTGAATAAAATTGGACTGGAATTCATAAAGAAAATAAGAGTGGCACGAATAACATAACACTTAACACAGTGTTACTACAGTGCCGACAACCCTGGATCGAATCCGGCGCACTCTGTCAGGAGTTTGTACATTCTCCTCATGACTGCATGGGTTTCCTCCCATCCTTCAAAATAAAATGAGCAGTGTTTGTAGTTAATTGGTGTATTTGGCTGCCACAGGCTCATGGGCCAGAAGAAGCTGTTATGATGCTGTGTCCCTGTAAAAAGAGAATGAGTGGTATTTTTCACTTTCTGTACCTTGTCTATGAGCCTTGAAATAACTCTTTTTTTTCCACATTCCAAGGTGACATTGTCAAGTACCAATGCATCCCTGGATTTATGCTGATTGGAAATGAAATATTAACATGTCGTCTTGGAACGCATCTCCAGTTTGAAGGACCTCCTCCATCCTGTGAAGGTACAAAGAAAATAACAATAAATACTATAGGAGTGGGTAATTGTAGGTACTGCTCAATTATCCTCTCTGTGTAGCTCTAGAAGTTGCACATTCCTTCAATTTTTATTTTTTCTTTTGTCATAGAATGTGGTCATTTAGCCCGTCTACTCCATGCCAGTTCACAGAGCTCTCCGAATAATTACATTCTCCCATAATCTCACATGGCCATCATTTCCCCCCAATTCTCCCACTGCCTACTTACACTGGGGCCAATTTAGAGTAGCCAGTGTGTCTTTGGGATGTGGGAGGAAACGAGAGCGATCGAGAAAAACACCTCTGGTTGCAGGATTAACATGCAATTTGTGTGGAAGCTGCAGATCGACAGTACCCAAGGTTCAAGTCCTAACCCAGGTTGCTGGAGCAATTCAACTTGCTGCAACAGTGTGCCATTTCTATGCTCAAAGACTTATTTGTTTGTTATTTAATTGTTGTTCCATAAAAGTAGCCTCACAGTGATCAAACCAATAGTTCACTTGTGCAACATCAGCACAGCACCCCTGTGATTTATTTTTAGCTCACATTTGCCATTCTTTTCATATTCCATCCTTTGATTTAAATTTGATTCATTTATGTGTAATTAAAAAAAAGATATGTGAATGCTAATGAAGCCTGTCAAGTTAGTGAACAAACAATGGTCTTTCATTGACTGGCATACAACCAAAACTTGGCAGATCCATCTCACTGAAATATGCTGGTTTTACAAGTGTGATCTCAGCCTTTCTAGCATCACCCAAATATTCCACTGTTTTCAATTGTGGAAACTGAAGAAGTGGGTTGAAGGGACTGGTACAACAAAGTCAAGAAAGTGGGAAGAGGAAGGCTTGGGGTTGAGGCAACTGGAGGTTTTGGGGCAGCAAGGTCCAGACATGATGACTTGGAGGAGTAATATAGGTGGGGGGGCATTTGTGGTCAGGAATGCTGGGGTGAGAAGGTTAAGAGCATAGAGAATGATGGTTTGGAGGACTGTGGAAGACCTCCATTCAGTTGACATGAAAGTGCTCCCCATTGAATCTCCCCATTGAAGTCTCATTGCAGGATTTAAACCATAGATCCCACCCCATCGGTTTGTCTTATCATTCTTCGCCAGGATTTCTCGGGGTTAGTACCAAACCTCACTACTGCATTGGGGATTCTGATAACTGTCTCTCACTAACAGTGTGGGGTCTGATCAGTGGTATTATTGACTGGTCGTTTCGCCTGGCCATCCCCGCAGACCATATGGGCTGATTCAGATTGATTCTGCTTGGACTAATGTCTTTGGAGGGGGTGGGGGGGTTCATCTGACAATGCAACAAACAGAAGGCTCCACAGAAATACAGTGCCCTGTGGGGAGGTCAGTGTCATTCGCTTCGCCTCACTAGGTCAAAAAGGAGCTGGTAGGAACATGGGCAAATGGGCTCAAGTGGACACCTATGGAGCTGCACTGAGCTTTCCAAAAGAAAAGCTAACAATTATGACAGGACATCAGAAATTCAAGCCCAATGTAATAAGGGAGTGTGTCTGGATCTGTATATATTCTTCTCTTTGGCTTGGCTTCGCGGACGAAGATTTATGGAGGGGGTAAAAAGTCCACGTCAGATGCAGGCTCGTTTGTGGCTGACAAGTCCGATGCGGGACAGGCAGACACGATTGCAGCGGTTGCAGGGGAAAATTGGTTGGTTGGGGTTGGGTGTTGGGTTTTTCCTCCTTTGCCTTTTGTCAGTGAGGTGGGCTCTGCGGTCTTCTTCAAAGGAGGTTGCTGCCCGCCAAACTGTGAGGCGCCAAGATGCACGGTTTGAGGCATTATCAGCCCACTGGCGGTGGTCAATGTGGCAGGTACCAAGAGATTTCTTTAGGCAGTCCTTGTACCTTTTCTTTGGTGCACCTCTGTCACGGTGGCCAGTGGAGAGCTCGCCATAGAACATGATATAACCTCTCTGGTAATTACAGATGGACTGTGTGAGTCCATAACTCGTTTGACTGTGAATGAATGAAGTTTTTTTTTGTCCTGTACATCAGTACAATGTACGGATGTGATGCAAGTCTTGTGTGCTGCTGTTTCCCCAGGTGCATAACATATGATGGCTTACAACACTAAATAATAAAGATAGTTTTAAAGGAAGAAAAAAATAATAAATAACCAGTTATTTGTTGTGCAAAAATGTGTTGAGTCAGCTGTGCAGATAGATCTTTGGTGAACTGGTATGAGAGTGTACATAGGCTACTAAATAATAGAAGTGAAACTGCATGAGGAGGAAAACTGGTCTGTATCTAACAGCACTGGTGCTGGTGTCACCAGTTATTTTTATGTTATCACCATTAGTTTGACATCAAGTTTTCTGAAGTGAACAGGGCACTCAGAGTTTCCAGTTGTGATTGTCTATTGTAGGTGTGATTCTAGATGATGCAAGTTTTACTCTTTATTTAAGAAGGCTGCTTGAAAATGTCATGATGCTCCATTTTCAATGTTTCATGTTTATTTTTGGTTTCATTACCAAGTTATTTTGTTTGCTGCTATTTTATAAACTGTGTCAAAAACATCTGATTAATGGCCACTTTAATAGCAGGAATCTCCCAATGGTGAACCATTTTAATTCCCTGCCCCATTCCCACGCCAACATCTATGTCCATGGTCACATGTAGTGCCAGAATGAGACCACCTGCTTCTTTCTGTCTGGACACCCTTCAACCAGATGGCATTAACATTGACTTCTGGTTTCCATTAGTTGGTTCGTTCATTCGTGTTCTCTCTCTCTCTCTCTCTCTCTCTCTCTCTCTCTCTCTCTCTCTCTCTCTCTCTCTCTCTCTCTCTCTCTCTCTCTCTCTCTCTTTCTCCTGTCCTCCTAGCCGTCCAATTATTGCCTCCTCCACCAATGTCTTTATAAAACTTTATCATAACATCCCAATCCTATATTCAATTTCTTGATTTATGAAGGGCAATATGCCAAACACTCTTTTTACAACCCTATCCACCTGTGATGCAACGTTTAGAGAATTCTATATCTTTATTCCCAGATTCCCTTGTTCTACTGCACTCATCAGTGCCCTACCATTTACCATGCATGTCCTTTCTTGGTTATTCCTTCCAAAATTCAACACCTCCCACATGTCTGCATTAAATTCCATCTGCCATTTATCAGCCAACTTTTCCAGCTGGTCCAGATCCCTCTGCATGTTTTGAAAACTTTCACAATGCCTCCAATCTTGGCATTATCTGCAAATTTGCTGATCCAATTTATCACTTTATCATCCAGATCATTGATATAGATGGTAAACAACAATAGTCCCAGTACCAATCCCTGAGGCACACCACTAGTCTCAGGCCTCCAGTCTGAGAAGCAACCATTCACCACTTCTCTCTGGTTTTTCCCATTCAGTAATTGAATCCAGTTCACTACTTCACTATGAATTCCTTGCATCTGAACCTTCATGACTAACTTCCCATGTGGGATCTTGTCAAAGGCCTTACTAAAGTCCATGTAGACAACATCCACAGCCTTCCCTTCGTCAACTTTCCTGGTTTACTTTACTTTGGCTTGGCTTCGCGGACGAAGATTTATGGAGGGGGTAAAAAGTCCACGTCAGCTGCAGGCTCGTTTGTGGCTGACCAGTCCGATGCGGGACAGGCAGACACGATTGCAGCGGTTGCAAGGGAAAATTGGTTGGTTGGGGTTGGGTGTTGGGTTTTTCCTCCTTTGCCTTTTGTCAGTGAGGTGGGCTCTGCGGTCTTCTTCAAAGGAGGCTGCTGCCCGCCAAACTGTGAGGTGCCAAGATGCACGGTTTGAGGCGTTATCAGCCCACTGGCGGTGGTCAATGTGGCAGGCACCAAGAGATTTCTTTAGGCAGTCCTTGTACCTTTTCTTTGGTGCACCTCTGTCACGGTGGCCAGTGGAGAGCTCGCCATATAATACGATCTTGGGAAGGCGATGGTCCTCCATTCTGGAGACGTGACCCATCCAGCGCAGCTGGATCTTCAGCAGCGTGGACTCGATGCTGTCGACCTCTGCCATCTCGAGTACCTCGACGTTAGGGGTGTGAGCGCTCCAATGGATGTTGAGGATGGAGCGGAGACAACGCTGGTGGAAGCGTTCTAGGAGCCGTAGGTGGTGCCGGTAGAGGACCCATGATTCGGAGCCGAACAGGAGTGTGGGTATGACAACGGCTCTGTATACGCTTATCTTTGTGAGGTTTTTCAGTTGGTTGTTTTTCCAGACTCTTTTGTGTAGTCTTCCAAAGGCGCTATTTGCCTTGGCGAGTCTGTTGTCTATTGTCTTTCCTGGTAACCTCTTAAAAAAACTCATGACTTATCACGCACAGAGCCACGTTGACTATACTTAATCAGTTTCTGGCTATCCAAATAATTGTATAGCCGATCTCTTAGAACACCTTCCAATAATGTACATACTACTGATGTCTGGCTCACCAGCCTATAATTTCCAGAGTACTTTTGGAGTTTTTTTTTAAACAATGGAAAAACACAAGCTACCCTCCAATCCTCTGGAATCACATCCATGGCTAAGGACATTTTAAATATTTCTAACAGACCTCCTACAGTTTCGACACTAACATCCCTCAAGGTGCAAGGGAATATCTCGTCAGGCCCTGGGGATTTATCCACCTTTATTTGCTTTAAGACAGCAAGCATTTCCTCCTCTTTAATTTGTGTAGGTTCCATGTTTTCACTAGTTGCTTTCCTTGCTTCCCACAACTGTGCCCATTTCCTGAGTGAAATACTGATTGAAAAAAAAATTCATTTAAGGTCTCCACTCCTCTTTTGGCTACATATGCATCTGATCACTTGGATCTTCAAGGGAACCAATTTTGTCATATCCTTTAGCTCTTTCTCTCTCTCTTTTATGTATATGTGTGTGTATATATAGCATTTTCCTTCACATTGTTTGCCTGAGCAACCTCGTGTCACCTTCAAGCCCTCCTAATTTTTTTAATTGAGATTTTTTTTAAACTCCTCAAGTACCTCATTTTTTCCATGTTATCTATACCTGCATGACACCTCTATCTTCCTCTGAGCCAGATCTCCAATATTCCTCAAAAACCAAGGTTCCCTCTGCCTGCTAACCTTGCCTTTAATCCTGACAGAAACATACAAACTCTACTCTCAAAGTTTCTCCTTTCAAGTTCCTCCACTTACCTCACACATCCTTGCCTGAAAACAACTTACCCCAATCCACACATTCTAGATCCTTTCTCATTTCCTCGAAATTGGCCTTTCTCCAACTTAGAATCTCAACTCAAGGTCCAGACATATCATTCTGCAGAATTAACTGTAATCTAATGGCAATATGATCACTGAACCCAGAATGTTCCCCTACACAAACCTTTGTCGTCTGTCCTGTCTTGTTCCCTTATAGGAGATCCAGTATTATGCTCTCTCTAGTTGGTACCTCTGAATATTGATTTAGGAAAAAAAAAATTCCTGAACACATTTGACATACTTCAATCTCATCCTGAGTTGATCATTAAATTGATCTGAGATATCTCATATCCTGGCAGAAGGGAGGCAACATACCATCTGAAATACTCGATCTCTTCCACAGAATCTCTTATCTGTCCCCCTAACTATGGAATCCCTTATCACTACAGCTCACCTCTTCTCCCTTCCATTCTTAGCCACAGGACCAGACTCCGTTCCAGAGACCTGATCACCATGGCTTGTGCTTGGTAGGTCATCACCCCAAACAGTATCTAAAATGGTACACTTGTTATTGAGGGGAACAGCCACAAGGGTGCCCTGCACAGTCTGCCTGTTCCCTTTCCTTCTCCTGACTGTCACCCATCTACCCTTCTCCTGCCTCCAATGTGTGATAGTGTCCCTGTAACTCCTGTCTCTGATATACAGTCCCTCACTTTTATAATAATGTTTGGGTCACCTGCCCTCTGCCTCCCGAATGATCCAGAGTTCATCCAACTCCAGCTCCAGTTCCTTAACCCGGCTTGTCAGGAGCTGCAGCTGGATGCACCTCATAGATAAAGTCTGACAACCCACATTCTAAAGGGGAGCATTTTCCTGTCTTGGCTGCCATTCTCACTATTTATGACTAGAAGAAAAAAATTGATATCTAAAACCTGCCCTTACCTGTGCCAACCTGCTGAATCCTTTTTGTTCCTCGAATAGGATGGTTCTTTCTTACTTCCACTCCTGCACCACCACCTTGGCCTCTTGAACCAAAGCCTTTCCACTCTGATTCAACCCACTCCAATGATAACTACTCTGCTACACAGTTCCTCACTTTTATAATAATAATGTTTGGGTCACCTACCCTCGATTGGCCTTCAACTTCTCCTATGTCTTCAACTGTTGAACTCAATTGCCCAATCATTTTCCTCCACCATTTTTTGGGTTTTTACTATAATCACAACGTCGGCAGACCTTTGTGTTTCTCTTCTACCTATTGTAGATAATTTCTCAGTTAATGGAATGAACAAAAGAAGATGACTGCTGAGATTTTTGCCTCTGGGTAGCAGAGCTTTGACCAGCCAGATGTACTATAGTGATGCTACTGTATACTTGGCTCAAATTTGGACACATTTTATTTTCCTCAGGCAGCTGCTTAGCATCTTCTGAGGTGCCAGTATGCAAACTACAGACGCTTCCACATATGGAGTGGAAAGTGGCTAATGTGGTTGATGGATTGGTCATTTGCAGAGTGGAGCAATCCTTCCAATGTTTATGCGGGGCTTTTATCTACTCCCGATGTACAAGCTGGAGGCACTCTTTATCATCCCAAATGCTTTGAATGTGTTAAAGTACTGACAGAAGTTTTCCACTGTGGAATCTTTACACTTCAATGCTGTGATGTCTGCCCAAATTATGAGCCTGTCTCACATTAGTATGGGACCTGTCAAGGAATGAGGACAGATCTATACACATTATCACAAACCAGCCGGGAGTATATTGTACCTCTACGCCCTCCATCTCCTATTTCTTTATTCCCCTTTCAACAACCCTCCTCTTCAGTTTTCCTTGTCATCTTGATAGCTGTCAAGGAAAGAAAGAGGACCTGAAGCATTAGTTCCTTCCCAGTCGTCAGTGTAGATCTAAAGCAGTGACTGAAACTCTAGTCACTGCACCCACTGGGAAATATGCAGGCAAATTTTCAATGAAGGAAAATGGGTGCAAACTATCTGAATGATTTTTTTTTTAAAGTAAATTTCATCCATTGAGATTATTTAGCAAGTTAAATGCTAGGGCTCAACGCAGCACCTTTTCGCACACTAAGTGGCCACAATCCAATATCTAGACAACTGTGTTTAGTAATATTGACTAAATATAAATTCTAGGCAGATGAGCTCAAGTAGACATTGAAGGGACTGCAAAGATCCAGCTCGAAGACAGAATTACCTACTGTATTGCACAACATTGCCCCCTCTTGCTGAATGTCTTGAAATACATGAGGACAAAGATTATGCTTTTTTCTGAGTTTAAAAAGTCCACTAGAATGAATCTTCCAACCTTTATTATCCTTTCAAACACATAGTTAAGGTTTTATGCATATTTAAAGTTTTATGTTCTTTAACATCTGAAACCTAATCAGCTATCTTCAATCTTTTAGATGATCATTGTGAAATAACTTTGAATTATCCAGTTCAAAAAAAGACTCATAGATTCCATTAGAAAATCCAAATCATGAACGTACAACATAAAAAAGTGGCCCCAAACCGACCCCTGAGGAACACCACTAGTAACTTGTAGCCAACCAGAATATTCCAACCTTCTGTTTCCTGCCAATCAACCGGTGCTCTACCCATGCCAGTATCTTCGGCTCTTATCTAGTTAAGCAGCCTCTTGTCAAAGGCCTTTTGAAAGTCCAAATATACAACATCCATTCATGTCCTTTGTTGAGCCAACTTGAGGTTTCCTCAAAAAATTTGAATAGGTTTGTCAGGCAAGATATTCCCTGAAGAAAAATCACATTGACTTTGGGCTTATCTTGTCTAGTCATGCACCCTCTAGCTACTCTGTAACATCGTCCTTGGTAATCAACTCCAACAGCTTCCTAACCATGGATTTTTAGGCTAATTTCTCTATAATTTTTGCTGCCTCCCTCCTTTTTTTTATGTAGTGGAGTGAGCTTTACAATTTTCTAGTCCTAAGGAAGCATTCCAGAATCTATTAAATCTTTGAAGATCATTAGTAATGCCTCCATAATCTCTATAGCTATTTCTTTGAGAACCTGAAGGTGCGTTCCATGTGGTCTGGGAGACCCTTAAACCTTTCATCTTTCCATGTACCTTCTCTCTGGTGATTGAGATGGCACTCCCCTCTCTTCCTTGACACCCTTGAAGACAGTGAATACAGATGAAAAACCCTTTCAGTTCAGACTCAGATTTCAGATTTATTGTCAGAGAAAATGCATGACATGACACAACCCTGAGATCCCTTTTGAAGTGCCAGTTGATGAAGTAGACAAAGATGATGTGGTCAAACAATAATCAGGGCTTTTATTAGCAGAAACTCATGGTACAATAATGCAAGACAATAGGTGCTTACACAGTTATACACAAAGGGAGTGTCCTTAACAGCAGTGATAATGCACAGCCAATGTTAGTACAGCAAGGCTCGCCAGAGGGGAGACAGGCAGCTTGGCAGACATTCACCACAGTCTCCCCCCAGCAGAAGAAGGGTTAAAACCAAAAGGACAGCTGCTGGGAAAAACTGAAGCAAGCGATGCATGGATACCATGTTTGGCATTGAGAATACTCTAACAGCCAAAATACGCCAGTATCTAGCAAGCAATCAAAATATAATGAGATGTTTTATGAATATGTCAGCCTATCAGTTTGTTTACGAATTCTGGTGATTTTTCTCAAAAAAAAGGTTGCTTCTTTGCAACCTTGGGAACTGGTACAGTTCCTGAGTCTGTTGTGTGGGAAGGACTGACTTCTGGACCTGCTCCAGAATCGCCAGCATGAGGCAGTGGAGCCTCAGCATGGCTATCTGAAAGCTTAGTAGGGGTCACAGGCTCACTCTGAGTAGGAGTGTGAGGAAAGGGCAAACCAGGCGAGGCCAGATCTCTTTTGAAGATATCCCACTCCCGTCTGGGAATTTAACATGACCGTTGTTGGGGTTGGTATGCAGTAGCTGAACTGGTTGGACTAGGGGGACTGTTTTACACGTCCGAGAATGGCTCTTCAGCAGCACGGTTCCAGGCTCAGATAAACAGGCTGGCCAGTCCATTACAGTTCCTGATTTCCTAGCAAAGGCAAACATACGTTCATGAGGTGTTTGATTTGTTGCAGTACACAATAATGACCGAATAGAATGTAGCGCCTCAGGCAGCACCTCCAGCCACTGGGTAACAGGGTAACCATGTGTTTTTAAAGCAAGTTTAACAGTCTTCCAGACTGTAGCATTAGCCCTTTTCACCTGCCCTTTGCCCTGCAGGTTGTATGACTGGTAGCAATCCCCTTCCGTAGCAGGGCTCGCCGCAGTTCAGCGCTCATGAATGCTGAGCCCCTATTGGTATGAATGTAATTGGGAAAACCAAAAATGCTGAAAATTCTGTCAAGTTACTTAATGTCAGACACCGACGAGAAGTCAGGGCAGGCTATTGCAAAAGGAAATCTGGAATATTCGTCAATTACAGTCAGGAAATATACATTTTTGTTGTTGGTAGATAATGGTCCTTTAAAATCAAAGCTAATCCTCTCAAAGGGTCGGGTTGCCTTGATGAGACTGACCTCCAGAGCTTTGAGTACCAGAGGTCTGCCATTTTGATTAAGGGTTCCTGCCAAGGCACTATCTTGAGGCATCAGTTTCCATTTGGAATGGCATATCCTCGTCAATGGATAAGAGTTCAGCTTTGGCAATATCAGCTTTAATTCTCTCGAAAGCCTTCAAGAAGGCGTGCTTTCGTGGCGTACTCCCGAACCCATTTGCAGTAGTAGGAAAAGAATCCCATACATCTTTTAAGGGCATTTGCTGAGACTGAGGGTGGTAACTTCTTAAGGGGGGCCATTCTTTCCGGTTGGGGTGGATTTTGCCCTTGTGGACCATGCAGCCCAGAATGGGTAGCTCTGTCGCGTTGAACACACATTTGACCTCGTTCAAGTGGGCAAAGCAGAATTACCACTAATTAGTAGAGCAAAAATAAACTGTACACAATGTAAACAAATAAAAGAACTGTCTTTTTTCTTCTGGCCATCCATCCCATTGGATGATGATGGTTCCTTTCAGTCATGTTATTGGGATACCCCACTCCTCAGAAAGGAACAGCATGTATGTGAATGGATTTAGGTGAGTAGGGGTTGCATGGATCCAGACCTACCCTCTTGACATCACCTCCTGGATCCAGTGGCATGATGAGGTCCAAGACAGCTGGGGAAAGTTCTGTTGCAGTGAATGGCCAGACAAAGCTTCGATGCAAGGAATGCTCTTCACGTTCTTCTCGGCAAATGTTTGCTAGATAGGTGTTGACCCTATGAAAGGGTTCATCTGTCCTTTGACAGGTCTCGTTTTTCATCCTGCACAGGGTCTAGCCACCCTCTGCACCAGCCTGGTGGGAGAGCTCGTTTAGTCGCTGACCACCTAGCCACGCAGCGGGTAGTACTGGGTTACATGGTACCAGTAACACTCAAGACGAGTGACCTGACACTCAAAAATCAACTGTACACAGCGTAAACAAATAAAAGAACTGCAAACAGATAATAAATGTAAACAAATGCGCAATACAGGGAGAACAAAAAGAAAATAAAATGCAAAAGTAAGAATCCTCAAACAAGCCTCTGTTTGAGTTTGTCGTTGAGGAGTCTGATGCTGTGCCTGAACCTGGTGATATGAGTCTTGCAGGACCTGCACCTCTTTCTAGTTCCTCTTTGCCTCCCATTACAATCATTTTCTGTCGGCCTTGCCTCTTTTTTACTTGTAAAAATGCTTTTAATATCCCTTTTGATATTATTTGCTAGCTTCCTTTCAAAGGTCATCTTCTCCTTCCTTATGATCTTTTAAAAGCTTCCCAATCCTCTACCTACCCACTAATCTTTATTTCCTTCTATGCCCTTTCTTTCTTTCTTTTTCACTTTGGCTTTGATGTCTCTTGTCAGCCACAGTTGCCTCATTTTTTCCATTCAAATATTTCTTCTTTTTGGAATATACCTGTCCTGCAGTAAAACACTTGTGGTCGAAGTACAAACATGATGGAGGAGAGTTGGAGGGAGGAGTAGTCGCAAAGGCAGGTGATAGGAAGAGAAAGCAGGGATGGGACCGCAGCAATCAAAGATGGCTAGGTGAAGAGAGAAGGATGGGAGGGAGGAGAATTGGGAAGGGGGAAGCAGATTAGCAGAAACCGGAAAAGTCGCTGTTAATGCCATCTGGCTGGAGAATGCCAGATGGAAAATCGGGTGTTGTTCCTCCAATTTGCAGGTGGTCTTGGTGGGATAATACACAAGGCCATGGACAGACATGTGAGTGTGGGAGAGTGACACAGAACTGAAATTGTTTGCCACTGAGAGGCCTCTGGTGCTGGTGCGACGGTGCTCAGCAAAGCGATCTCACAATCTGAGCCCCATCTCTGATGTAGAGAAGGCCAAAAAGGGAGCACCGGATGCAATAAATGCACAAGTGAAGTGTTGCTTCGCTTGAAAGTCCTGTTTTGGTCCCCGGACTGTGGTGAGGGAGGCGTTGTGGGTGCCTTGGCAAAGAATTGAACTTGTAATGTTGGCCATGAGTGGCAGTTGTTCAAACAATGATTCAGGCTGTATCTGCAAGCCATTGGATTTGATACCAAACTGGACACACAGAAGATTGCACTGCTACATGCCATGGCAGGATCTCAAGCACTAGATGTTCTCAAGGTGTTTGCTTTTGCCGAGGCAGCTGACCAGGGAAAGATCAACAAGGTTATCAAGATGTTTGATGGACACTGTTCACCAAAGAAAAATGAAACATTTGAAAGATATGTGTCTCAATCACACACACAGTTGCAGGCTTATTTTTTAATGGACTTGAAATTGAAAGCAAGAACGTGTAATTTTAGATTGCTGCAAGATTCAATGATCCACGATCAAATTGTGTTCAGAATTATTGACGAGAACGTGAGAGAGAGGTTGCTACAAAAGACGGAGCTTACCTTAGCAGGAGCTCTGAAGATATCCCACACCAGTGAATTATCTCTGCAGCAGTGAAAAAATTTGGTGCGAGTCCAAGGGACAGTGAAAAAGAACACATAGCTGTAGCCACAGTATCTGGACGCATACATAAACAGAATGAGATATTAGAAAAAAACAAAGGACAGAGAGACATTCAATTGTAAATGCTGTGGCACTCAACATGCAACAAAACAATGCCCAGCCTATGGAAAAGTCTGTAACAAGTGCAAAGAAGTGTAACTATGCAAAGGGAAACAAAACAGAAGTTAAACTGTTCACACTATAGAGGAAACTGCCCTCAGTGAATAGCCAAGTGTGAACAGAGTTGAGCAGGACAAGTGGAATGTGTCATTGCACGCAAATTGATCAGATATTCCTTTCAAGCTGGACAAGGGGCAAAGGTCAATTTGATCTGTGACCGCGACATCAGAGCAATGAAGGTAAAGCCATACATCCATCCAAATTCTGTTCAGCTCAATGCCTACAATTGACATGAAAGGCACATGTAGACTCAAGGTGAAAGTTAAAGATAAAGAGAACCACCTCATGCTTGCAGTAGTCCCATATGGACATGGCTCACGGCTTGGTGACAAAGCATGTGAAAACTTAGGCCTAGTCAAGGGGGTGTACAGCATTAATGGCACCAATGCACAGAACAGCATGGAGCAGGGCTTCTGAAACTTTTTTAGCACATGAAACCTTTTTGGGGAGTACTTGGAAATCGCAGAACCCCATAGTTACAAACCAGAAGTTGGCTGGAAGTTGAATAGTGTCAACTTCCAGTTCAAGTGTGGTTGAATTTAATTTAAATTAAATTATTTTTCTTAAAAGGTAAGCAATCTGAGGCAGTGCATTCAAAAATCCTATTTCTTAAGAATTTGATTATTTTGTTTCAACTGAATATTAATCAAATTGCAAACACAAATATCACCGACCTCCCAATCCCCAAATGCCCACCATCACCAGCCTTCCAGAACTGGGTTTCCAACCCATCCCCAGCTGCCTGCAGCCCAGATCTCCCAATGCCTCAGATGCAGGTATCCACCTGTGCCCCGTCTGCCCACAGATGGAGCGCTCCTGATGTCTCCAATGTGATTTTGCATCCCGACCCCTGCTACCTGCAGACTTGAGCTTCCAACACCTTCATCGCTAAACCCCATCCCAGCCGACCAGTTGCTGGAGCAACTGTCGCCTCCGCGGTGACCCCAGCTGCAAACATACCGTAGACACCAACACCTCAATCAACACAGTTCCTGATCCCGACTCTATCACCAGTTCCCACACCAAGCTCAGCAAGTGGGAAGGGGGGGAAGGAGGAAGTGAGTGAGAGGGTTAAGGAGTGAGTGAGTGGGGAGTGGTGCAAGAGAGTGAGCAAGAGGGAGGGGCAGGGAGTGAGTGAGAGGAAGGGAGGAGGAACTCAAAAACTACAGAGAGTCAGCAAAAGACATTCCTGCTGTATTGCACACGTGGAATATCTTTGTTTAAAAATGTGGCCAGCCTTGCACCAAAAGAAATGCGAGTCTCATTTGTTGAAAATGACATCTTGAAGCCTGAAATATACACTGCTGATATCAAGCCTTAAGACGCCATTTTGTTTTGTTTCGGTCAAGGCATCTGTTTGCTGCCATTGCAAAAACACAAAGATTTAAAGACACAGGTAAAAAGTAGTTTAAAGAAAAGTTGTTATTGCTAGTTAGTTATTACACCCCACTTCTTCTGTGGAAACCCCTGGGATCTGGTAAACACTGGCATAGAGGAAATACTGGATCAATTTCTAGACATCTTCAAGGGAATTGTTCGACCACTCACCTAAATGATACATTTAAAGGAGGATGCACACCCAGGAGTTTATGCCCCAAGGCAGGTTTCAACACACTAAAAGACAAGTTCAAGCAGGAACTTGACCAAATGGTGTCACTAGGCATCATAAAGAAAGTGGAGGAGCCCATAGAATGGGTGAACTCAATGATGTGTGTGTCAGACCCATGATTTGCCACTATCTGCAATGAGTTTGTGTGTTCTCCAGTGTCTGCATGGATTTCCTCTGGGTGCACCGGTTTTCTCCCATGTGGCAGACATATGGGATTAGTAGGTAAATTGGTCATCTGAGTGTATTTGGGCTCACGGACCTGAAGTGCCTGTTTCTGTACTATCTCTCAATAAAAAAAATAAATTAAGATTAAAATATGACTTGTGAAAGACCCAACTATTCCCTGGGGCAACTTCAAATGATGCAGAAGTGCTCAGTGACTTATTTTGGGGAAGGGGAGGAGAGTTGAACAGTTATTTATGAAATGTTCAAAGTGTCTCTCTATAAATAAGTGATCCGGGTTCACCATTTCATGGAATACCCAGTCCATATATATGTCCAGTAACAATTATCATTGCTGTGGTTCAGTTGTGTTCAACTATATCTGTGCTGCAGTCTGCATTTTCTGGAGCCACTGCTGACTGTGGTGTATTTGTGGCTGCCTCGGATCAAAGCATTACAGAAGATCAAAGTATACAGGAGATGACAGTAATGTGGTTTGATATGTGCTGTGGAAAGAACTTCAGCTGATTGACGGAATAATATCAGGCCTAGAAATTAGATGCGATCTCTGCACCACTGCACTGACAGATGTGAAAAATGAACCAACATAAAAATAGCAAAAATAAAATGTGGTGAAGTATCTTTTCTGGATTCTTACAATGTGGGATTGCAGTGGTGATAGGAGCTACCGTTAATTTCATATGTGTGAGTATGATGTTCAGATCCAATGAAATTCTTGCTTGCTGCAACTACATAGGAACATAAAGGATACAAACAATAAGTTTAAATTAATCAACACCATGTACCTTGGAGAAATAAAAGATAATAAATATACAGTATAAGGATAAATGGATAAGTATTCACGGTTGCAGAGGTGCAAAGCAAAATATTCTTTCAATGGGTCAGACGGATTTTTGGTGGTGTTGTAATCAGGTTGGTATAGGGAGGTTCAAGAGCACAAAGCTTTTTGAAAGATGTTTTTCTTGAAACTAGAAGTGCTATATATTTTCGGCTTCGATACCTTCCCCTGAAGGTAGCAGTGAGACGAGAATGAGTCCAGGGTGATGTGAAAGAGTAGTTCTGTTCCCAGCAAATATCTAAGCAGTGAACACTGTGGGCTAATGATCTGAAAACATTCCTATTACTTCCATTGTGGAATCTTATCTTAACGAAATTAAAAAAAGACTAGAATAGCAAAAGCTAGCATGAATCAGTATTAGTATTAAAGCTTGGTGTTTGTGAAATCTTGAATAATTGCAATAAAAACATATTTATTTCACTGATATATTTAATGGAGGGAAATCTGATGCCTTGATCTGATTTTACCTGTGTATAACTTCAGATCTATATCAATGCAGTTGCCTCTGGAAATGAATCAGAAAGTCAATTAGTTTTATCAGATGATTTCAAAATGGTTCTTTGCAAATTTCTCAAGGGAGATTAGAGATGTCCCATGAATGCTTATTGCGGTAACTAGCCCAGACTCCCTGAATGAATAACCAAATTGCTTTGAACAAGGTAACTAGCCCAGACTCCCTGAATGAATAACCAAATTGCTTTGAACAAAAAAAAACTTGTAGTTATTCACACTTACAGGTTGACACTCTTCATTGAAAGGGAATTTCAAAAGCCACATATGATATGCTCCAGTGATCATATTGCTTATTCAGGGTAGTGACTGAGAATGCATTGCGACATTGATTTTTATTTTTTACATGAGCAAAATACAAAATCATATCAAAGCATTGTGCTTAAGTGTAATAATGACTCACCTTAACAATTGTAAGAAGATAGAGGAAGTGAAATTTGGAGCTTATCTCGAGAGGTTCTCTGAATTGGATATTATCACCTGTCTGCTGACATTTTAGCTCTCAGCCTTGATTCATATTCTGACAATTTGGAGTTAGACTGCAGCAAAATGTATCTGTCTGCCCCAAAGCAAAATAACTGACATGGCTCCTTCTGTGAAATCATCTATGAGTTAATTTTGTGATTTTAGGACCTTTTGTTCCTTGTACATGAGAAAAGACTTTTGAGGATGTATCTTTGTTACGAGCCCAAAGGACCCTAAAAACCAGCAGTAATAAACATTCACCAAGACAAGTAGTCACTTAAACAAAATTTGTTTTTAATGATCTTTAAACATAAAAACAGAATTGAACTTTAACTCATCTCTATTAACTTAACTAACCTAACTTAACTCCCTTCTAATTCTAAGTGCACATGTATGTAATGTGTGTGTAAATTTAAGAAAAGTTCTTTGGTTCACAGTTCATTCTCATTTCTTATTCTTCCAAGTTCACTGATTGCAGGCAATTTTTATACTGTGCACAGAATTTAACATGTATAAAGTTCACCAGGCTTTGGTGCTCGAAAGGTAAATATTTACTGCTCAGGAAAGTTCTTTGTAGGTTTGAAGAGATAGATTTGTTGTTCCAGGATTTCCACAACTGAGGTACCACCATTAGTCACCTTGATGTCTTGCTGATAGAAACTTGCCTCATCATGGTTCTCCAAATGATTACCTCTTTCTTTCAGGTCATCACAGAGTTCCTTTCTGTTCCACTTATTCCAAGAGAAACACTTCCAGCCATCCGCCACTCTGGAGTTTCTGCTTCAGTTCCAAACAACTTCTCCAGCTTGTTTCAGCTGTGAATTTTCAGTCTCTCTCTCTCTCCATCTGAGATTTCAAACTGCCAGCACATGTCCTTCTTTCTCTCACTTGCAAAAGACCCCTCCTTCTCCAGCAAACAATATGAGACAGTCTTCTACTCCCATGTGTTGTTTTTAGGTAAACAAGAACCCAGGAGTCTCCTTTGAGTGAGCACTTTGCAAAAAGGTCAGAAGTCTTGTAAAAAATTTTCAACACAGATGACCTGTCTCAAGTCCATTCATTTCATGACATCATTTCAATTAAAATGTGCATAGCATTCTCCATAGTTTCTGTAAAGTCACTAAATATGAATTCTTCAGTATTTCAAATAAGATCTGTTTTAAAATGTGTGTATGTAACCTACTCTAATTTTACCAATTTATCTCCCAAATACATCTACAAATATTACATTACATCTTGTCCAATATTTTTTTTCAAATCAAAGTTATGTGTTCTAATTGATATTTTGGTTATGTGATGCAGCACACTGCCCAATGAATGAGATCCTCATGGAGTCATCAGGAGTCATCTTAAGCCAAGGCTTCCCAGGGAATTACCGACATTTCCAAACGTGCTCATGGATTATTAAAGTGGATCCAGGCTATAACGTTACACTTCAGATTGAATTCTTTCAGAGTGAACGGCAGTTTGATGAACTGGAAATATTTGATGGTAAATTAATAATATTTAATATTCAAAATTGTTATATTAGCCTACTCTAGATATGTTGCATGATGACATTTATAATGGAGCTTTTTATTGTTCCCCTTACTTCTTCCCTTGAGCAGAATCTTTGCCATTGATTTGGTTCGTGGGCCTTATTTTTTTCTCCATTATATCGCTCATGGGCCCAGATGTTTTGATCTTCCTCAGAGATGCAGACCTAATCAGAGTATTACTCAGCTCCCATTAACGAGATTGTGAGCCAGATAAGTTGTCAAGCTGTTCAATTACCTGAGAAGCTTTTCATCCTGATGCCATCCAACATGTTTGTGTGTTTATTCAGAGGTCCTTAGTTTTGATTTCACCTCCCATTTCTGCCAAGAAAGATCATTGTAAAATTCTTACCACGATTCTGCTTCTGTTCGAACCACTTGATCATGTAATATTTTGATTATTTCAACCAATATCACTGTTCAGTAAATTTACTCACAGTATTTAGAGAAATGATTATGAATTTTCCTCAAAACATTTTATTCACAGGGAGTACTGTTTTTGAATCATTTTCTTGCACTCCTTTATAGGAATAAAATTGTGACTTTTAAAAGGTCTTTGATCTAAAATATTAACTGCTATTCTCTCCAAAGATACTTTAGATCCTGTGGAGATTTCACATTTGCAGCATCAGAATTTTTTCCATATTACTTTTGTGCAATGTATCTCAAAGGTGCGTTTGAAGTACACACACAACATTTTTTTATTTCTTTCTTCCTCTCTCTCTCTCACCACCCCGCCCCCTCTACTAGAGGCCAACAAGGTGAAAGTCGTGACAATAAAGAGTTGTGTCACTATTGAGAGTATGACTGGCAAAATTAGAACGTGCATAGTATTAAATCTTTTTTTTTCACTGGACCAGAGTTGATCAGTTATCTAATTATCTATCCATGTATGTGATCAGAGTTTGCATTGAATGTTGAGTTGAGATTCTTTTTGACAGTAAATTGGGCAAATCCAAATGTGTCACATTCTGGTATGAATTGAATGATGAGCAAAGTTTTTAAAAAAAACTTTATTTAAAAGAATTTACACAACTTACAATCAAACATAACAGAAAAAAAACAATTATTTGGAGATATGAAAAAACCCCCGCCCACACTCCCACCCCTTCAGCCAGCCCTCTTAAGGGGAGCCAAATATAAAGATAATACAGTGATTATGAAGAATATTTCAAAGTATTTCTAAATTCATATACTTCAAATAAGAAGACCACAATTTAACAAAAAAATGAATAATTATAGTCCAGATTACATGTAATTTTTTCCATAATGATACAACTTCTCAACTCATTATGCCAGCGTGTTATATTAACCTCCACATTATCCTTCCAAGCTACACGTTTTAGTGCTACAGACAACACTAGACGTACAAATGCAATTTGAAATTTATCCAACCCTAGTCCTTTCGAAGAAACCATATATTTCAACAAAAAAATTGATGGGTCTGACGGTAATTTAATCTTAAATAATTTTTCCAAAACCAACCTAATTGCTTCCCAAAATGGTTGTACTTTAAAACAAGACCAAACAGCATGTAAAAATGTTCCAGTACATAGTCTACATCTAAAACAAGAATCCGAATTACTAAATACATATTTTTTCAATTTCTCTGGAGTCAAATATAACTGATGTAAAAAGAGTATAATTAACCAACCCATAACGTCATTCTTCACTTTAGTTGCACTATCAGAATACATAACTTCCCAATTATCTTCCGGAAAAATATAGGTTAAATCGCTTACCCATTTCAGCCTAGATTTCTCCAATTCTGGTTTATCCATGCTATCGTGTAATAATTGGCACATATCTGAAATATAACCTTTCTTAGGTACAGAAGAAATCAAAGACTCAAATTTCATCAACATGGGTAAATTCATCTCTTTACCATAATTATCTTTTATCAAAGCTCTGAGTTGATAATACATAAACAGAGAATTTACAGATATATCAAATTTCTCCCTCAATTGAATAAAAGAAAGAAATTGGCCTTCTTCAAAACAGTCCTGAATTATCTTTATGCCCTGAGAATTCCATCTCTTTAAATGATTATTAAACATTGAAAAAGGAATAAGCTGGTGATGATATAACAGGGTTTGAATTGATAATTTACCCTTTGATCCTAAAACCCTGTTTCTTTTAACCCGTATCCTTAACAAATGTTATAATACAAGCATATTACATTCCCACAATAAGTCCACATTCCATTTCAATATAAACTGATGTATCTCAACTTCAGATATACAAGCTATTTCCATCTTTGTCCATCTCGAAGGTTGGTCCACATCCATCAATCTGCTAATGAATTTCAACTGAGCTGCATCATAATAATTTTGAAAGTGAGGTAACTGCAATCCACCTAAAACATATTTCCATGTAAGTTTATGTAAAGTTACTCAGGGTAATTTTCCTTTCCATAAAAATGCCTGCACTGCCCTATTCATGTCCTGAAAAAAAACCCTTTGAAAGTAAAGATGGTATAGACTGAAACAAATATTGAATTCAAGGAAAAATATTCATTTTAACACAATTTACTCGACCAATTAATGTTAATGGCAAATATTTCCATTTAATCAAATCCATTTAAATCCTTTTTAATAAAGGGACATAATTCAATTTATATAAAGACTGGTAGCCTGTGTTTACTACCACTCCCAAATATTTACTTCTATCTGACCACTTCAATTTTATAATACTTTTATATTCTGAATAATTTTCATCCGCAACTGGCAATATTTCACTCTTATACCAATTTACTTTATATCCAGTTAGCTCTCCAAATTTTAACAAACAATCTTGTAAATATTTCAAAGACAGTTCTGGATCTGTCAAATATACCAGCACATAATCTGCAAATAAATTAATCTTATATTCATCCTCCCCAATTTTCTTTCCTTTAATCTTATCATTCTGTCTTATTGTCTGAGCTAATGATTCAATAGCCAATGCAAATAAGGCTAGTGACATGGACAACCTTGTCGAGTCGAATGCGTTAAGTTAAATGATAAGGAAATTTGACCATTTGTCACCACCCTATCAGTTGGGTTTATACATAAGGCCTTAACCCAGCCTATAAAATAAGGACCAAAATTAAACTTCTCTAACACCTTAAACAAAAATTTTCACTCGATCCTATCAAAGGCTTTTTCCACATCCAGCACAACCACATTGGATGGTTGGGTTGCTGTTTAAATGCATTGACTAATGTTATCAATCTAAGAATATTATCAGACGCTTTTCTATTTTGAATAAAACCTGTTTGATCTACGTGTATCAACTGAGATAAATATTTGGCAAGTCTATTCACCAACACCTTTGCTATAATTTTATAATCTACATTTAATAAAGAAATATATCTAAATGAAGATACTTTAAATGGGTCCCTATCTTTCTTAGTAATCACAATAATTATAGCACTTGAACAAGATTTCAGTAACAACTGTTCCTCTGTTACTTGCTGCAACACATCTCCAAATATAGAAGATAAATCTTCATAAAATACTTAATAAAATTCAACAGAAAATCCATCATCTCCTGGTGACTTTCCATTTAGTATCTCTTGTATAGGCTCTTTAATCTCAAAATCCGTAAATAGAGCTTCCAATTCTTTAACCTCATCCTCCCCTAAAACAGGTAAATTTAATTTAAATAAATAGGGTTTGATAGAACCAGCATCCTGCTTTCCCTCAGAAGTATATAATTTTTCATAGAATGAATAAAACTGATCATTAATTTCCTAAAATTTATAGGTAACTATTGAATTCTTTTTCACAGCATTAATAATTCATGATGTTGGTTCTGTTTTTAATTGCCATACTAATACATTATGAGCTCACTCACCCAGTTCGTAATAATGTTGCTTAGATCAATAAAGTTGATGTTCATACTGATAAGTTTGTAAAGTATTATAATGTAATTTCAATTTCATTAAAGCAGCTTCTTTTTATCTTCTGTAACATATTTCTGAAATGCCTTTTCCAATTCAGCAATTTGTTTCTCTAACATTATGCTTTCCGCCGCATATTGCTTTTTACTTTCGTAGTATAATTAGTAATTTGCTCTCGTAAATATGCTTTCAAAGCATCCCACAATAAAAAATTACTACATACTGAATTGACATTTTCAGCCAAAAACAAAGTAATCTGCTCCTTAACAAAAATAATAAACTCTGGTTTCTTCAATATCATTGTATTAAACCTCCATCTATAAGATGATTGTACTACTTCTGAACATACACAGGAAAAAAATGACATAGAATAATCCGATATAACCTGACTTTTATACTCAACCTGAAATACTCTACCTTGAAGATGTGCCAAAAACAAAAAAAAAACCTATTCTAGAAAAGGAATCATGTCTAGTGGAATAAAATGAAAAGTCTTTCTCTGTAGGGTTTACTCTCCTCCAAACATCAACCAGATTCAAATCCATCATCAAAGCTCCTATTTGTTTTGCCACCTTTAATTTCCTTATACTTTTCGGAGATCTGTCCAATAAAGAATTAAAATCTTCCCCAACCAAAATATTATTATTGGCCTGATTAAGCAATAAAAAAGCCTCCAACATAAACCATTCATCATCTACATTAGGTGCATAAATATTTAACAAAGTCCACGATTCAGCAAAAATGTTACAATTAACCAAAACCCTCCCAGTATTTCCTTCAAACAATTCCAATTCAAATGGTAATTTCTTATGAATTAAAATCGCTACACCCTTTGCTTTAGAATTAAAAGAAGAAGAAAATACATGATCAACCCACTCTCTCTTCAATTTCAAATGTTCTTTTTCAGTCAAATGTGTTTCTTGCAAAAAAGCAATATCAACTTTCATTTTTCTTATGTAAGCCAAAACTTGTTCATGCTTAATTGGGTTATTCAAACCGTGAACATTAAAGGTTGCAAAATTCAAATTAGACATTTCTTAATCTTATAATATACTCCACTACTATAAAATAATGCTCCCCTTCTAATTCACTAAATATTGTAAACCGCCCCCCCTTATGTAAATATTCCAAAAAAGGAAGAAATATCTAACAATCCCCAAAACAAACTACTAAAAAAGTAGTAGCCCCCTAAAAATCTGCGTGTGGTAAAACCCACTAGTGGCAGATGACTAAAGGTCTAAGTGTCATCCACCCCACCCCACCCAGTCAGACTTTAACAAAGTACTGAAACAAAAATAATCAACCCAGTGATTCCAGTCCCAACGATTGGTCTGGATCTTCAATATCAAGAAGATTTGGTGTCGATTCAACTTTCTTCCCATTCTTTCCATGTTTTCCATTTTTCCCATTTCCATTACCATTTACCCTCCTCTTAGGTGACAGTGATGACGATCGTCCATTTCCTCGTAAATCTGGTAATGAATTAGCAAAAATTAATGCATCGTGATCATTTTCAAAGAATTGAGATTGATAGTTCCCAGATAAAACTTTCAACACGGCCGGATAACGAAAGGCAAATTTATTTCACTTTCGCCACAATACTTCTTTAGCTGAGTTAAATTCTCGGCACCTTCTAATAATTTCTTGACTCAAATCTGCATAAAAAAACACCCTATTATTCTGGTCCATCATTAGAACCTAATTCTGTCGTGCTTTCTGCACCGCCATTCATAATATCATTTCTCTGTCCTGGTATTTCAAACAGCTAATCAAAACTGCTCGTGGTGGTTGGCCTGGAAACAGTTCCTTCCTTAGTGGTCTATGTGCACAATCTAACTCCAGACCATCCGGAAAAAATGTCTTGCCCAACACCTGAGGAATCCATTTCTTAAAAAACTTTACCGGATCAGAACTTTCTATATCTTCTGGAAGACCTACTATTT
The DNA here is from genome assembly GCF_036971445.1 of Narcine bancroftii. Taxonomy (NCBI): domain Eukaryota; kingdom Metazoa; phylum Chordata; class Chondrichthyes; order Torpediniformes; family Narcinidae; genus Narcine; species Narcine bancroftii. Next base: position 165,967,460 of record NC_091476.1, on the reverse strand, counting down.
TTACATTATTTCTTCGACCCTGATTTTCTAATGAATCAATCTTCTTCAATAATTCCTTCTTCTGGATCCCCCAATCTGCGAACAAATCCTCCACTTTTTCCATTTTTTTATCTATTATGCTCCACTTGGTTCTTACATTCAAAAAAAGCTTCTTCAATCTTTTTTAAATTATCTTGTACAGTGTCCACTGATTTTATACATCTACTAACATCACTTTTAGCTACATTAATATCTTGCTTTATGCAAGTCATTTCTTCACATTTTAGTTTTCACTTCCATAAATCCTTGAGTCATTTGTATTGACATATTCTCCATTTGATGATCAATCCCTTCCAAAATTGCGAACACAGAATCCAGTCCAGGTTCCATCACCTCCCTTTGAGGCCTACCTTCTCTGATGTCAGTCCCCATTTCTTCCTATGTAAGTTCATGTAACGTTGATCTTTCTTCCTCCTCTAGCATCATAGGTCCTCTTCCAGTGCGGCTGTGGGTCTGGACGCCCATCGACAGCGTGCCAACCTCGTCAGCCCACCGCCGTTCAGGCTCCCCCACAGCCCACACCTTGTCCAGTAATTCCCGGACCAGTGACGCTCCACGCATGCCCTGCAAAGTCGTCTTCTTCTTTGGCTTGGCTTCGCGGATGAAGATTTATGGAGGGGGTAAAAGTCCACGTCAGCTGCAGGCTCGTTTGTGGCTGATAAGTCCGATGCGGGACAGGCAGACACGGTTGCAGCGGCTGCAGGGGACAAATGGTTGGTTGGGGTTGGGTGTTGGGTTTTTCCTCCTTTGCCTTTTGTCAGTGAGGTGGGCTCTGCGGTCTTCTTCAAAGGAGGTTGCTGCCCGCCAAACTGTGAGGCGCCAAGATGCACGGTTTGAGGCGATATCAGCCCACTGGCGGTGGTCAATGTGGCAGGCACCAAGAGATTTCTTTAGGCAGTCCTTGTACCTCTTCTTTGGTGCACCTCTGTCACGGTGGCCAGTGGAGAGCTCGCCATATAACACGATCTTGGGAAGGCGATGGTCCTCCATTCTGGAGACGTGACCCACCCAGCGCAGCTGGATCTTCAGCAGCGTGGACTCGATGCTGTCGACCTCTGCCATCTCGAGTACTTCGACGTTAGGGATGAAAGCACTCCAATGGATGTTGAGGATGGAGCGGAGACAACGCTGGTGGAAGCGTTCTAGGAGCCGTAGGTGATGCCGGTAGAGGACCCATGATTCGGAGCCGAACAGGAGTGTGGGTATGACAACGGCTCTGTATATGCTTATCTTTGTGAGGTTTTTCAGTTGGTTGTTTTTCCAGACTCTTTTGTGTAGTCTTCCAAAGGCGCTATTTGCCTTGGCGAGTCTGTTGTCTATCTCATTGTCGATCCTTGCATCTGATGATATGGTGCAGCCGAGTCACTGACCGCCCAAATGCGTCTTCTGACGCTACACTGCGCGCTCCCGGACTGCCAGGCAGTATTGTGGGCTCATGGGTCTGTCTTCGCTCTGCCGATCTGCCTGTGCCCCCAGACTCGTGGGGGCATGAGTCAGGGCCGGCCGAGCCCGTCACTGAGCCAGCGCCATCTTGCGATTGCGCAATCGGCACTGGCGTAATACTTAACTGAGCAGGAGTCCTCTGAGGCTTGGGGACTCCAGTCAACAACTTTATGGCTTCAACTTGGTAAGTAGGCCTCAGTTCTTCAACACTTTGGTAAGGGAATTTCTTTTGCAATTGAGCTTTTGATTTTTTCACGTTTGCAGCCATTGCAATCCTCCAATATTCCAAAGTCTGTACATAATATTTTAACCATTTTTTACACATTTTAAATTCGGGTATTTAGAAGTCTAACTGGGCAAAGGTGGAACCACACGTCTTCCCACTACGCTATCTTGCCACGCCCCCCGAGCAAAGTTAAAAAGAATTAAATTTTGCATCATGAAGGAGTGTTCACTACAGTGGCTCACGTTGGTATGGAATTCCTCATGACCAGATGGATGTTGACAGAAATAAATAATAGATCTGGAAGGGAAGAAGGTCACCTTCTGAAGTTTAAAGCTTCACGATCATGCTTTGCTGAAACGCTAGCTACCCAATCACTCATTCTGTTCTGTTTCTACCACTGGGAGATGGGAATGGAAAGTGATCAGTGTAACCTCTGCCAGTCGGGTGTTCTTGCTAGTGCTTGACTGTCGAGTCAAAGCCCAACTTCAGCTGTACGCCTTCATGATTTCTACATTTGATTACAATCAAGAACAAATCAATGGGACTGGGCTGATGGGCCTGTTTCTGTGCTGTAGTGTTTTGTGATATGGAGATAAGCATTCAGAAAATTAAAAATAACATTAAAGATGTTTTAAATCTACACGTTTCTGGCTGAAAAAATTTAAATCTAGGAAAAGATGCACATCACCTATCAAAACATGCTTTCACTGTTTCAGCCATGACATTTTCACAGTGCCTTTTGATATATCCTGGCAATGCCTCTTGAAACGGTGTGGTGCAAAATGAATCTATCACCTGGTGTAGCTGGAGTAGGCTGCTGTGTTACATAAAGATGTGTGCTGGATGCAGACTTAAGTTAAATGTTGTTGCTCTCCACAGGATCCTCGAGCCAAAACCCGCTGCTCATCTCTCTCAGTGGCAACTACACATCTCCAATAACAGTTGTCAGCTCAGGCAACAAGGTTTACCTCCGCTGGTCTTCTGACCATGCCACCAGCCGGAAAGGATTTAAGATAAATTATTCAGGTCAGTAGCTAAGTGGGCAGAGCTTTACCACTGATGGCAATGTCACCTTAGATCACAGAATGTAACAGAGGGAGCCGCACAAGATAATTTAATTAAATGCAGTTAAATGTGTTCTCGCAGGCCTTGAATTTCACTTCAAGATTTGTATGTGGGTTCTGTTATAACACTCATGAAAATGTTTTTGCAAAGAGCAGAAAGTTGGAGAAAATATCAGTGTCCTAAAGCAATATCCTCTATTTGTTTTCTAAACTGCAATATGAACTGTTTTTTGTCATTCATTATTTGACTCAAGAAGAATCTTCAAACAAAAAAATACAATGGATGGCAAGATAGGCTCCAGTTTAATATTTTAACTCTGTAATAGCCTCCACTTTTTTTTTTGCTGAACTCCAGGACAAGTCCTTGTGCTCAGGTTCCTTCTCAGAAGCAATGGGTCATGGTAGCGGGCGCTGCCAGAGCCGCTATAGAGCAGTAGCGGCAGCACTGACACTGGTGCGAACCCGCGGGGAAAGGGGGAGCAGAGGTGCAGTGCTCCAACGGGGTCCAGCCACCCAGTTGACTGCTGCTGGTTCCGCAAATGAACAGCCCGTTGCGGGAGCCGACGGTAGTTTGAAATCCCGGAATATCTGCAGCTGTGAGAGAGTGCAGACCCCAGGGAAGTGGAGGACTGGAGCAGGAGCTGGAATGCTGGAATATCACCCCCATCTCCACCCCCCCACACTGTCTAAGAAGGAGAAGCGGAGGAAACAACCCGTAGGGACAGTGACCATGGTGGTGGACCAGTGAAGAGGCTCCGCAACTGAGAAACCAGTGCATGTGGTGGACTGCTGGCGACTCGAAGTGAGGAACAAGCATAAGTTGTGGGCTACTGGCGATTGCTGCCAAGAAACTCATGCCAGGCTGCGGACTGTTGGAAATTGGCTCAAACTGGCTGTAGGGGCAACAGATATCGAAACTGGGAAGCGAGAATGTGCTGAGGGCGCTGAAGGGTCCCTAACCATATCAGAGGTTCGGATCTGGAGCTCCGGTTGCCAATGGTTTGGACCAGGCTCTGTGTGGCTGTGGGTGCTGCAGAAGTGCTGGAGGCAAATCTACAGACCTCAGTGACTCTGAGCGGGCTCTCTTTGCTTCTCTCTCTCTGCGTCTTGACAGTAAGAGGCCATTTCTGCTGGTGGTGAATTTGTCTGCCTTGCAGACAGGCAAAAGGAAATTTCATATAATGTGACACTGTTTTAATCTATGAAAATTAATTTATTCATGAAAGACACATCCAGACTCGCCTGTGAGGCCTCTATTTTTGACTTGCTGGAATAAAAAACCTCTGTCAAAATGAATTTACAACTGGTATGCTCAATACCCAGTTTTAATGTATTTTTATCCAGATCAGGAATTCTATAAAGTCACAATATTTGATGAGAAATGACTGCTATTGGTCCATGGCTTTTTCTGTTGTCTGAAAAGAGAAAGCCATTCTCTTGCATGAGGGGAACCTTGAAATTTGTCAGAAAAGAATCGTGGGTTCTTTTTATCTTGATCTAACTCATTTGATATCAAATAAAATAAGGAAGGATGCAGAACTGAGACTATTTCATTTGATTATCATAGGACACTTTGGTTGTGCCACTTCTCCCATTTAAAACAAAATAGCAGCTTGATGCGTGCTCCTTTCGAATGATTTCTGCTGCCATGTTTCAGTCCATTTAAGCTCCATTTTTCTTATAATAATGATTTTTTAGATTTGGAATGATAGTTGGAGCTCTTCCTCAAAATATCCACTTATTTCTTTTCAGTGGTGCCACAATTTCAAGAAGTGTTAACAAGAGCAAACAATTGGTTGGCGGGTGGGGGGGGGGGGGTGGGGTGGTTGGTTCTTGTCATCAACTCTTCACTTTGAGTGCAAGGTCACTCGTATGAGTGCTACTGGTACCAGGTAACCCAGTGCTACCTGCCGCATGGTTGGGTGGTCAGCGACTAAACTGGCTCCCCCACCAGGCTTGCCTGGTGCGGAGGGTGACTAGATACCGTGCAGGATGAAAAACGAGACCTATCGAAGAGTCAACGGCCATCTAGCAAACACATGCCGAGAAGTGCGGAAAGAGCCATCCCTTGCAACGAAGCTTGGTTTGGCCATTCACTTCCCCCAGTCGTATTGGACCTTACCATACCACTGGATCCGGGAGGGGATGTCGAGAGGGTGGGTCAGGGCCTGTGCAACCTCAACTCGCCTAAATCCATTCACGCACACGCTGCTCCTTTCTGAGGAGTGGGGCATCCTCATATCAAACCTCACAAACTGACTGAAAGGAACCATCACCATCTTATGTAATGGATAGCCAGAAGAAGAGCAATTGAAGGACAATTTGCCTTTGCCGAAGCAACAAAGTGGAATGAGGAGAAAAATAGAAATAGATGATGAATTCAGCTTGGCTTGTCATGCAGCCAATAAGAATCTGTAGGACTTATCTGCCTGATTTTAGCACCATGATTACAATCTAAACCAGATGGTAGCCATGGCCTTGTGTCTGGCATCATAGAGGGGGAGGTGTTTCATCTTTTATTCGTCTGTGTGAGTTCTTGACAACATATGGATGAAGGAAAAGGTTCTCTACTTTAAAGTGGTAAACAGCACCACGAGGCAGCCCCCATTACAGATGTTGCAGACAGTGTCTCCTGCTCTGTGTGCCAGCCCCCTGCTGGCAGCCAAATATAATCAAACAGTAATTATAATCAAAACCTTGCTAGTGGCCATGCAAACATGATGACTATCATTACAGAAGGAATTTAAAGCAGTAGTTTTCAAACTTGATCTGAGGAAATATTAAGTACCTCACCCCTACCCTTAAAACTACTTGTCCTGTCGTCTGGACTCTGCAATTATAGAAATATTAGAGCAGCCATTGTCAACCATGGCCATATGGCCCCATGAGGGCCACAGCGTATTTAAGGAAGTCACAGGCTAAAATCATAAAATATTATTTGTTCTTTTATGTAGTCGGTAGGAGAGAAGTTCAGAAGAAACCAACAAAATGGCTGCTTCACAGGGAAGAGAACTGAGCCAAATTCAAAGGGGGTCAAAGCCAAAAAAAAAGGTTGAGAATGACTGATATAGTGCAACATGAATAATTCTCCAATTTGTTGTGAAACAGAGAAACATCCAATATGGAAGACTGGATAATGATATTTTAAGGAGTTCCAAAAGAAACTTGGGGATCCTCTGCAGAAAGGAAGACTGAAAATTGATTTTGAAATCAAAAAGAAGTCAATTAAATACATTTGTTGCATGTAAAAAGAAATTCCTGCTTTGATTTATGTTCACAAATTTCAATTGCTTACCTGTATCTTGACTGGTATTAAGTTATAGCTTTACAACTGAATCTAATTAATTTCCTTTTTTTGTCATTTTGAGGTCAAGTTTATCACTTCATTGAATATCCATGTATTTGTAAACTGAAGTGTTATTTTGGGAAGAATCTTGTGAAGATGAATTAATCCTCATTCCTTTCTGCTCACCACCCCCGGCAAGACATTTCTGCAATCTTATCCATGTTTCAGATATAAATGTATTTGTTCTGTTCTGAAATCTAAAGCTGACATAAGCGCAAGGATAAAGCCATTAATCTAGAGTATTATTGAGCAGCAGTGTGAGATGAGGCTGGGAGAAATTCTATCACTGGTCGATAAGAATACCACGTTACAATGTCACAGCTGCGATTAACAAGCCTTTTAAACACAATGTGATGATCTGACCATTTTGCTGAAAGAAGATGTTGGATGATCCAGAACAAAGAATGAACAACATCAAAAACTCACAATCAATAGAGCCCACTGAATCATTTCAGAGACACAGCATTGAGGATGTTAGTCTCCCATTAAATCAAACCACCTGCTTCCATTTATATTTTGTTTTATGTTTGTAGATATACCAGAGTTTCGCAGAAGAGGTATATATTCCAAATCCTTAAATTGGGATTAGTCATGAGGAATGAAAATATGGGGAAAAGGCTGTTTCAACATGGTGATTTACTATCACTAATTGTCCTTAAGGGATTAGACCCCAGTGATGTTGAAATGGTGGAGAATGGAGAGTAAAGAGGTTTAGGGAAAGCTTTGTTAAAATCAATTCATATATTAATTTTTAACATGAGTATTGATGCAGAGAGAGAATTGGAAGACAGTGATGAGATTGACAGAATGATGCTTCTGAGCACAGGAACAGAAGAAACTTGGAGTTGCTGTCTGTATTGCAAATGATGTTTTTAAAATCCTGCTGTCCTAACCATCTAATCCAGTGATTCTCAACCTTTTTTCTTTTGTGATAGAATATAGATATGTTTTTGGGAGATAAATTGGGGCAGGGTTTTTAGTGTAGGTCACATCCAAACACTTTAAAACAGATCTTATTTAAAATACTGGAGCTCTGCCTATGCTAGACATGCTGGGGCCAACAGCCTTTGCAAAAGCTTTGGAGAGTGCCCAAGAGACTTCACTAATGGATTGTTGTTTACATAAAGGCAACAGATGAAAGAACTCGTCGGAGCCGCAGATTGTCTGGAGGGGAAATTTCTGTTCTAAGAGGGTCATGTGGTTTTGTAAGCAGAGAGTGTCAAACAGGCTTTCTCTCAGAGAGAGAGAAATAGAAATCAGTTCTACAGTCAGCAGCAGCAGCTGGGACTGGAACAGGACAAGCTGGCAAACTTGTGGAAAATCCCATTTGGGAGATGGTTTGTGAGTGCTTAGTTCAGCCTGGTCAAAGCCCTTGTGGTTCATGCAAGAGGAGAGAACTGGCTGTCTAATGTTTCACTTAAAATAAGGGAAACAAAAAGAGGAACTCTATTCCCTAGGCCATAGGTGCTCTGTGATTAATAAGGGATTGTTTAAGTTGGTATGTAGGTGGAAGGAAAATGTTTGAAAACCACTGTTCTAATCGTTCCTAATTGACTCATTATGTGCACGGTTTCATAACTCCAAAGGAAATGGGCCTATCCCGACATTCCCATCCCTGTCCCTACACGGCCTTCCCTGTCCCTACACGGCCTTCCCTGTCCCTACACGGCCTTCCCTGTCCCTACACGGCCTTCCCTGTCCCTACACGGCCTTCCCTGTCCCTACACGGCCTTCCCTGTCCCTACACGGCCTTCCCTGACCCTACACGGCCTTCCCTGTCCCTACACGGCCTTCCCTGTCCCTACACGGCCTTCCCTGTCCCTACACGGCCTTCCCTGTCCCTACACGGCCTTCCCTGTCCCTACACATTCATTTCTAACTCTATATCCCCTCTATATCAAAGATTTCCTGATGTACCTGTGTTCCTCTGGTTGCTTAAGGTCTCCTGATTTCATTGTTTAATCACTGGTTGCTGTGTTTCTGTTCTCAGCTAACAAAATGCAAGCTCAACAATACCCACGATTTCTGTTTCTTTCCATAGATGGAGATATGACACTGGGGCAGAAGTAGGCCATTCAGCACATCAAATCCACTCCATCAAGTCCACTCCATCAAGTCCACTCCATCAAGTCCACTCCATCAAGTCCACTCCATCAAGTCCACTCCATCAAGTCCACTCCATCAAGTCCACTCCATCAAGTCCACTCCATCAAGTCCACTCCATCAAGTCCACTCCATCAAGTCCACTCCATCAAGTCCACTCCATCATGAGCTGATCTATTCTCCCTCTCAGCACCACTCCCCTGGCTTTTCACTATCAACTTTGATATCCTGACTATTCAAACAGCTCTCAATTTCCACTTGACCAGGTTCATTACCCAGAACCAGATCCAACATGGCCTCTCCTCTTGTTGGCTGGTCAACATGAACACAACTAACAAATTCAGCCCAATCTATCCCTCTTGAAGTCAAGAGGTACCAGTCAATATTAGGGTCGTTGAAATCACCCATAACTATAACCCTGTATTTCCTGCACCCTTCCAAATTCTGCTTGCTTATCTGCTCCTCAGTGTACTGAGGTTATTGTAGTCTATAGGCCACTCCCAGAATGATGATAGCTCCCTTCCTATACCTGACTTCCACCCACACCGACTCAGTGAACATTCCCTCCCTGTAGCAGCGTTCTCCTTTTCTGTTGCCATGATTCTATCCCTGACCAGTTATGGTACTACCCATCCTTTTCTACCTCCCATCCTATTCCTTTTAAAGTATCTAAACCCTGGTACCTGCATCAGCCAATCTTGCCCTTCCTCCAGCCAAGTTTCAGTAGCAGCCACGACATCGTGGTTTCACATACTGATACCTCCGGCCAAAGAAATTCTTCTGCATCTCTGTTTTAAATAGACACCTTTCAATCCTAGAGTTGTGCCCTCTTGTCCTTGACTCCCATACCATGGGAATCAATTTTGACACATCTACTCCATCCAGGCCTTTCAGCATTTGAAATGCTTCCATGAGGTCCCCCCTCGTGCTTCTGAACTCAAAGGAGTACAGTCCTTCTTTCAGACACTTCTTAAAACCTGCCTCTTTGCCCAAGATATTTTTTGGGGATTTTGATATCTCTTGATATGATGCAGTATCAAGTTTTATTTGACAATGTTATTGGAATACACAGTGGAATATCTTTTTGAATTTAGTATGTTATATAAAAATAATCATATGTAGGTTTAACATTATTTTGCTGTTTGGTGGAGAAAGATTTTGGGTGATGTTTGAGCATGCTCTGCAAATCACATCCAGTCTGTCTGATGTTCCTTTGGGTGCATACTATGGTCTGGGTAACTGAGTTAGGGAACTGAAATAAAACTATTCAGTGAAGAGCAGAATAGGAGGAAGAAGTTAATGTAAAAAAAAATACTATGTCCTGGCTCATTTGAAATTGGTTGAGAAGAACATGGAGGAATGACTCAATGTCAATTTAGGGCATAAATAAATTCAAGAGCTTTTAGAAACACTTAACAGGTCAAGAATATATCCTGGAAAGAGCAGCTGGGTCTTCCTCATAAATTAGATGAGAAGTAATGGCAATTAAGAATCTATTATAGAAACCTTACTATTCCATTGCAGCTCCATCTTTAAAAAAAAATAATGTCAGGGCGTGTGTATAACTTTAGCCACACAAGAAAAGCTTGCACAGCTGCGACATTTCCCATCCTTTGGGTAAAAATTCTAATTGGTGGTGGTATCGATTCCATTCCTCTTAATTGGACCTTAAAGGGCAGCAGGGAGTTGTCAGTAAAGAATACTGCAATGCTTTGCTGCAGTAATTATATTACAGAATATAGGTATTTTTTTAAACATCTTTTTCATAGGTTTTGATGCCAGTGGAAAGAAAAGGTATGCCATGAAGACCAGTTGGCACTCAATGCAAAGGGATTGAACCAAGTATCATTGCACTAAATATGACTGACTGGGGTTTGGCTATGGCAGTGTGGCAATACTTGAAAAGATCTGCTTTCACAGACTGTTATTCAGCAGGGAAGCAATTGTACATCATTGCCATCTGTTGCAGGAAAATCTGTTGCCAGGTCTTGCTAATGTGATAGCACTCTCAAGGAATTATATCTTCGATTTTTCTTCCTTAACTTCCTTCCGGGTTACAGTTGGGCTTTCAACAACATCAGTCTCTCTGCTGCCCCCAAGGTATCAAACAGTTGATGTATTCCTTGTAAACATGGTTGGCATTTTTATCTCTTTTGCCATTAAATATCAACAGAAGCGTTGCACAGCTGCCCAATTTTTTTGAAATTTCTTCCAACATCACTTTATAAATTAGTTCCAATTTTCTGAATTTGTGATACTGTTCCAATGAACTTCTCACAAATAAATCTTTCCTTGTGTGAATGCTTGTAAAAGATGTGTGGGAACCCGAGCTTACATTCTGGAGGTCTTGTAAAAGATGTGTGGGAACCCGAGCTTACATTCTGGAGGTCTTGTAAAAGATGTGTGGGAACCCGAGCTTACATTCTGGAGGTCTTGTCTGCTGATTTTTAAAGACATTTCGTGTCATGTTGCATACCACAAGCATTTGACTCAGTTTGGTGTGATTATAAGATGCAACTTACCAGCTATAATTAATAACTTTGATGGCACTGATGTCAGAGAAAGGACAAGCAAAATTGAATCTGTTTTATGCTGACGATCACTTCTGGAAATCTGAAGTTCTAGGTGAATACTTTTGACTGACCGGAGAACTCAGAAAGTGGGATGGAATCTATCGATTTTGGCCCAAGGAGCATCTTGTTATCTTTCTCTGTCTTTGTATTTAAATGTCACATTTTGTCAGAATTGGTCTTCATATACTGTGATATTTGAGGAGCTAAGGAGTCCCTCTGGCCCTGAGGCAGCTTGTTCTGCAGAAATCATTTCAACAGTACCAGGAAATCACACCAAGGGCTGCAGACTCGAATAATAAACAGAAAGAGGTCAAGAATTGTGTACAAAGAATTGTGTACTGAAAGAATGTTAATCTTCTCAGAATCAGAAACATGTTAGCTATAAATTACATTTTAAAATAAATAAATAACAACAGAGGAATAGGAGAAAGTGAGGTAATGTCTGTGACTCATTGTCCATTCAGAAAACTGATCGCAGAAGAGAAGAGGCTGCCCTTGTGTCATTGTGTACTCATCTTCATGCTCCTGTACCTCCTTCCTGATGGAAGCAGTGCACAGAGGGCTTGGACTTGGTGGTGGGTGCCCTTGAGGATAGACGCTGGTTTCTTAAGACATTGCCTCTTGTAGATGTCCTTAATGCAGGGAAAACTATTGCCCTGGATGGTGTTGGCCGAGTTGACAATTCTCTCAAGTTTATTTCTGCCTTGTGCATTGGCAATTTCATTCCAGACTGTGATGTATCCGGTCAGAATGCTTTCCAAGGTACACCTGTAGAAATTTTCAAGAGTCTTTTGTGACATGCCAATTCTCCTCAAACTCCTCACGAAGTATAGCTGCTGGCAAGCCTTCTTTGTGATCGCATTGACATGGAGGCTCCAGGACTGATCCTCAGAGATGTTGATTTCAAGGAATTTGAAGTTCTCTACCCTCTCCATTGCTGATCCCTCAATGAGGACTGATTTGTGTTCTCCTAATTTCTTTATGAAGTCCACAATCAGCTCCTTGGTGTTGCTAATGTTAAATGCAAGATTGTTGTTGTGACACCACTCAGGTAGCTGATTGATCTCCCTCCTGCACACTTCCTCCTTGCCATCTGTGATTATGCTGAGGAATGTGGTGTCATTAGCTAATTTGTAGATGGCATTTGAATTGTGTCTAGCCACACAGCCATGGGCATAGTGAGTAGAGCAGTGGGCTAAGCCTACGTCCTCGAGGTGCACCTGTGTAGATCCTCAGTGAGGAGGAGATTCGTACTGACTAGTCTTCCGATGAGGAAATCAAGGATCCTGTCACAGAGAGGGTGCAGAGTCCCATATTTTTGGAGCTTGTTGACCAGGACTGAAGAAATAATGGGGTGAAGGCTGAGCTGTAGGCGGTGAAGAGTAGCAGAAGGTATGTGTTGCTGTTGTCTAGATGATCCAGATCTTAGTGGAGAGCGAGTGATATTGCTTCTGTTGTGGAACGATTGCAATATGAAATCTTTACTTAGGTACATGTTAATTCTGGGCATGACCAATCTCTCAAGGCATTTTATCACAGTCGATGTACATTCAACAACACCAAGATTCCATGAAAAGTTACTCTCAAGTGCACTCTTGCATCTGTAATTGTGTCGCTGGAGTCTTGATCAAATTCAGAATTCTGTTGATTTTGCAAATTGAAATGGCAAAATAGACTTTGTTTTGTTGTAATGAGGGATTCTAACTAATGTCAATGTATACTGCCGAAGGATCTATCATCCTGGCAGATGAAGTCGGTGACAGCGTACTAATCGCTTGCATCCATTGCTATTGAGGAACTGTGATTCCATTCGGTGATTTGAAAATCACCCTTGTTGCATTTAAGGGAAAAGAATCAAAATCCCATTTAAGATAAATGTATGGAATTAGGAAGCAATTTCAAATTTGGATTATCCTCTTCAAAATGCATAAATGTAATTATTGTTGTCAGTCATCAGTCATTATTATTTACAACAAAAAAAATCAGTCATAACAGTAAATGGTTTATTGATTTCTGAAAGTGACGAATAATAGATGAATAATTTGTCAGATATTGCAGTTTTAATTGGGGCCATGAGTATATATATTGTTGTATGACGAAGTTTTTTGTACAAACACTCAATTTTGCACTGCAATTGATTTTTTCTGAAGTCTAGTCTCCAGATTTGAAAATACCCAATTCTGAATCAGCTTCCATGGAGTGCATATGTTAATTTCCCTTCTTTTGTGTACTGGATTCGGAACACCTCCAAAAACATCTTCTTAAACTAATATCTATTAAAAATAGATTTGTATAATTGCTTGTGGGATTGTGGATGTCAACAAAATTGCTGGCTACATAATAGCATTCAAAGATAATTCATTGTAAATTAAGAACTTTTGGTTCCCCGCAAGCCATATAATCAAAAGTTAAAGTGAAGATTAACAGAAGAACAGCGGGGAAAAAGATCTTGATCAAAATTTATTTCACAGTATTAAAATGGCTTCAATTTTTGACAAGGGATGATATATTGTACTGTTAATGTTTATAATGCTGCACAAGTAATTGAATTTTAATTGGATAAGAATCAATTTTCCTTCCAAATCCAATTCTTTTCCCTTGGACACATACAGTTTCTGCTTGATTTACCTTTGACTGTACAGAGTGAATGTAATTACCTCCATATTCTCAGTGTGATTTAATTGTATTATTGGAGTTCAGCGATGGTGATTGTTGTGGGAGGGGGGAGGGGGAAGCCCATTTGTGCACAAACGGTAACTGGTTTATTGATTTCTGAAAGTGACTGGAAATTGATGAGCACGTTGTCACATATAACAATTTCACCTGAAGAGGGACAATGTTGCCATGGTAAGTGGTGTGGGCAGGTGATGAAGCATTCCCACAAAACACCATTTTGCTCTGCCAGAGATTTCTTCAGAAACCTGTATATTGTGAAAAAGATAAGAGATCAAATAGTGCAAATTAATGAAATATGCATGTAACAGACTAATTTCCTCTCCCTATTTGTCCCAAGATGTAAATAATAAAAATATAAAATTGAATATTTTTTTTGTCATTAGCCCCTTACTGTAGTCCCCCAAGTCCCCCACGACATGGAGCAGTTCACTCACAGACTGGAGGGCAATCTGGCAGCACAGTGCGATTTAGCTGTGACCGAGGGTATCGACTGATTGGACAAGGAATTGCGACGTGCATCAGGTTTCCCCAAGGTTTCTACAATTGGAACACCATTCCTCCTCTTTGTCAAGGTAAGAACATTTATTTCTGTCAAGCTTAAGCATTTTAATACTTAAGCATTTAATCTTCTTTGGCTTGGCTTCGCGGACAAAGATTTGAGGAGGGGGTAAATGTCCACGTCAGCTGCAGGCTCGTTGGTGGCTGACAAGTCCGATGCGGGACAGGCAGACACGGTTGCAGCGGTTGCAGGGGAAAATTGATTGGTTGGGGTTGGGTGTTGGGTTTTTCCTCCTTTGTCTTTTGTCAGTGAGGTGGGGTGGGGTGGGCACTTAAGCATTTAATAATTGTATATTAAAATAGTAAAAGAAAAAATATCAATTTGAACTTGCTGTTTATCCTCAATCAACACACACGGAATTTTTATAAAAAAGTGTGTATATATATATATATATATATATATATATATATATAATATATATATAAAAAATTGGATTTACTTTCACATGATGTTTTATAATTTGTTGCCAGTAGTCACAGAGAGCTATTCCAAAATGCAGTGATGGAGTTCCACTTATGGTGTAAACTCCAATGTCGATTGAACACTGAAATCACATCCAGTTTCTCCACAACTCTTCCAATGTAAACTCTTCGAATTATCAGGCACAATTAAACTACATACAGGGAATCCCTGGGTTTCAAATGGGCTTTGTTCCTCAGATCCATCTGTGAACTGATCTTTCCGTAAATCAAAAATAAACTATTTCTCTTGGATCGGTCCACGTGCACCTGATAATTCTTTAATTTCACCAAATATTTTCTAAGTTCAACCTGAAAGTACCCATCATTAGATTAATGGAATATATTCCATATTCAGTGGTGAATGAATACCACAAAACACTTTAATGGGATTTGTTCGGCTGTTTTAAAAATTTACCTGAAAATTTACATAAAGTCATATCTCTTGTAAGTCAGATCTTCCATTACCTGGAGACTCCTGCACTTGATTGTAAATGGTTTGTGACTTTGATGAGACCAGACAAGCCTCAAAATACCAGCATGGCACATCGCAAGAAATAAGGTGATAGTCATTCTCATGGTGAGGTTGATAATGACAAGAAAAGACACACTTTCCCCTTTCTCCTGAAACTTCTTTAAAAACTTTATGCAGTGCATAACTCGTATCCTTTTGGACATTGAACTGAACTGATGCTTCAGTTTTTTTGAACTAGTTAATGCAAAAACATGGGAGGGCTGGTCAATTGCAGTATTGACTACTGGTGAGGTGATGGAAACGGAAATGAAGTGTTGACAGAACCCTGGGCACCCCAAATGATGGAAGCTCTGTGATGAACTTCCCTTGGTGAACAATTAGCCAACATTAACCTTTCTGAAATGCCTGAGAGACCAATTTTATGGACCGGAAATGCTACTGGTGAAAGGACTATGAATTCACAAAAAAAGACTGAAGAGTACTGGAGCATAAAATAGTTAGGGCCACCACTTCCTGTGTTGGTTGAGTTGATTAAACTCGTGCTTTTTCAAGATGGAACTGCTAAATTGCATCATTTCATTAAAAGGATTAATAACATGTTGTTAACTAAAATGTTACCTCTTATATTATTCATTCTTTAAGATGTAATACTTGAAGATTTGTGATATGTTGAAATCAAGTAGATTAGAATGCCTTTTTCCCTGTCTTTTCCTGTTCTATCGTGCTTTCCATAACTGGTTTTTAGTGCTTTCATGGGTACTATTGATCACAGAAAGTTACATCCAAGTCCTGATTTTAGGTTGATGATTCACTGCATTAACTTAATCTTGCACCTCCTCTCGTGTCAACCTGTGTAAAACAGTAAGTATCTGTTTCTTCCGCTAGATTCGCTCAACAATATGCACAGTGTTATCATCGTGTTCCTATTTGTAGTGTAAATGTTAATGGATCTGTTAATACTGATGCACGCTGTATCTCAGATAAGACTGACAGATGTTCATTTTCAGCCATTTTTTGTGGCGTCCCCAAAGCTCCAGCAAATGGAACAGTCTTTGGGAGAGAGTACACTCTTGGAACCAGAGCCATCTATCAATGCAATGAAGGCTACAGATTGCAGTCTGCCGAACTGTCAACAGCTGTCTGCCAGGAAAAAGGAAAATGGAGCAATGATGACAAGCCTCCACTCTGTATGGGTAAGTGTGCTATTTATTGCAAGTTACATTTCATGGCTTATGTTAAGGAGTAACTAAATGAAAGGAGGAAAAGCATAGATTGGTGGGCATTCCAAAGGCCCAGAGGGATGTCTGGTTGGGATTTCATTTATAATGCCATTGTTTATTTCAGGTTTGTTCTGCCTTTTCTGTGCATTTCTCTCCCTGATCACGCCAGGGTGATGTGTCAATAGATGTTACAATATGCTCATTCAAAACAATGATTAAAGAACTTTGTTCAAAATGCCCAATTACTAGATCTAACAAAGATGAACACAAGAATTGGATTGAAGAAATCTATGGCGTGTTAAATTTTGGGGATCCACTTCAATGATTGAGAGGAAGGAGCTAGGGAATGAGACAAAGGGAATTGCTTGTCTGAGAGTAGGATAGTTTCAATGAATTAAATGGCCTCCTTCAATATTATTTGGAAATATGGTATCAATGAAATGATAGCTTTTACTTCTTAAGGGGCAAAGTACAATGATGGAGATGTCTTATTACAGATGTGTAAATTAGAAGTTAGACTCGTCTTCATATCCAGACCTCAGGATGGGTTTATTGAAACTTGGAATGCAAATGCAACAGAGCAATACCAGAGATGAAGGGGTTTAATTATGAGAACACGTGGCGTGGATCTCGGCTGCATTTCCAAGATGAAGAGATGGTCTAAATGTTGATTAGAGATGATGACAGGGAAGATCAAGGGAAGTTATTGTGAAATAACTGATTTTAAAATGACAAATGCAAAGCCACTCCATTCTGGGAAAATACCCATGAAAGAATGAAAATGGCAACAGCAATTTTCACCGTTTTGCATAAATGTTTTCCTATAATCACAGGATCTTATATCAACCTGATAAATCAACAAAATACCCTTTATTCACTTTGCTATTTTAAGAATACCTCATCATTCTGATATATTTTGGTGAATTTTGTTCTGACCTACACATCAAGGTGAAGAATGACAATGGTCCATTTGTTCCACTCATGTCCTCATCAATCACTTTCTGAAAAGTGCAGCGTATATAGCAACATTATGCTCTACTGTGCGTGATGTCTGGGCCACAACAGAATATAATTTTTTTTGCGTTAAATTTCCATCTTTCAGAGCAAACCCTTGTGATTCTTTCAAACGACAATTCTAAGTTATGACACTTCTAAAGGTTTGCTTCCTTAAAAAAAAATGGAGGATTGTGATAGACAACTTTGAGATGAACAGAAAAGTAATTTAAGATGTTCTGAATCATGTCAGAAGTTGGAGAAACAGTAAATTTACTTTTATTGAATTTAACATGTTTAATTGAATCATAATACTAAAACATTGTATTAGTTCAACTGACCTAAATAAGTTTTGCCACTGATTTTTATTTGTACTCAGCATCTGATGCCTTTCGTGTCAGTGTCCAACAATAGTCAGTCAGCATTGAAGGATTCCAGTTGCCCGA
The DNA here is from genome assembly GCF_036971445.1 of Narcine bancroftii. Taxonomy (NCBI): domain Eukaryota; kingdom Metazoa; phylum Chordata; class Chondrichthyes; order Torpediniformes; family Narcinidae; genus Narcine; species Narcine bancroftii. The sequence continues at coordinate 165,949,839 of NC_091476.1, read as the reverse complement.
TGCTGTTTTTCGATGGTCACAATGTCCTGGAGAAACCTCTCACCAAGTTCATCACTGACTGCACCAAAATGAGCAGGGAAGAAATGAATGTTGCATTTTGCTGTTTTGAAAGATTGACATAGCCTTAAAATTTGACTGGAAATCACAAAAATAGAATATATATTTTTTAAAGATATGTGATTGGAAAAATCTTAAGGCGATTTTTGTGATCAGCAACACCAAATCCATAAAATATACCCAAACATGTTCAGGAAGTAAAATCTTTGATGTCCAGTGGGGTATCAGAGTTCTGTGGATGTGACATTCCCAGCAGCTGAACTGAGGCTGCCCAGTCATTTCAAAGTTCCGAAAGCTAAAGAATGCCTTTTTAATTACTATTGTTTCTATCATAAACACTGACTTAATGATACCCTGCACATTTATGATTGCATTATCTGCTGTACTTACATGAGTTAACTTGCCTAGATAGCACAGAGAAAAATCTTTTCACGGTATGTTTGTACATAGAACGATGCAGCACAGTACAGGTTTTTCAGCCCTCAATGTTGACCCGACCCATATATTCCTTCCTCAAAAATAAGTACTAAACCCTCTATTTTCCTTTCATCCATGTGTCTGTCTAAGTGTCTCTTAAATGCCCCCAATGTTTCAGCCTCCACCACCATCACTGGCAAGGCATTCCAGGTACCCACAACTCTCTGTGTATAAAAAAAAACTTGCGTCTGATGTCTCCTTTAAACATCCCTCCCTTAACTTTGTACTTGTATCCTCTGATATTTGCTGATCCTGCTTTGGGAAACAGGTGCTGACTGTCCAACCCTATCTATGCCTCATAATCTTTTGACCTCTATCAAGTCTCCTCTCACCTTCTACATATGCTCCAAAGAGAAAAGTCCAAGCTCTGCTAATCTTGCCTTATAAGACTTGTTCCCTAATCCAGGCAACATCCATTGCTTCACATCCTTCCTATAATGAGATGACCAGAACTGGACACAATATTCTAAGTGTGGTCTTACTAGAGAGTTGTAGAGTTGCAACATGATCTCTTTACTCCTGAATTAAATCCCCGTATTAATGAATCCCAGCATCCCATAGGCCTTCTTAACTATTCTATCAACCTGTGTGGCGACCTTGAGGGAAGTATAGATTTGAACTCAAGTTCCTCTGTTCATCCACACTCTTTCCAGAATGCTGGATTGAGCTCCATCTGCCACTTTAATGCCCAACTCTACACCCTGTCTATACCCTCTTGCAACATTCGACAATCTTCAGCTCCAACCACAACTCCTCCAACCTTCGTGTCAACTGCAAACTTACTATGACATCATAGTATTCTTAACAGAACCAGAATTATCAATAAAAGAATTACATAAGAAATTGAAGGAATATGGAGAAATATCGAGGTACAAGATCAACGCAAATAAAAGTGAAGCGATGCCAATGAATAATGCGGATTTCACAAAGTTTAAGAAAGAATCACCATTTAAATGGCAAACACAAGCAATCTGATACCTAGGTATTAGACTAGATAATAATCTAGGCCATCTATACAAATTAAATGATCAGCCATTAATGAATAAATTACAAGACGACTTAGAACATTGGAAAGATTTACCACTAACACTGATAGGAAGGGTAAATTGCATTAAAATAAATATTTTCCCAAGAATACAATACCTATTTCAATCCTTACCAATTCCCTTAACAGAGAAGTTCTTCAATGAGCTAAAGAAAATAATAAGGAAATTCTTATGGAAAGGGGGGAATCTGAGGATAGCGCTAGATAAATTAAAAGAATGGTACAAACAAGGGGGCTTACAGCTACCAAACTTAAAGAATTATTATAGAGCAGCACAATTAAGATATCTATCAGATTTTTATCAAATAAGGGAAAAACCAGATTGGACCAGGTTAGAGCTAAATAAAATAGGGGAGAAGCTACCAGAACATATAAGTGGGATGAAAAACTGGTGCAACATAGGAATTCACCAGTACTGCACCATCTGCTCAACATTTGGAAGAAGATTCACGTAGAAAGGAAAAAAAACAAATTACCAACTACCAAAATTATTATTGACGCAAAATCAACTAATCCCTTTCACAATAGATAACCTTTCCTTTAGAGAATGGGAGAGAAAAGGGATCAAAAGAATATAAAATTGTTTTTTGGGAAATAATTTATTATCTTTTGAACAAATGAAGTACAAATATGGTACAACTCATGGTACAATGTTTGCATACCACCAACTGAAAACCTACTTAAAGGACAAATTGGGAAGTAGGCTAAGGTTACCAGAAGGAAGCAGCTTTGAATATGTGATTACAGACACAATGATAATTAAAAGATTCATAACAAACATGTACATCAAACTGCAAGAGAAAGAGAACGAGGAAACAAGCCGTAAACCCACACAAAAGTAGAAACAAGATCTAAACATAAAGATAAAAAATGAAAAATGGGAAAAGCTATGCTCCGGATCTATAAGAAATGCAATAAACACGGGGTTACGCATGATACAATATAATTGGTTACACAGGCTATATATCATGCCCCAAAAGTTAAATAAATGGGACCCAACAGTATTAGATAGATGTTTTTGCTGCAAGAAGAAAACGGTGACAACAGTACATGCAATTTGGGCATGTGAGAAAGTGGAAAAGTTTTGGGAAGATCTAAATCAGGTATTAAATAAAATCACAAAAAGCAACATACCAAAAAATCCAGAGATCTTTCTTCTAAGTAATATAAAAAGTAAAGAATTAGGCCTCAAACTGGATGAAACACAAAAAGATTTATTATGATAGCCTTAGCTGTAGCAAAAAAAATTATAATGTCAACCTGGAAATCAGAAGAGAGCCTGAGAATACAGCAATGGTACATAGAAATGAATAAATGTATTCCATTGGAAAAAAGAACATATAATTTAAAAAACAAAGTCACATTATTTGAACAAATTTGGGAACTGACCATGGAACACAACATTGAGGGCTTGCCTCGGACCTCCACCCCCTAAAATGATAAAATGATAAGAAGACGAAATGAACTGATCCAGTGTGTCAAAATAGATGACACAATTTTCTTGTTTATTTTCATTGTGTGATGAGATTTTTTTTAATGGTTTTATAGTATTGTATATGTTGAACGTTGGAGAGAGGGTGGGAAGGGAGGTGGAGGGAAGGTAGGGGGGAAAAAAGGGGAGAAAATGCCACTGTGTATATTTAAGAGGGAAATGTTCCACTGCTACTCTCTGTTTTCTTCCTGCAAGTCTTACTTTTTTTTATTCACACCGCCAAAGTTCCACTGACCCCTATGCCTCATGACTTTCTGGATGAGTCTCTCATGGGGGACCTTGTCAAGTGCCTTGCTAAAATCAGTGTAGACCATATCTACCACACTACCCTCATTGACTTATTTTGTTATCTCCTCAAAAACTCAATTAGACTCATGAGTCACGACCTTTACTTCATAAAGCCATGCTGACTATCCTTGAGTGCTCATAGAACCTATCCTAAAGAATCCTCTCCATTGATTTACACACCACTGACATAAAACTCACCAGTCTATAATTCCCAGGATTCTTTTTATAACCTCCTTTAAACATGAGGGCTTCTTTTCTCATTCTCCCATCCTCCAGCACCTCCCCTGTGGCCAAAGTGGATTCAATGATCATAGCTACTGCCCCAACTATCTCTTCTCTCACTTCCTGCAGCCACCTGGGGCTAGGGGAACTTATCAATCTTGATGTTTTTAAGAAGATCCAACAAATCCGTTTCCTTAATCTCCACATTGTCCAGCACACAGGCCTGTTCAATTTTGACCTCACTGTGATCAAGGTGTTTTTTTTTCTCTCTTATGAATACTGATACAAAGTTTTCATTTTGGATCTCCCCAAACTCTTCTGCCTTCAGGCCCACATTGCCTCCTTTATCCTTTAGCGGCCCCACCTTCATTCTTGCCATCCTTCTGTTCTTTACATATGCATAGAACACCTTAGGGTTCTCCTTAATTCTACATGTCAAAGTCTTCTCGAGCCCCTTTTGAGCTCTCCTAAGTCCTTTCTTAGGATCCTTCCTGGCTACCACATACTTCTCATGAACCCTTCCTGTTCCCTGCTTCCTCCTTCCTCTATCTAATGTATGCTTCCTTCTTCCTCTTGATTAGTTGGCTGACCTGTTCTGTCAGCCATGATTCCCTTTTCCTACCATCCTTTCTTTGTCCCATTGTGACTAACCTATCTTGATCCCCGCTCCACATTACTTCTGTGCTTTCTCTCCCATCTGTCAGTCCTCCTCATGTGACAATACACAAAGTAATTCTGCAATTTGGAACAATACTCAAGCAGCGAGGACTTCATTCATCTCTGTCTCCTTCAAGATCCTTCAATAAATGAAAAATAAAAGAATGTGTCACTGAATTTCCCATGAAACTTTAGAGATAGACCAGATTAATGTGTGGGTGGTGCACAAGAGAGAAAGATTGTATTGTCCAATCTACATAAATGAGACAGATGGCAGGACAAATGGCGAGACCAAAAGGATTTGCCAGGGATTTTGGAAAGGGTTTAATCAAGCTGAGCAAGGAATATGGGGAGAAATAAAGCAAGAAAATGAAGACAGGAAGCAAAATAAATGGACTGGGGGAACAAAGTCCAGCAGTAATGCCAGAAAAATATTAAAATAATAACATTAAAGTTCCTGTACAGAAATGTTTACAAGAGTTGTACAGGGTAAGTGACACAAATAGAAGTTGATGGGTATGATCTCAGTGTTATTATGGAAATATGACAGCAGGATGATCAAAGTTTGGAACTAAGTATTCTCGGATATTTGATATTCAGGAAGCCGGAAAACAAAGTGAAAAGGATTCACTGCATTTCTTTCAGTTTGGTGTTCATGTTCACAATATGCTCTTTACATCAAATGAAGCCTAATGCAGATTGGATGTTCACTTTGTAAAATATCTGTAATCAGTGTACAAGAATGACCTTGAGGTTTCTGGATGCCTGCCGCTGTAATTCATCACTCCACTCCTACTCTGATCTTCCAGTTTGTGCCCTTCTGCATTTCAACAAAAAGACCAAAGCAAGATTGAGGAATCTGCTTCATCATCTTTCTGTACATGCTATACATGTGAGATTCAATGATGAATTCTCCAAATTTAGATAACTTTCTTTCTCTTTAAATCAGAATTGGCCATTTGTGCATGCTTTGGTTTTGGGTTTTTTTTCCTTCTGTCTTTAGCTTTGTATGTTTTCACCTGCTGGACAGGTCCCACAGCCTTACCATTGGAACATGTTACACAAAGAAGCTTGATCTGATTTGAACGACCACATCAAGTCATTCAGTCTCACTCGACCAAAAGTATTCCGTTCATTCCATGTCTTTCTCTGTTAGCTACACTAACTTGTTTTATTCTTTCTCATTTCTGTTGAAATGTCAGGGTCCAACAATTAAAGTGCTACTTTTCCCACAGTTGTTGCCTGACCCAATGAGTCTTTCTTGCATTTCTACTTTTATTTCAGACATTCATCATCTGCAATGATTTTATTTTGGAAAAGGAAAAGAGATTGCTGTAGTACGGTATAGAAGAGGGCAGTTCAGTGCAAAGATGAGAAATAATCTTGGCTTGTCAGAACATACTGGAGAAATAAAATGTATTTGTGTTGAACTAAGACATTGTAAAGTCCAAAAAATACTAATGTGAGTTAATCATGGACCATAAAATTCTAATTATAATAATGGCCATGGCATAAATTAGTGAGGATAACGCAGAGAACACGAATACTTTGGATGGTCAATTTGCTGTAATAATGTTGCAGATGAAGTCATGGAATGTGCACAAGATGATTTTTCAATTAATGGATTGAAGGACCAATTACGGAAAAGGCCATTTTGGACCTTGTTTTGTGGTGAATTTGGAATTTGATTGGCATTCAATGAGGTTCTGCATAGGTCAACAAGGTGGCAGCACATAGAATTAGGGATAATACACAGAAATTGATTTTTAAAAATGCGTTATTTGACTGAAAGTAAAGAGTGTGACAGGGGGGTATGGAAGGGATCTGTGCTTGTTTACAGTCTGTATCAACTATCTGGCTGAGGGCATCATGTGTTTACTGAACTGAATGTGGAATGGGGATATTAAAGAGGCTTAAAGGAGACAAGCTGAAAGAATGAGCAGCAATAAATAATTTGGAAGAATGTGAGGTCATTCTCTTCAGCAGCCATAACAAAAAAATTGAGTATTTATAGGAGGCACAGTTATTGTAGTGCCATCACCGTTAGCGTAGTGCCGTCACCGTTAGCGTAGTGCCGTCACCGTTAGCGTAGTGCCGTCACCGTTAGCGTAGTGCCGTCACAGTGCCAGTGACCCAGGTTTGAATCCAGCGCTGCCTTCAAAGAGTTTGCATTGTTCTCCCAATGACCTACATGAATTTTCTCTGGCTGCTCCAGTTTCCTCCCGTACAGAGTTGGTAGGTTAATCAGATGTAGTTGGATGGCATGGATTTTATCGGTCTGAGTGACCTTCTGCTGTGTTATACCCTTAAACTTTTTTTAAAATAAAGGTAAATTTTTAAAAGGTAAAAGATTGGTTTTAGTTGACGTTTAAAGGGACCCAAGTGCATGTTACTGAAAGTCGGCATCCAGGAACAGTTACTGATACACAAAAAGATGGTAAATGGCATCTTAGTCTTTTATTATTGTAATGGTATAAGATCTTGGCAACTCCATACCTGATGTATTTTGTGCAGTTTGGTTTCCACCTAAGAAACAATATACTTAACATATTGAAAATACAGTAAAGGTTTGCTTGACTGACTCTTGGGATGAAGGAGTTTTTCAGTATAAAGAGAACTTGATCAGATCAGGACTACATTCTCCAGAGGGTGAAGACTACATTGAAACTTATAAAATTCTGAAAGAGCTTGACAGACGAGATGGAAGGAACAATTTCCTCTGGCGAAGGAGTTGAGGATCACGTGCATTGTTTCAGAATAAGGGCTGGGGATACTTCATGTTGAGATGAGGAGAAATTTCTTCACTTGGAGCAATGACCCTTTGGCATTTTCTTCCCAGAAAGGCCACAGAGTCATTGAGTTAATCCAATAGATTTCTAGGCTCTCAGAGAATAAAGAAATAGGGCACAGTGCTGGAAAAAGGGCACGAGAGGGAGAAGGTCAGTCTTGATTGTGATGGAGAGCAAGCTCTCAGGGCTAATTGACCAACTCTGATTTCTGTTTATTATGCTCTAATGTAAATGCAAGATAGAAGTGGGTTTTTTTTAATTTGGACATTCAGCACGATAACAGGCCATTCTGGCCCATGAGCCCGTGCCTCCCAAATATGCCAATTAACCTACAAATCCCAGATGTTTTTTGGAGGGTGGGAGGAAACTGGATCATCCAGAGAAAACTCGCATGGGCATGGGGAAAATGCACAAGCTCCTTATAGCCAGTGTTGAATTCAAACTCGGGTCACTAATAGTGTTGCGCCAACTGCTACGCAAATGATAATTGGAAAATAGTGTGATTCTAAACCCTTACGAAGAAAGTACAAAGCTTCTTTTCCATTGTTTTGCATGAGAACTAGTGATTATATCTTTCCACCACCCCACCACACCCCCACCCCCCTTCCCAATTAAACTACTGCAAGCACTTAGCATTAGGTCACCCAGATTAAGAAAAATGCAGAGGGAATGTTGCTTTATCCAATTTTAACATTTTAAGATCAGACATTTTACATGCATTCACCAAACGCAACTCTTGCCTTCTCCAATATATTCTTGGAAAATTAAAAGAAGAGATAGGGATTGTTTGTGAAATCATCTAAAGAAACAATGCAGGTGGCCACAATAATATTTTATATAAAAAAGACAAATCGATGGACTGCAATATTCCTTTCATTTATTTTCAATCCTGACAAAATATTGTAATTTAAGAATGTAAGACAAGGAAGTCAATCGTTGTTCTTGATAGATCAAAATGATAACCAATCAGTAAATTGCAACTCAGCAGGTGATTAAGTTATAATCTGCTATTGATTGTTGTTCAATGTGCTTCCTTACAGCTGTGACATGCCCTGAAGTTAATAGTCTCCATGTAGAGCACGGGAACTGGAAGTTGTTAAATGGAAATCCAAATCAATATGGAGCTCAAATGATTATCACTTGTGACCCAGGATTTCATCTGCAAGGACTTAGGGTCATCACCTGTCAGGCAAATGGGACTTGGAGTGTAGGGCACCAGAAGCCAAGCTGTAAAAGTAAGTATAAACAGATACTTAGAGTTTAATGGTATAAAGTATAAACCTTAATCTGCTTAACCATTCTTCTCTGAACACCGATTTGCTTCCTGCTGTTCAATGGTGTGTTTATTGACCAGACTGTTTTCAAAAGTTGTCATTTTTTTTTTACTGACTAGATTAAGTGTCATGAGCTTTGGCAGAAGTTTATTTTAGGTTTCTGTTGATTCAAGCTCACAAATTTACTTGCCATGCATTCAGTTATTTAGGGCAGATGGACATGCTGGTGATTTGCTGGACAGCAGTAGGCCTTGACACTTCGAATTAGGAAGAGGAAATTGGATTTCTGCCTTCAACCTCTCATCCAGTAATACATCATGCAATGTCTGTGTCGACCTCCTTGCAATTAATCCAGCATACAAAAACAGAGACCTGGCAAGACCCCTGTTCATTATTGAAAGGAAGCAGAGTGCATGATTACATCTTAGAAGTTTTTCAGAAAGTGGACACCCTAATAAATTTATTCCGTATCCTGCCTAGCAGGGACCCCTGATTGAAAGGCCAGGAAAAATCGGCGGAACAAGAGGTTTGTTCGTGGTTGATGGTGTACAGTGGTGGGTGAGGATCACTGTGAATCAGTGAAGATCGAAGAAGTGGCTAAGCAGGATTTTGTGAAACTAAGCTGTTCTTCAGGTCCCAATTGAAAATTCCATGGAGCAGCAAGGGTTGTGGCTTGCTCTATGTTACATCTAAGGTAGCACAGTGGTAGAGCTAATAAACCTGCAGCTTCAATCTTGAGTTCAGACACTGACTTCATCGAATGAGTATGTTCTCGCTGGGATGGCTTTGCATTCTTCTGGCAGGTCTGGTCTCCTCCCACATCCCAAAGACATGAGGTAGGTTCTTTGGCTTCTGTACATTGCTCCTAGTGTACAAGATGGTTAGAATCTGAGGGGAGTCAAAGGGAATATGAAGAGAAAACATTGGATTAGAGTGGAATTGGGTAAATGCCAGAGCAGGGTCAGCAAAGAATTGATGACCAAAGTGCCTATTTCCGTATTTTTATGTGGGTCTAATCAAGGTTCAAAATTGCATTTATTGTCATGTGCACAAAATGCACAAAAGTAGTTTATCTTTGTTAGCCAATTAAAAAGCAATTATTCTGTGACATTAATTTTGGATGAATTTTTCATTTACTGTTGGTTTTTTATTTGTTTTTTTTCTAATATTGACTGTTGACCACATCAGAGGACAATCTATTTGAGGGGGAAAAAAATGACTGATGCTGCATAGGCAAGGGAACATATTGATTTGCTTATTTAGAACTCTGCATATGTCGTCATCTCCTGTCCTGGCTTCAGAAGCCTTCCTCATCTAATACCATCATCATGTCATGGAATATCTTCTTCAAACCACACTGTGATGCAGCAGGTAGCACTGCTGTCTCACAGCTCCAGTGATTCAGAGTCAATTGCGATACCCAGTGTCGTTTATGTGAAATTTGCATTTTTTTTTCCTTGTTCGCCCCAGGAGTTTCACTTTCTTTCCCCTTTCCAAAGATATGTGGCTTGATAGGTTAATTTGTTCCCATAATTTGTCCCAATTCTACCTGGGTGAGTTGTTGAAGTTGATTAGTTACAGGGAATAAATGAAGGAATTGACAGGTGGAGCACACTGATGAGCCAGCGCAGACTTGATAGGCCAAATAGCTACCCCATCTCTCATGAGCAAGTAAAAGAGTAACACGACCGAAGTATTCCAGTGGATGTGTCTGCGAAGATTTAAAAAGAGAAAGTGCGAAGGATTTAAATTTAATTCACTTGACAGATAAAAACACATCAGTAGATATTTATTGTCAAAGGTATGATTCCTGAAGAAAACTAGGTTTTTGGTAAGTGAAATGATGAGGTGAAGATGAAACCAGTTAATTTATAACTAGTTTCAAAATTTCTCAACTATTTATACATATTTGTTAGAATTTGAATTTTTCTTTTGATGTGTTGGACACCAGGAGAAATTAGACTTGTCAGTCTTCTCATTTGGAGCATTAACGTACATCCTGTCAGAGCTGGTGCTAACAGTTGACATTCAATGAAGAAACCTATCTTTTGCCCTTCAATTTGTAAATTTCCACAAGTACCAACATGAACCCCTGTTTCCTTTCAAGCAGATTTGCACATCACACCACCTCAGAATTGTTGTGATCGGGTGTGTAGCATCTGAGCAATGTGGCATCTTGGGAATTCCATTGTATCTTGGGTATGTTCAAGATGGATGCCTCCATATGAGCCCTGCCACGTTCTGTCCTTGGTGCTGTTTGCTTTGTTAATGAATCTAGGTGTTTTAAAAAGAACCCAAGTTTCTTTATTGTAATACAAGAAACATCACAAGAATCGTTTGCATCCTCATTGTCTGGATGGTATCTTGTTTGCTTGCTATTCAAGTCTAATCACCTTTATTTATCATTCATACCTGGTAAAGACAAGAAAGTGTTTCTCCAGGACCATGGATCATATTTACATAAATATAAGAATATGTTAGAATAGAAGTTAAACATGATAAAATATTAAGACATATACAGTAGAAATCCATGGTACACTATCCACATACATTCTGTGAATTCAGGTGCCTAATGGCTTGGGTGGGAGAGGAGTTGTTGCATAATCTGGGCATAAGGGCCCGAGTGCTAGGGTACCTCCTACCAGATGGCAGAAGGGAGAACAGTTTACACGAGGGGTGTATGGAGTCCTTCACAATATTTATTGCTTTTTGCCTGCATCATGTTGGAAGAGAACCCCCAATGATCATTTCCGCTGACTTCATTATCCTCTGCAGAGTCTTGCAGTTCAAGGTGTTACAGCTTCCAAACTAGGTGGCGATGCAGTTGGACAGGATCCTCTGTAGAATGTAGTGAGAATGGAGGGTGGGAGATTAACTTTCCTCAGCCTTTGCAGGAAGTAGAGGCGCTGCTGTCCTCGAGAAATTACTCAATCTTCGAGAAATTACTCAATCCTCGAGAAATTACTCAATCCTCGAGAAATTACTCAGATGATAGCTGGTCTACTGGGCAAGGTGCGAGCTAGATTATTGACCTGAAAAATTCTCCCCATTTGTTCATTTGAATCTTAAGTCATTGGTATTTGATTATTTCTCGACTTGATTGGCTCAATCACCCTTGATTAACCTCTCGTTTTGTGTCTTTTGTAAAAATGATTTCATCCAAAATGTTCATCCTCTGTCTGAATCAACACCAAACCAATTCATCCATCCTCAGAAGAGAAAATATGAAATTAAAAAGCAGATTACCAGAAAACCAGGTTTTAAGTTTCAGAGAAGATGGGGGCGAGAAGAGTACAAAGGGGAAGCAGGAATGATTGAATGGTGGAAAGGATGGATTGTACATGGTTGAGTGCAAGTGGAATGGAAGCAGCAGGTCAAACTGCTGCTGCGCCTCTCCAGAGTCCATGTGGAGTTTGTATGTTCTCCCAGTGACTGTGTGGGTTTCTTCTAGCCGTTTTGATTTCCTCCCACATGCCAAAGATATACAGGTTAGAAGGTTACTTGGCCATTAGAATTTTACCCTGGCATATAGGAGAATGGTAGGATATGGGGGAATAAAATGGGATTAGTGGAAAATTGTTCAAAAGGGATGCTATTATGTTCATTGGGGGCAAAGAATCTGTCTCTGCACTGTATGGCTCTAAGAATTGCTGAAACTAATTATTCTGTTTTGTAACTTTGCAGTAATCTCGTGTGGAGAACTAGGAATTCCAGCACATGGTAATAAGATTGGGACATTAACAACATATGGAGCAACTGCCATTTTTTCCTGTAACACTGGATATACCATGGTAGGATCACGGGTTCGTGAATGCCAGGCCAACGGGCTCTGGAGCAGAATGGAAGTGAATTGCCTTGGTCAGTATTTAGAGGTTGATGTGTATAGGTTTAGTGCATGAACAATTCTGCAATTTATTAAGTTTTGTTGTCTTTGTTTACTTGTATCAAGTTTTGTTTTAGTTGCATAAAATTTTAAACAAAAACCCCTGGTATCCAGAATTCAAGTAACTGGTAGCCTCAAGCAACTGGCAAAAAAATTAGGAAAATTTAAAAAAAAAGAAATGAAGAGTTAAAAATAATAGGTAAAAGGTACGCAAGTTTAAAATGGTAAAAGCAGATGTTCTCTGAAGTTACACTTGCACTCTTGGTGCTGATGGGAGCAAACATTCAGCCAGCCGGCCATGCCCTGCCTGCAGCAGCTGTGTTTGAGTATAACGGTGTCACCCAGGATGAAGAGCTGGTTGATGCCCCTCGCCATTGGGGTGATTCTATGAAAAGTGATTCCTTATCCCTGCTTCGTAGAATGTAGTGAGGGAGGGGGGTTAATTATCTATAATGTTAATGTTCGACTTTCAGGCAACATCGTGGAAGGGGAAGGACCTGCAGATGCAGTGACAGTTTAACGTTTTCAAAGAATATGACTGAAAATAAAGTAAGATGCTTTAAGGTTAAATATTCATGTAAGTGAAATTTGTTCAGTGTAAATACCTTAGTATTTTTTTTTACTTTTAAACTGTTTATTCTTAATGCAGGTGTATTAGTTAGGCATTGAAAGAGTAAGTCTCAAGCAACCGGAAAATACATTTATCTGGGATCCACTAATCCCCATAGGTGCCAGTTACTTGGGGTTTTACTGTTACCACTAAAACACACCTTAAAAAACCTGCTCTGCTGAATTTTTGCAGTTAAAGATGTGCTTTAATTAATAGGCTGAAGCAAACTAATATCAGGATCAAGTTGATTTGTTGTCAACAACAGTTTAGGAAGCCTCTTGCTGTTAATTCGTTGATTTTTTTAAAAATCATGTACGCTTCAGTAGAACATTTGAGATTATTTTTGCACCCGAATTGTCCCAGCTTGAGTAATGCTGCAATTTTAATGATTCATTACTAAATTAACGGACCTGAGTTGATCCATCACAGAATTATAACACCTTGAAAACACTGATAGTAATGATGAGACTCCTGGAGAATATGAAATTCATTCATTTTCATTGGTTTAAGAACAGCTACTATCTGGAATCCTTTTGACTTTGTGAAGTTGAAATCAATCCACCCATACTTCTTACCGATTGTAGTTTCTTTGCTTTTAGCTGGTCATTGCGGAATGCCGAAATCTATTGTCAATGGTCAGATAATTGGAGAAAACTTCAGCTATCGCGGGACTGTGGTGTACCAGTGCAACCCAGGCTTTCGCCTGATTGGAACTTCAGTTCGAATTTGCCAGCAAGATCACAAATGGTCAGGCAGGTCACCTGTATGTGTGCGTAAGTATTGTTTTATTTATTAATCATTAAAATGAAGAAAATGACTCTGGAGAACATCATGTTTTCTCTGCTTTAATTCAAATGAACATATCTCAAATATCACTTACTCATGTCATTAGATTCCCATTTTCAATTCTGAATTAATCAAGATTTTTTGATAAAATGGGTCATTGGGTGGAGTTGTTCTTAACAACAAATCATGGTTCAATATTTGGTGGATGGATAAATGTGCTCGAGACCAAGTGCTTTGGCCTGAACGATTAACTCTCTGACAATTATTCATTAGAAAAAATGTTCACCTCATCCTTTAATATGATCAACAATGACCATTCGTGCATTATCTCTTCAAATAAATTTTTATTTGGATTTTGGTCACATGTTGCCTGTATTTGTAACTAAAAATAACTGTGTTCCTTTTCTAGACTTGGGAGATGTTGGCCATTCACCCAATCTCATTAGAGGGTATTCCTGAGCAATTGAAGCCTGGGGCCTATTGGGAAACAGATTGTGAAATACATTAGTAGGTTCATGCATGGTAATAGAGAGGAGCAGTGTTTTGGGTTTGGTGAGCAGAGGTGTTGGAGAGATTTGGCAATTGGTGAAGTGGAGGGACAGCAGTCACACATTGTGGAGTACCAGGAAAGGAGACTGGGGAATGCCAGCAGTCAGTGGATGGAGCAATGATAAGGGTGTGGCGGCCCTCCACTGCGGAGATTGAGCTGGCACATCGCGCATGCGCATGGTAGTAAACAGCAGCTTAACATGCTGTAATATGTCCCTTAACACAGCGAACCGGTGCTGTTGAAAGCTGGAGCAGTACAAGACCAGCAGCCCTAAAATGACACTGGTCAAGCTACCCAGCTAAAAGATCAATAATGGGCAGGGGAAAAAGGAATTCACATGCAAGAATGTTCCCACCTGTTATTGTTGTTCATGCGGCTTATGTCAGCCAATCAAACAAACAGCAGGAACTCCAACATATTCTTTCTTTGGCTTGGCTTCGCGGACGAAGATTTATGGAGGGGGTAAAAGTCCACGCCAGCTGCAGGCTCGTTTGTGGCTGACAAGTCCGATGCGGGACAGGCAGACACGGTTGCAGCGGCTGCAGGGGAAAATTGGTTGGTTGGGGTTGGGTGTTGGGTTTTTCCTCCTTTGCCTTTTGTCAGTGAGGTGGGCTCTGCAGTCTTCTTCAAAGGAGGTTGCTGCCCGCCGAACTGTGAGGCGCCAAGATGCATGGTTTGAGGCGATATCAGCCCACTGGCGGTGGTCAATGTGGCAGGCACCAAGAGATTTCTTTAGGCAGTCCTTGTACCTTTTCTTTGGTGCACTCCAACATATAAAATGAGCCTTTCCACCCTCATTAAATGTGTGTGTGTGTGTGTGTGTGTGTGTGTGTGTGTGTGTGTGTGTGTGTGTGTGTGTGTGTGTGTGTGTGTGTGTGTGTGTGTGTGTGTGTGTGTTTCTTTGTAGCAGTCGGATACAATTGGTGACCCCAATGGTTTAGACAACATCTAAACCCAGTGATGGATAGCAAAGCAGCGATCAGCGCAGTTGACCTCAAGCTCCCGACCTTCTGGACAGTTTGACCCAGTGTGTGGTTTGAGCAGGCTGAGTCTGATTTCCAGATTCGGGGCATCACATCTGAGACCACAAGGTACTACCACATGGTCAGCACCATGGAGCCAGAGACTGCAGACAGAGTAATCAATTTTGTCCACAGGCTACCATCAGAAGGCACTTACACTGCCTTCAAAGAGCTATTTCCTGGGACCTTCAGGCTCTAGCAGCATGAGAGAGGGGCATGGCTGCTCCACCTGAATGGGCTAGTGGACAGATCCCCATCAGCGCTCATGAAGGAGATGCTGGCCCTCCTGGGAGACCATGAACCCGGCATTATGATTGGCCAGGCGTTCTTGGAGCAGCTGCCCGAGGACATACAACTGCACCTGACTGATGTGGATTTCAGCGACCCCTGGAAAGATGCAGCAGAGGCAGATATTCTGTGAAAGCAGAAACAGAAGTGCTCGACTTCCGTGGGGCTCATCACGAAGTCTCGCAACTAGACTAAGGCAGGGACAAATCAAAGGAGAGATGGTGCTTCGACCACCAAAGATGAGGCTCCGAGGCCCACCGATGCTGGTCGCCCTGCGAGTTCCAGGGAAACGACAAGGCCAATTGTCACTGATGGCCAAAGCGGCTAGCCATCGAGAGAGCCTCCTTTATGTTGGGGATTGTCTTGGTGGATACAGGAGCAGAGGTCAGCGTGATGCCCTCAACATCTTTGGACACTAGATAGAGCAAGCGGTGTTGAGAGCTGCCAACAAAAGCATCATATGGACCTATGGCATGTGTAGGGCTGAGCTGCAGTTTGGAGGCAGTCACTTCTCGTGGGAGTTCACGCTGGCTGCAATGGAACAGCCACTCCTCAAAATGGACTTCCTGGAGGCCCACAGCTTGCTAGTAGATCTCAAGGGCAAGAGACTTGTGCATGTGGAGATGTTCCAAACCTTCGCACAGAGGGGTGCCGGGCTCCCGGCACTGCACGTGGACTCCATCCACAGCTTAGACGATGAGTTTTCCAATGTGCTGGCTGGGTTCCCGGCAATCATTTCATCTCAGTTCATGGTGGAGATGCCCCAACATGGCGTTAGGCATTACATTCTTACCAAGGGTCCAACTCTCCATGCAAGGGCGAGATGACTTCCCCAGAGAAGCTCCAACTTGCCAAGGAGGAGTTCCCCAAGCTTAAGGAGTTAGGCATCATTTGGCAGTCGATCAGTCCATGGGCTTCTCCCCTGCACATGGTGCCTGAAGCTGGAGATTGTGTAGTGACTACCATCGGTTTAACGAGGCCACCACTCCAGATTGTTGCCCCGTGCCGCATATCCAGAACTTTGCGGCAAACCTGCATGGAGCGACAATCTTCTCCAATGTGGGCTTGGTGCGAGGGTACCACCAAATCACGGTGTACCCTGATAACATCCCCAAGATGGCCATCATCACTCCATTTGGGCAGTTGAGGATCCTGAGGATGTCATTCAGGCTCAAGAACGTGACACAGACATTCCAGCGACTGTGGGCTGATATCCTGGTGGCGAACAGATCCCGGCAGGAACATCAACAACACCTCCAAATCCTCTACAGCCGCCTATGTGAATTCAGCCTTACTAGCAACCTGGCCAAATGCCAGTCCATGCTGTGCACGAATGACTTCCTGGGCCACAGGATTACAAAATGCAGGGCCACACCACTACCCAGCAAGATGGAGTCTATCCACAATATCCCAAGGCCTAGTGTGACCAAAGGACTGCAGGAGTTTGTGGGGATGGTCAGCTTTAATCGCAGATTCATCCCCGCAGCAGCTCAAACCATGTGCCCAATCTTCACACTGGCAAGGCGAAAGACTTGACCTGGCATGACGACTCCACACAAGCATTCATGGAAGCGAAGGAAGCCCTGGCTCATGCTGCACTCCCGGCCCACCCCAGGTCAGATGCACTACAGCCCCCATGGTCGATGCCTCAGGAACAGTGATTGGTGGAGTTCTGGAGCAGCAGAAAGAAGGAAGTTGGCGTCCACTAGCTTTCGTCAGGAAACATCTACAGCCCCCTGAGCTAAAGTACAGTGCTTACGACAGAGAGCCACTGGCGCTGTACTTAGCTATCCACCACTTCCCGTACTTCATAGAGGGAAGGGTTTTCACCACAAGCCACTGACGTTCGCCCTGGCCAAAATCTCCGACCCCTGGTCAGCCTGCTAGCAGAGACACTTGTCTTGCATCTCGGAATATACCACCAACTTAAGGCACATTTCGCAAAAAGACAACGTGGTCGCAGATGCTTTATCAAGACAGAGCATCCACTCTCTGGCAAACGGACTGGATTTTGTAGCACTGGCAAAGGCATAGCAGCAGGACACCACGGAGATTGATCCGGCACATTGCGTGGTCCGTGCGGTAGTAAACAGCAGCATAACACACTGTAACATGTCCCTTAACACAGTGAACCGGCGCAGTTGAAAGCTGGAGCAGTACAAGATCAACAGCCCTAAAATGGCGCTGGTCAAGCTGCCCAACTAACAGATCAATAACAGGCTGGAGAAGAAGGGTATTCACATGCAAGAATGTTCCCGCCCACTTTTGTTATTCATGCGGCTGATGTCAGCCAATCAAACAAACGGCGGGAACTCCAACTGTACAAAAGGAGCCTTTCCAGTCTCAATAAAGCTCAGAGCTTAACCTCCCACATTGTGTGTGTGTGTTCCTTTATAGCAGTCGGATACAAGAGAAGAGGTACTTAATACGTGCGGTTGGAATTAGCAAAGTCAAATTGTTTGAGCTTTGAGTAACATATTGAGTCTTCCAGCCTGCTGCTGCTTGTCCTCTTCTCCTCTGGCATTTCCATTTGGCATTTCCTTATGGTGCCACGTCTAGTTTCATGTCATTAGAATATGGTGAATCAGAGACATTAATACATGTGTTCTTGGTTTCAGCAACATGTTTGCTTCAGTTTACGTCTTTAATAATTAAAAGAAGAAGCTTCTTGTATCATCTGAGACAGAAATATTAATGTAAGAATTTTATTTTGGACAAGAAAGATTTTAAAAGCATCACTGCTACAGAATGGATTATGCTTGCAATGTTCAACAATAATTCATAAAATTGAAAAACGGACAGAATATCACTCAGATGCGAATAATCTTTAAATATCTGGCAAGTCAGATGTAGGTTTCTTGAATCTGATGGTGTTGCTTGTTTTAAAGCCAGAGTTCATTCCTTTGCAATCTGCATAATAATGCTTCATTTTTCCCAGTAGATTTTTAAGAGTTTCTTCATTCATTTTGAGCATGGACATTACTTGTATTGATGGAGGTTGGATTCTGCGATAAGAGCCTAGAAGTAATTTACTATCACAGCTGAGACTCAGTATGGGGAATAAGCAGATGATTCTCTGTCAAGTGGTTTGTTGACAGTTTTTATTGAATTAGTGGTGACACTTCACTCCCAAGCCGTGCCAACCAATATGTTGTTTAGATGTTAACACCTCCCCTTTATACATAAAATTCAAACTGAATTTGTGTGCTTTGAACATTTTTATCATATCATGGAATTATTTTGTAATCTGACTATGCAAATTTGAGGCAATGTATGTAATTTCCTGAAATATTTCCCAATCAGATGAAACTTTCTGCCTTATAGCAGAATGTGAGCTAATTATCTGACAGTCCTTGTATGTGTGTGTATTTCAGTGGGTATGGTTAATTCAATATTGGATAGTGATTGACTACCCACCAAACTGACTCATTTGTACACAACTGAATATGGAAGAGCTGTTATTATCAACACTTGGGTTAACAGCAGATATTTTGTATCCTAATCCTATATCAAAACCTATATATTGGATAGTGATTGACTACCCACCAAACTGACTCATTTGTACACAACTGAATATGGAAGAGCCGTTATTATCAACATTTGGGTTAACAGCAGAAATTTTGTATCCTAATCCTATATCAAAACGTATACTTGCTGCAGGAAATTGACCCAGTGATCGGCATTGCTTTTGAGGCTGTTTATGTCCTGAATGTTATTCAGACTGACTACTTATTCCATTCTGTGCACTAGACCTCTCATCTAAGATCTTTGCATTTATGTACAGCCTCTCCCCGACTTACGACCTATGTGACTTACAACCATCCGTACACAGGACCCAAAACAAATACCAGCTTAGTGAGTAGGATAGTGACCATTTCTCAGTTGCTCAGTAAGCTCGCCAAAGAAGATTTCAAATAAGATGAAAGAGCCCATCCCCTGCTGATAGACCTGGCAAGAAGTCGAGGAAGACGCTTGATTTGAATTGAAAAATTTTATTAAATGTCTTGAGTTATGACTTCAACATGCCATGCTAACATACTTCCGACTTGTATCCATTTCAAGATGCGACCTGTTGGTCAGAACAGAACTCCAGATGTATGTCGGGGAAAACCTGTATTGTTCATTTTAACCAAAAATGCAGTCTTTTTTTTTTTACTGCTCTGGTTGTCTGACCAAATATTAGATTTTTTTTTGTAGGGAGATCAAATTACTTTTCTGCTATTTAATTTTCCCAGCTATTACATGTGGACACCCTGGAAATCCAGCGAGTGGAATAACTCACGGAACTCAATTCAACCTGAATGATATGGTTAGGTTCACCTGTAACCCAGGTTACTTACTGCAAGGATCCATTAGCTCGCAATGTCAATCTAACGGGCAGTGGAGCAATTCACTTCCTCTGTGTAAAGGTATAAACTTTAATTATTCAGCAGATTCAGAGATTTTGATTTGTGGAAAGATGCTGCATGGACTCTGAATATATTCTTATTTTTCTGCAGTTGTTAACTGTTCTGATCCTGCACATGTCGAAAATGGTATTCGTCGAGTGCAACGGAACATTGCTCAGAGATTCAGTTATAGCAGTAGTGTCTCATATGAGTGCAACGCTGGATATTACCTGTTGGGATCAGATGTGCTGACATGTCAAGGTGATGGTTCCTGGGACAAGTCACTCCCAAAGTGCCTATGTAAGTAAAGATATTATTGTTTAAATTAATGTGTTATCACATTGGTAAAGAGAATAGTTAAATTTCATTATGCCGTTTAGCTTAAGTTAGAAAATCACATAATAAACTGAGAAATTATCATTCAATTATGCATAAAATATTTTGTAAGTTATCCAGAAATAAAACTGCAAACCAAATTAGTTGGAAATACAAGGTATTTCAGTGCTGCTTAGAATTATTTAAAAGTTAAGCAGATCACCCAGTGGAATTTATAGAATACAATTGCACTTCCATGACCTGATGAATCTGTATATTTCAGGGGGAAAAGAATCCGAAATAAAATTAATTTCTTTATTGAGTTAAACAAAATGTCAAAGTTGAAGATTTTCTGGGCAGCAATCAGTTTCAGCTATTGTTTAATGAGGATTTGAAATACAAAATTAGCACACCCCTATTAATGGTAGAGCTTGAATTCAGTCCATTTTAGAGACATGAGTGGAGACCTTTCAAGCAGTGATTGCAGCTGAGGTGACAAGTGACTGGCAACCAAGTGAAGAGGGCTTAATTGTTGCCCTTTTGCAGTTACTGTGCCCAGCGCGTAAGGGAGAGTGGTGTTGTTAACATTACCTTCCATATTTTTCATTTATCTGTGTTGGTACAACTGGCAGTTATAAAATGTAGTGATTTGCAGACAGTTTGACTATTATTACATTCACAGCCCATTATAATTGCTATTCTGAGGCTACCCTGATCATTTTATGAGTGCCACAGAAACTTAGCCTGTAGTTACGAGGTACAAGTTACTATGGAAACAGCCACTGGAACATTGCAGTTGAAATTTTCAGACTTCTTATTCTTTGCAAAGATTTGGAATGTCATCTCTCATAAAATAGGTTGCGTAATCAATTTAATGCCGTGTATTATCAGCAGATAAGGTGTTTTACAGGTGTATGTCGTCCTTTGAACGTGTATCCAGCAGTCTTTGAAACTATTGTATCACAAGTTAGTCATGGGGGGGGGAGAAAAATTTACTCATTCGGTCATGTTAGGTCTGCTTTGTTCATGAATGAGTGAGTCAAACACCAGACTGAGTCAAAATCAAGGTTCTTTGTTCTTTATTGCCGGATTGTAACACTTGCAACTAACAGTGTTAGTTGGAGAAGACGCATTCTGCCGTTATCAGCAAGTGGTGTTTTTTATATACCTTAGGATACGTACTTAGTAAATTATCATACCATGACATTGTCCAATGAATAAACTGTTGCTGTCCCTCTCTGCTAGCCTCCTGCACATCAATTTGTCATCCCCACTCTTATCTTGAGAGTACAAGGTCACAACTGCATCTTGTTACGTCCCAGCACTGGGTGACTCCCTCTACATTCCCAGCTCATGATGTTTTTACCTAACAGTCATCAGAATTTTTTGACTCATTACACAGAGAACTCCCGATGAAATGACTGCAATCATTTCCAACTCCATGGATTATAAGAAATTATCTGCATTGGAGTTGATTTCAGAAACATAATGTCAGAGGTGCTGAGCAATGATCAGATTCTCGTGCTCTTGGCATTGTCTAATGATGTCACAACTTAATAGAGGCCAAAGAAACAAAATGTCATACAGCCTATAAGCAATCTGTGTCTGCAAATGTATAAGGAAGTACAGCACAGTTGTGGTAAAGCACTGTTACGCTTTGATTGGCTGGAGATGTCTCCTGAGACCGATCCTACCCATAGCCCTTTGCATGCTCCCCATTTCACTCTGCCTTGATCAGACTGAGGTTGATGGCTGTTCCAGTCCGTAGTTAATAAAAACCTATCAGTTTCTCAACTTCAGTCTTTTGTGATTAAAGATGGTGCATCAACTTTATTAAATATAAATTTTCAAGAAAGATGGAGCAGTACCTGAAACCCGAGAAGCTCAGCATAGACCCGCGATCGTCTGATGCTCCGAACGTGTTCGAACACTGGCTACTTAGTTTCAAAGTCTTCCTGGTGGCCATGCACGTTATCACCATGGTTGCAAACCAACTGAGGCTACTCTTCCCTAATTAATGATTAGCAAGGCCAGTACTTACATGGAAGCCATGGAGATATTGAAGGCCCAGTATCACAGGAACGTAAATGAGGTCTACGCCAGGCACCTCCTGGCCTCCAGAAAGCAGTGACCTGGTGAGTCAAGCACCGAGTACCTGAGGGCCCTCTGGAACCTATGCAGAGCATGTGACTGCAAGGCTGTGATGGCCACCAACAATGCTAAGCACGTCATTCAGGATGCATATATGGTTGGCATCCACTCTGGGTGTATAAGGCAGAGACTCCTGGAACAAAAGGTACCTGATCTACAAAGGTCAGAGACGCTGGAGATGGCCTTACACAGCTCAGATGATTACTCAGCTGCCTCTTGGTCACCTTGTGCACCACTGTCTTGGGACGGGGGATTGTCCTGTGCAGCGAGTGACTGCTCAATGACACTGTCCTACTCCTCTGGTGATTTGACCTTGGCCACCATTGCAGGTGACTCCCCCCCCAATTGCTACATCTGCGGGCAAGGTAAGCACCCATGGAAATGCTGCCCTATCAAGAAGATGGTATATGCTAGGTGCTGAAATTATGTCAAAGTCTGCCGATCCAAACTATCCGCAAAACCTAGCAGTGCCACGTATGAACAGTTGCCACTCTGCACAGTGCGATCAGTGCCATCTCCTCTGTGAAACAGTGATACCATGTGAGAGTCATGGGTGCCGCCATTTTGGACTGCACAGCAAATGCCATCTTTTCAGGCCTATGACACCATGGGGTCAGTGAGGGCAGCTTTCTTAGGACTGAGGGTGATCATTTCTGGATTGTGAGCACCTATTCGATTCAGACAGTGAGTCTATACTGGCCTCCATCATCCTGAACCAAGAAGCACCACACAAGCTCCTTGGTTCATGATGGACATCCAGGAAAAGGGGCACGTTATGAACTGTTTATTCGATAGCGGGAGTATGGGAAGTTTTATTCACCTCAATACCTCTAAACGCCAAAACCTTAAGTTATGGCTCGCCGAACGCAAGATATCACTTGCATCCAAATCATATACGGCAGCCATCCACGAGTCCTGCATAGTGACCCTGACCATTGAATGCATAGTTTATAAACATAGAGGCTACTCATCATGCCACAACTCTGTGCCCCCTTGTTACTTGGCCAACTTCAGAAAGTTATATTGAAATTTGATGGGTCCATCCGCCCCACCATCACCATTTGCAATGAACAGTTCACAGACAAACTTCTGTGTGCAACTTGTGGCCTCTTGACTCTTAAGGTTGACCCCCCCTCACCACTGTTTGCCAATCTCACCCCCGACTGTAAGCCGGTGGCCACCAGGAGCAGACAATTCTCTTGATTCTCTGCCGCAGGCAAGGTGTTCATTAAGTCAGTGGTTCAGCGTTTGTTGGACGAGAGCATCACCGAGACCATCAATAGCCCTTGGAGGCCCAAGGCGTTTGTGGTTAAAGAAAAGGATGGTCGTGGATGACAGCCATACTATCAACTGGTACATTCTGCTCAATGCATACCGCGCTTCCCCCGCATATCCAATATGGTCAACCAGATTGCACAATATCAGGTATTCTCCATGATCATCTTGAATTCAGCAGCTCCCTTTCCACCAAGAGGACCACCAGCATTCAAGACATATAGGTGCCTCTATCACTTCCTCCGGGTTCTTTTCGGTGTCACCAATTAAGTCTCAGTTTTCCAGTGGGTGGTGGACCACTATAAATTGCAGGCCACTTTCCCGTACCTTGATAATGTGACCATCTGCAGCAACGACCTGCAAGATCATGAAGCAAACTTCCGTAAATTCCTCCAGGCAGAAAAATGCCTGAACTTATGAAGTGGACAAATGTGTGTTCCGGACAGCACAACTAGTCATCCTCGGCTGCGGGGTCGTGAATGGCATCATTGGCCTTGACCAGGTGCGTCCATTGCTAGAGCTATCTCTCCCAAATACTCAAAGTCTTGAAGAGATCCCTAGGGTTCTTCTCCTACTATGCTTAATTGGTCCACAATTATGCGGACAAAGTTTAGTCAAAGCCACCATGTTTCCCCTGCCAGAAGAGACCCAAGCTGCTTTTGACCATAGACGAGTCCACACCATTCCAAGTGGAGAGCAATGCATCCAAATTTGCCCTGGCTGCCATGGTCAACTAAGTGGGCAGGCCCATCGCCTTTTTCTCATGCACCCTCCAAGTCCCTGAAATTCGCCACTCCTCAGTCAACAGGGTGGCCCTGGCCATTGTGGAGTCAGTATGACACTGGAGGCGCTACCTCGCAGGAAAAATGATTCACCCTCCTCACGGATCAGCAAGCAGTCGCATTCATATTTAATAATATGCAGAGGGAAAACTCAAGAACAATAAGATCCTTAGGTGGAGAATCGAAGTCCACATACAGTTATGACATCCTGGTAAACTTAAAGAGCCCCTGGATGCTCAATCCTGTGGGACTGGTGCCAGTGTCCAAATGGACAGATTGCAGACCTTCCATAATAACCTCTATTACCCTGGAATGAATAGGTGTTTCCATTTTATTACAGCTCAGAACCTACCATACTCTGTTGAAGAAGTCCGGACAACAACTAAAAATGGCCAGGTCTGCGCAGAATGCAAACCACAATTCTACTGACTGGACTGAGAGGTTCCACCTTCTCCATGCTAACCCCAAGTATACCCAAGTTCTCTTCCCTGACGGGCGCAAAGCCAAGGCCTTGATGCGGGATCTGACATCATTGGGTGGCCCTCCAATCACCATTGACCACCAGCAGACACTCCCTCCCCCCTCCCCCCTCCCCCCATCACTGCTACCTTAGGGGTCCCTGAGTCTGTGGCTGACCACTCTCCACCCATGGCTACTGTTATTCCCCCATGATGCACCAGTGCCACACTCCCTAACCCCCCCCCCCCCCAACAAACTGTTACCAGTGATGACAGGCCAACCCCACAAGCTGCTCAGGACTTTAATGCAGTGCCACCACCATTGCAATGTTGTTCGCTGTGACATAGAAGACCTCCTGACAGACTTGATTTGTAAAATGTATATTTGTTTCATTTTCTTCTTACCCCACAGGAGTTTTCTTAAAAAGGAGGGGTGAATGTGGTAAACCACTTTTATGCTCTGATTGGCTGCCTCCTGAGACCAATCCTACCCTTAGCCCTTTTCATCTTCCTACTTCGCTCTGCCTTCATCAGTCAATGATGGTTACGGCTGCTCCAGTCTATAGTTAATAAAACCCTATTAGTTTCACTACTTTAGTCTTCTGTGATTATTAATGGTGCATCAACAATGGCACAGGAACTAGAGTTGTTGCTTCACATCTCCAAAGTCCCACATTGCATCTTAATTTCTGCTGCTCTCTGTGAGGCACTGTGGATTTCCTTTGTCCACTCCAATTTTTTTCTCCCAATGTCACACTGTTGTTTGCTTATACCTTGAATAAGGGCTCAGGCCCAAAATGTTGGTAATATACCTTTACCTCCTATGGATGCTACGAGACCGCCTGAGTTCTTCCAGCATTTCTGTATGATTTTACAACAATCAGAGGACCTGCAGACTTTTGTGTTTCACTTTTATTCCCATTTCCTTTCCTGTTATTACATGCAGTGGCAGTTTGGATCCTGAAGCCAGTATTGTTCAACAAAGCATCATGGTTTGTTGAACCACAAAGGCTCACTTTTGGGAAATGAATGTGACAGAGTATTTAGAGGTGACTTGGGAGGAATTGCTAGAGCAGCTTGCACACACATTTTAAAACACCAAATATTTGCAGGACTTTTGTAGAATGCTTTTTGCAAAAATGCAACAAAGTAGCAATGACAGCAGCTTGCCTGGGAGAGCATGTGATCTTTGCAGGCAGGGACAGAACAGTTTTGTTCTCAGAGAGGAAGGGAGTGAAACAGAGAGGAGAAACACAGAAATCAGTTCCAGAGGGACAAGCTGGCAAACTTTGGAAGGCTGCCTGGTCAAAGGAGAAGACTGACGGTCTGAAAGGTGACCTGAAAGAAAGAGGATCATCTGGAGAACCCTGAAGGGGACAAGTTTTGTCAGCAAGACTGATTGAGAAGGAATCAGTTGCGGATGTCCTGGAAAAGAAATCTCTCTGAAAACCAGTAAGAACCCTCCTGAGTGGTAATCATTTGCCTGTTAAGCACCAAAGCCTGGTGAACTTTGTTAATGCTAACTTCTATGCACAGAACAAGATTGCCTGCAACCAGTGAGATTGGACTGTGAACCAAAGAACTTTTCTAATCTTAAATATACATTACACACAGTTGCACTTAGTATTAGAGGGAGATTAAGTGGGTTAGGTAGGTTAAGTAAGTAGTTTAAGTAATAAGTTAAAGTTTAATTCTGTTTTCTTGTTCAAATATAATTAAAAACTTCTTTTGTTTAAGTAACCCTGTGTTGTGGTGCATATCTATTGCTGCTGGTTTTTGGGGTCCTCTGGACTCCAGAATATGCTTTGCAGCAGTTAAACCATGTCTGCACACTCAAGTTCCTTTGAATATCTCTGACCTTGCAAGACATTTTAAAAACAATGTTAATTTGAAGGGGAGATTTAATATTTTAAGAAAATTATAAATAACAAACACTGGAACCACAAACCAATTAAAATAATTAAATTTACATTAAGAAGGAAATACATTTTTAATTTTAATAACTCAGAAAAGGTTCTTTCTACTTAAGTCAATTATATTGCTGAATTTGTGCCTTTTGCTCAGCTTTCACACCATATTATGGCAAAAATGAAGCGATATCAGAGTGAAATCAGAAAGACACACATGCATGGTCTTTGGCAGTAATTCAGATGATCAGTCTTCCCTCCCACGAAAAAGTTTTCCTCATTCCTCCTTCAGATTATTGAGCAAAAAAACTGAGCAATTTTTTGAACTTCATTTGGCTGTCTTGTCTTCTTTGTATAAATTATCTTGTAGTATGCTCTTCTATCTGTAATTGTGCTTAGAACATGATCCATCTTTTATATTGTAGTCACCTATTTACTGTGCCATTTCTTAATGAACTTCAATTAAAATATTAAAGCATTTCAATTAAAATATTTATTTTCTATCTTTCTGTCACAGTGGTGGTCTGTGGTCATCCTGGCACTCCGCCTGATGCAGAACTTTATGGTGACCAATTTACAGTTGGCTCGACAGTACGATACCACTGCAATCGAAGAAGACATCTGATTGGAAATAGCAGTCGCGTGTGCCAGGCAGATGGAAATTGGAGTGGATCATTACCACACTGCTCAGGTAAACCTTCTTACTCAACACATTGGGCTAACTATTCACTATACGTCAGCCACGAGGTAATGCTGCTGTAGTGTTCATGTGGACTGCTCTATTGATGTATGAGCAATCTTTTATGGGTTATATTATATTTTATATGATATAAATATTTTTTTAAAGGGACTGTGGGGGGAGGGGGTTAGTGTAGGTCACCACAGACAGAGTAACACTTCACATCTCATTTAAAATGCAAGAGCTTAGCTGAAGCCAGTGGGTTTGCAAAAAACAATGGGACTATTTTGGAAGGAATTTTAAAAGCAGGTGCAAATAAACAGTCTAGGCTCAAAGTACCGATAAAGATCTTTCAAGGATTGAGTTAGCCTTGCAAGTGGTTCTGTTTTTTTACAAGCTTCAAGCAGAGAGAGAGGAAAAGACCAAACAAGAGGGACAGAGAGAGAAAAAAAATTGACTTCTGCAGTGGCTTTTGGAAGTTGGTGGAAAACCCCATTTTGAAGACGGGTTGTGAGTTCTGAGTTCAGCCTGTTGAAAACCCCTTTAGTCCTTACAAGAGGAAATGGGTGACAAAAGTATTTCTTCTGAAATATGGAACTCTGCGGCGTCCTGGAAGAAGAGGTTATAATTTTGAAAACGCAAAATGAGGCAAATTTCTTTGAAAAGACGCTGAAGTACTGAGTGTGGGAAATCAGTTTGTGTGTGTTCAACAAGCAACAAATCTCTTTCTGAAACCATATAGAACCTTCTGAGCTGTAACCATTTAAGTTTTCATGAGAGCCTGGTGAAAATTCATAAACTTTAAATTCTGTGCACAGTCTAAGAATTGCCTGATACAGGTGAACTTGGAGAAGTGAGATTGGACTGTGAATGAAATAACTTTCCTGAACATTTACACACATTACATATATGTGTGCTTAGAATTAGAAGAGAGTTAAGTTAATAGTAATAAGTCAAACTTTGATCCTGTTTTTATGTTTGGAGAAAAGTAAAAGCAACTTTTGTTTAAATAACCATTTGTCTTGGTGAATTTCTATTGCTGCTGGGTTTTGGGGTCCTCTAGACTCATAACAAATCTGACTTGGAATCTATTTGAAATAAAAATAATATTTTTTATATTTAATCCCATTTTTTAAAATGATGGGCACAAGGTCTATTACACCCTAAAAGGATGTGCGGGGATAATGTTGATGCAACACAAAAACATCTAGAGAAATCACTGGCCCCCACTTCAAAATTCAGTTGTGATCAAAGTTTGGAGCATCAATCATGTACTGATAACAATAAAACACCAAATAAATCAATGAATGAAGAGTTTATTGTCATATACAGAGTAGTTATGCAATGAAAACCTTACTTTCTGCAGCTTCCTTGGTACATTACACACTAACTGCAATTTAATTAACACAAAAGATGGCAAGAAGAAAAAATGTATGAAATTATACAAGAAAGGAAATAAATAAATGAGTGAATATATACATTTGCAGCTGTCCTGTGATGCAGAAAATGCGCTGTATCTTTTGTGCAGCAGGACCTCAGGTGGTCTTGGTGTTACTGTTTTAGAATAATATGGTTTGGCGGGGTGGGGTGGAGGGTGGAAAATGTTCTTGAACCTGAAAGTGCTAGATTTGGGGCTTCTGTAGTTTCTGGCATCAGTGATGGTCTAGTGTTGCTTCTTTGTGTTAGGAAGAGTGGTGGTGAAAGGTAAGGGATTTTGGACAATGTTCATTGATGATTGTAGATGGGTGTAGGGGTTTACTGGCCTGGTAGCAGTAGGAAGGAGTAGTGTTGAAGGAAGTTGAGAAAGCTGGTGGATATGGCTGAATGCAGAGGTGGTAGGTCGATTAGTGGATCTGCAATGGTCACCAACATCAAGGTATAAGAGATACTGATGCATGGGGTGGGAGAGACTGGTGATCTAATGAAGCAAGAAGATGAGATTTGAAGGGACCTAGTTTGGAGGAGAGAAAGGCACAAGACTGAATGGAGTTGTGGCGGCATTTTAGGGGAACAGATAAAGGAGGCTTCAGCTAAGTTTTCATTTACCTGAGCACTGTGACATGAACATTTTGTGTTGAGTTATTCAACAAAAATACCTTAGGACAGGTTTTGTCTCAGTGCTCCATGAAGAAGCTTGAATAGGGAATAATAGTGATGTCAAAATTGCTGTGATGATGTGTGAAATTTACAAACTGATCCCCAGTAGAATTTCACAGTTGCCATGCATTGTTTGCCTTTATGACAAGCAAATTTTTTTGAATATTTTATTTATATTAATTACATTTTTTTAAATTCAAAAAAATTAGACGTGGTACACAAAAAAAGGGATTAAAAAAGCCAACTCTCTCCCCTCCCCCTAAAAACCCCTAAAAAGAAAAAAAGAGGAAAAAAAGATTAAGGAAAGAGGGACCAGAGAATGCCAAAGGAATAAAGCATTTATAACATAAATTCTAACATTGGCAGTCACCAAGAACCACATTATTATCTTGGAGGGGCATTTTGGAGGGGCAAAACAAAAATGGATATACACGTTAAATGATAGGGCACTAAGGAGTGTGGTCGAACAGAGAGATCTGGGAATACAAACACATAATTTTCTGAAATTGGATTCAGAGAGTTTATCAAATGTACAAACTCGCCTTTTGTAAATATGGGTGCCATATTTTCCAAAACAAGTGATATTTACTTTGTAAATTATACATAATCATCTCTAATGGAATACAGCTACAAAGTTCTGCATGCCATCTTTCCATACCTAAATCTATATCTGACTTCCATAATATTGCCATTTCCTGGAAACTGCTAAAGCATTTTGCACAAATTTAATTTGATGCATACTTAATTTTAATTTAGGTCTTATAATCTTAATATTACTCAATAAAAATAACATTGGATCCTGTGTGAACTTGACCCCCATAATCCATCCCAAAAAATTACCAACTTCCAACCAAAAATGTCTGACTTTAGGACATTGCCAAGTAGAATGCAAAAAAGTTCCAATCTCATGTCCACATCTAAAACATAATTCTGACATAGTAGGATTTCATCTACTTAATTTTTTTGTGCAAGTCAAATATAATTTGATGCAAAAAAAATTGTATTGAACTAACCTACATCTTGCATTTATAATTTTTATATTATTATTTCTACATAGTTCCATCCAATCTTTCTCATTTATTTGTGTAATTAAATCTGGTTCCCATTTTAATCTTGATTTTTTTTCACCCCTATTTTGGGGGCTTTACTTTAAAGTAAATTAGACATTACAGAAATATAAATTTATTTTCATTACTATAACAAATCAGTAATTCCAATTCAATTTGATTAGGTAACATTAAACTCAGAGCTACTTTGCGAGTGAAAAGGTTTCAACTTGATAGTAACGAAATATTGTTAGACAGATTAAAATTGCTCTTCATTCATTTAAATGTAATAAATTTCCCATTCCCAAAACAATCTTCGATCTTCCTAATACCCATCTGCATCC
This sequence comes from Narcine bancroftii, assembly GCF_036971445.1. Classification (NCBI taxonomy): domain Eukaryota; kingdom Metazoa; phylum Chordata; class Chondrichthyes; order Torpediniformes; family Narcinidae; genus Narcine; species Narcine bancroftii. Next base: position 165,918,957 of record NC_091476.1, on the reverse strand, counting down.
AAGTCTTCAAAAATTATCCATTGAAAATGGAATGTCTATTTTGACAGAGGGGCTCTTTTGAGATATTAAACCTTTCATACTTAATTATTATTAATATTATTCCATAATTCAATCAGATGTTTCAAAATAGGCATTCCCCTATTTCCTATCAATAATTTAGAATTCCATTTAAAGATAAAAATCCTGTAAATTTATTTCTCCTATCTTACTAAATTCTATATTAATCTAAGCATGGATTTTATCTAAACTAGTACATTAATAAATCTCAATTGAGCAGATTTACAATAATTTTTAAAATAGGGAAGTTGTAAACTCGCCCCCCAATTCAAACTTCCAATTCAATTTTTCCAAAGAAACCTTTGCTATTTTTCCTTCCCATAAAACTTCCTAACATTTGCATTTAAATCCTTAAAAGTTTTTTGAGGAATTGAGATAGGGATCGGCTAAAAAAAGATATTGAACTCGAGGGAAAATATTCATTTTAACACAATTTAATCTACCTACTAAAGTAATAGGTAGGGTATTACACCTTTTCAAATCTTCAACAATTTTATTAATAAAGGTAAATAATTTAATTTATATAAATTTCTTAAATCATTATCAATCCAGATATTTAATACCTGTGTCTGGCCACCTGAATTTAATAACCATTTTACAATTAGTATAATTACCCTTAACTAAAGGCATAATTTCACTTTTCTCCCAATTAAATTTAATCCAAAAATTTCCCCATATTCTTCCAACCTTGCATGTAATTGGAGAAAGAATTTAAAGGAAAAAGACTGCAAACCATTCTCTCTGGGTGACTTACCATTTTGTAATGAACTAAGAGCTTCACTAACTCCTCTTGCCATAAAAGGAGCTTCTAATTCTCTTTGATCTTAATGTTTCAAACTAGATAAACCAAGTATCTCATGAATATTACATTTTTTGTATTATTAACTGACAATAAAAGGAATCTTGAATTGACCCAGATTTCTTCTGGCTAAATAGATTTTTCAGTCATAATGCACTGATGAAAACAACACTTTGCAATCTAACTTTTGACCAATAAACAAAGAGAATAGTGGTGGATGATTGCTTCTTAGACTGGAGACCTGTAACTTATGGTGTGCCTCAGAGATTGGTGTTGGAACCATTATTGTTTGTCATCTATATCAATGATCCAGATAATAATGTGGTAAATTGGATCAGCAAATTTGCAGATGACACTAAGATTGGGGGTGTTGTGGACAACAAATAAGGTTTTCAAAGCTTGAAAAGGCATCTCGACCAAATGGAAAAATGGACTGAACAATGGCAGATGAAATTAAATGCAGGCAAGTGTGAGGTGTTGCATTTTGGAGGGGAAAACCAAAAAAGGATATACACGTTAAATGAACAGAGAGATCTGGGAATACAAACACACAATTTTCTGAAAGTGGCGTCAAAGGTGGATGGGTTTGTAAAGAGAGCTTTTGGCATATTGGCCTTCATAAATCAGAATATTGAGTACAGGAGTTGGGACATTATGGTAAAATTGTATAAGGTGTTGGTGAGGCCAAATTTGGAGTATTGTGTGCAGTTTTTGTTACCTTACTACAGGAAAGGAATCAATAAGATACAAAGTGTGCAGAGAAGATTTACTAGGATGCTGTCCAGACTTCAGGAATTGAGTTACAGGGAAAGGTTAAACAAGTTATGACTTTATTTCCTGGAGTGTAGAAGTATAGGGGGAGATTTGATAGAGGTATACAAAATTATGAGGGCAATAGATGAGAGTAAATGCAAATAGGCTGTTTCCACTGAGAGTAGATGAGATCCAAACCAGAGGCCATGGGTTAAGAGTGAAAGGGGAAAAGTTTGGGACAGTGGTTCTCAACCTTTTTCTTTCCACTCACATACCACATTAAATATTCCCCATGCCATAGGTGCTCTGTGATTAGTAAGGGATTGCTTAAGGTGGTATGTGGGTGAAAATAAAAAGTTTGAAAACCACTGTTTTAATTATACCTAATTGACTCATTATGTGCACAGTTTCATAACTCTGAAGAAAATGGGCCAATGACAATTTTTCTCAAGCAAAATATTTCAGTAACAATTGGGTCTAGAGCAGTGATTCTCAACCTTCCCTTCCTATTCACATACCATTTTAAGCAATTCCTTACTAATCACAGAGCACCGATGACATAGGGATAACTTAAAGTGGTATGTGAGTGGAAAGAAAAAGATTGAGAACCACTGGCTTAGGGGAACATTGGGGGGGGGGGGTGGGGGGATTTCACACAGTGTGGAATGAGCTGCCAGCTGAAGTGGTGAATGCGAGCTCAATTTTAACATTTAAGAATTTGGGCAGGTACATCGATGGGAGAGGTATGTAGGGCTATGAACTGGGTGCAGGTTAGTGGGACTAGGCAAAAATATGGTTCGGCACAGACGAGAAATGCTGAAAGGGCCTGTTTCTGTGCTATAATGTTCTATGGTTCTATCACAAAGCATTTCACAGCAGTATTATTGGACACTAATTTTTAAACCACAATAGTAGTTGCATTACATCTAATTCTAAATTATTTAAAAAGAAATTGTACATGTGGCATATGTCATCCCACCCCCCCCCCACCCTCCCATTTCCTATCCCTCACCCTGCCCATAAAAGAAAAAGGAAGGAAGAAAGGAAAACTGGAGAATTCCAAGAAAATAAAACATTTATACAATAAAGTCTATTGGATGTTACCAAGAAGTGAGGTCTTTAGAGAGTCAATCAAACATGCAAACCAACATTTTGTAAATATGGCCTCCATATTTAAAAAAAAACTATATGTTTCTCGCAGATTATGTAATTTATTTCTAATGGTATACAACTACGAAGTTCTGCGTGCCATCTTTCCATGCCCAAATCTATTTCTGATTTCCATGATATTGCTGTACATTTCCTAGAAACTACTAAAGCAATTAACACAAATTCAATTTGATAAATATTTAATTTTAATTTTGGCCATATAGCCTTAATATTACTCAATAAAAAGAACATCGTATCTTGTGCGAATTTGACCCCTGTAATTCATTCCAAAAAATTACCTACCCCTTACCAAAATTGTGCAACCTATGGACATTGCCACGTTGAATGAACAAAAAGAACTGATCTCAGATCTATACCTAAAACGTAAATCTGACGCAGCAGGATTTAATCTATTTAATTTTTTTCTGGAGTCAAATATAATTGAGATAAAAAATTATATTGAACTAACCTATATCTTTAATTTATAAGTTTAGTCATATTCTTCTTACACAACTCTGTCCAATCCCTTTCACTTATTTGAGTATTTAAATCTATTTCCTATCTTAATCTTGATTTATCCACCCCAATTTTTTGGTCCTTAGTTTGAAGTAAATTATACATTACTGAAATAAACTTATTTACAGTAGTGTTACAAATCAATAATTCTAATTCACTTTGATTAGGTAACTTCAAAGTAGAACCTATTTTACCAGATAAAAAAGCTTTAACGATGATTATAGTATTATTAGGTACATTAATTTTTTCCCTCATTCATTCAAATGTTATAAATCTCTCATCATCAAAATAATCTTCAATCCTCTTAATACCCGTTCGTCTCCAAATCCTCAAAAATTGGTCATCCATTGGAAAAGGAATAAGCCTCTTTTGACATAGAGGTCTTTTCCTAGATATTATGTCTTTCATTCAATTGAACTATCAATATTGTTCCACAACTCAATCAAATGTTTCATATTTGACACTTTATGACACTGGAAAACCAAAAGAGAAAAAGGGATAAATTACCAAAACTTTGAGAGAAGAGATAGAGTAAAAGTTCAAAAATCCAGGTGCCATAAATCCTGATCACCCAGGAATCCAGACTTCACAAACACATGTCTGAAATCAGGACCATCCAAGAATCTGGACTTGCGATAATTCTCAACTTTTGTATGCATCTTTGCAAGGCGTAAGTTCCATAGATGTCTTGCCAAGAATTCGGAAAATCAAAAAATCCAGACTGACCCAATCCCCCCCAAGTAATCTGGATATTCGGACTTGTACTGTATCTTTTTGAGAGTTACTGAGAGGGAGAAAGAGGGGAGGAAGGAAGTGTGAAAGAAAATGGGTGGATGCATGTGTGGGTATATATAAAATAGTTTCTGGGCATAAAGGTCCGTGGTATCTGTAAATGCGACCCTGAATCCACCCAAAACTAACTTTACTAAGAAATATACATTTTATAAGTAAAGATTAATCATAGCACTTTCGTTGCAGCGCACACTCCTTACAGGCAGCGCAGAATTTATACCTCAGTCCTGATTACTGGTGCTGAAGCAGCATTGTGATAGCCGCTACGCCAACCATGCTGCCCAAAGAGAAAGAGATGGGTAGGAAGGGAAAGTGAAAGAAAGCATGTGGGTGCATGTGTGGGGGAAGGATGTAGCATGGCACCTTGGTGACAAAATCCTGCCCATGAAACATGCCTGTCAATTGGGGGAGCCCCTTATCCAGCTGTTTGCAGGCTGCCCAACTGGGAGGAATTTGCAATGATATATTAAAGGCCACTGCCTTTGGTTCCCAATCCTCGGTTCACCCAACCTCACTGAAATCAGTTGAATCTCAAATCCTGCAGCAGGGTCTGATTCAACGCAAGATCCAATGAATGATTTCCTGCTGTAAGTGTTGTAGAATTTCACCAAGACTGCTGAACTCTCTGGGTAGTCCATCTGCTGAGAGACCTGATCTGATCCTAAATCTGTCCAAGGCTTGAGAGTAAGTCCCGTTTAATTGCTAAACTCTGACAATTTTATTTGATATTAAGCCAGTGAGATCCCAACTTGAGTAAATAAATGTCAGGGACTGGATCAGATGTATCCATGGATATGTGTCAGGTGTTGATGAAATATTAACCCAGGGATGGCCAAACTTGCTTAACGTAAGAGCCACATACTATAAACTTAAGATGTTTGAGAACTGCTAGACATGAAAAAAAATTACATGCATGTTTTTACTCTTACCTGTATAGTCTGTTTCAAAATTAAGAAATGCATGTCACTCCACTTAGGTCCTTCCTTTGAGCAAACATGAACAATATCTTGAATGAGCGATGATTCATTTTGTTCTATTGCGCTGTGACTCATTTCAAATTCTACTAGGATGTTGTATTTTACATTTATTTTGGATTGGTCACACCATTGCCAAATCGGTTTATTTGGTATTGTTGCATCCTGTTGTAAGCAGCCTTTGACAAAAGGTAAATTGGATTAAATGAACATTATTTTAAGAAGCAACCTTTTGTAATATTTGATCTGGTGTCAGCTCAGTTATGTGCAATTGAAAGAGCTTTGCTCATCTGTTTTACCCAGAATATAATGTGGACTATTGGATGAGCATCTCACCAATTGTGCACAATTTATAAGTTTGGAGCCCGTAAGATAGAATAATGAGATTAAAATTATAATTTTTTTTCTTTGTTTTTAATTCTCCCAAACCAGTGAAGCTTTCCCTAAATGAGTAATTGTCTTTGGAAAGATGTTCTTTTTGGGATCCTTGAGTGTCATCTGAAACATCCAAATTAATATAGAGTTATGTTATGTATTTTAGATTTAGATTTTAATTATGGGGAGGGAGAGATTAGTTGGTTTTTAAGGGTTTTTTTTAGTTTTTTTTCCCAGTAGTTTTATTCGTTTTTTTCTTTTTATAATATATTATCAACATATATTTGTCAACACTGTAACATTATGAATTGATATTAACTGTTATAATTATCATATGTGTTGATTTAAATAAAATATTCAAAAAAAATCATTTCATCTCCCATCTTGACTGTGAATTGAACTCCTCCCCTTCTCTTAGCCTTCAGCACTCTGATGTCAATTATACCAAGGACCAGTCCTGCTTGTGATGTGGGTAAGATTTAGAAGTGAAGCCCCATCAATGTTTTATTTTACTGGTCCTGCACTGCAAGCCACCGGCAGATGGTCCCTGTGTGTCTTTCATTAAACCTTGCACTCAGACCATGAGCAATTCATTGCCTGCCACTGTCCCAACTTGGTTTCTACTTATTTTCAGTTCTGCTGGTCTTTTTCAGAATTTTTTTCCCTCAGTGCTGGTTTGGTTTTCTGGAAACCTGGATAAAATATGAATGTTTATCCAATTAATGCTGCAGTTTATAACCAAGATCAATTATTAAACAGTATAAACACATTTTTGTGTTTTGAACTACGTTTCTATTTGTTATTTCACCTATGTCACAAGCATGTACATCGTTGCCAAAGCAGTGCATTTTTTTTGGAGGGCTGTAATTATGTGTGGCCAACTTTAGTTTGCAATGACACCTTGCACTGTACCATCCCACTGGGAAGACACAGTATTGTCTTGCACATTTTTAATGCTGACTTATGATTTAAAGGTAACAACGCATATGGTCTCCATATAAAAGTAGTTAATTTCAGGTCGGCAGTTTACCAAAACTGAAATTAACATTGCGAAGGAAAACAATTTTTTATAGCCAACTGGAAAATATCAGTGACCATCCTTGATTTGGTTGAGAAGTTTGTGGTGAACAAGCTCATTGAGCTACTGCAGTCCTTGTGTGTTAGATGGCTGGTCCCAGGGGTTTTCACTCAATGAAATGATTGCAGCCCACATCCACTAAAGTTAACATTATGAGAAATGGCTCGTATGATTCCTGTCTCAGCCAACGTATTTCCAGGAGCCACGGTTTGGCTACCATTTTCCATCAATTCCTGTAAAAATCCGCCAGTGTTTGAGCTTTTAAAGTGGGTTCAATTCCAAGAATAATTCATCAAAAGATTGAAAGAGCATTTGGGCTGAGTTGCTGGACAAAATGAAATGTTGGTCTGAAAGGGGGAAGGGGAAGAGATTCAGAATTCCTCTATAAGGGGCTCTGCCTTTGCCACTTTCTCAGTCAGTTGATTCGGACATTATCAGATTGGTCGTCCCTATTTGCTGCCCAAGAGGAAAAAAAACTGTCAACGTTAATCCCTCCATTTGTCTTTTAAAGGGATAGGAGGCCCAGTAAGCGTCCTTTACATCAGCCATTCTCAACCTTTGTTTTTGGCTATGCCCCCCACCCCCCATCCAAGACTCTACTCAAAGTTTATGCCCCCCCTCCCCCTCTCAGTGAAGCAGTCAAGTTTTGGTTTTTTTCCATATTTCTCTCCCACTGACTACACACAAAAAAATTTAATTATTCTACGAGGTGAAAAGAAAACAATGTTTTTACTTAAATATGCTGTTCCACCTTCCCCCCCCCATTGAGAATTGCTGCTTTACCTCGGCTTTTTTTGTCTGAAACCGAGATAGAAATTCAGTTAATCATCCTTTGTTGTATGTGCGTGCCCTGCTGCAACCCCTCATGGCTGCTGCCAATCGTGAACACTACTGTCGACTTTGTTAATGGGCTATTCAAAGCCTGTGCTGAGCTGTCAACAGTTGACTGGGTGGTTGAACTCCACGGGGCCTCACCAGCTCCGGCAGTGCTGCCACTTTCCCTTATATGGTGAGGAAAATCTTGCAATGTTATGGAGAAGGAACGGCAAGGTGGAAAATGTGACTTGCCACAGATGGGGCCAGGCATAGGAAAGATGGAACAAATAGCCTTCTTTATAATCACTCTGTGTTGTGGACACTCGCTCACCAATTTGTTTATCACAGTAAGCAGGGCTTTCATGATATCACGTCCTTTGTTTTGAACGCATTCACTGAGGCACCAGCGCTAGCCACTAAGTTGAGGAAAAGTTAGAGTGAAAATTCCAACAGTATTTATTGTGCATATTTTATATTGATGTAAAATCCAGGGTGAGCCACAACTTCTGTTACTTTTATTTCCAATGGGAATATAGAATCAAAGTTTCCCTCTTAAACTAGCATCACATGGTTTAAGACTGGCTGAAGGGGTACTAGGTATTGGACCTAGGATGCAAGAGCGGGCTGAGGTGGGAGAGGTTCCTTGGGTACTGAAGGCTTTCTGATCATGTCAGAGGTTTGGATCTGGAGCTCTGGTTGAAGGTTTGGACTGAAGTCTGCTTTTTATTTAAATGCATGCAGGATAAGAAATAAAGTGAATGACCTTGTAATACAGCTACAAATTGGCAGATCTGTTGTTCTGGCTAAAATATGGATATTATTGAGAGCTTAATGTCCAAAGATACATTATGTATCAAAAGGATAGGCAGGTAAGCAGAGGGGGGGGGGGTGGCAACTTCAGAAATGACCAAGGTAAAAATACACTATTTGCAGTTATATACAGACCTCCAAATAGTAGCCAGGTTGTCGACAAGAAATTACAACAGTAAATAAAACAGGCGAGTCAGAAGGGCAATGTTCTCAACTAACTGGGGCATCCAAGGTAATGGGGGAAAGGTCAGGCACTGGGGCTGAGTGGGAAAATGGATCAGCTCATGATTAAATAGCAAAGCAGACTCGATGAGCCAATAAGCCTATTTCTGCTCCTGTCTTATGGCTGTAGATAGCCTGCTGGAGGCGAATCCACTCAGTGACTCTGAAGGGACTCTTTTTTTTTCTCTTTCTCTGACTGCAAGAGGCTGATGGCAAATCTCTGTTTGCCTTAAAGCCGACCAAATTCAATTTCATGCGCTGTTATATTTGTTTCATTCCATGACAGTAAAAGAATCTTAATTCTCATTCCACCAGGAGATTCTCACAACATTTCAACTTGAAGTGCTGGTACTAACTTGCAATGCAAGATGATGCACGGTTATATTTTTTCCAACAATCAGTGGAATTATTTTCTCAAAAAAGAATCAATTAGCATTTTAATCAATAATTCAACATTTGATTTAAAATAAAATACCATTTAAACTTCATTTTATGATCAATGTTGTTTTATTTCAATCTTTCTGTGTATTCCATGCTGGATATTTGTTGGTTGTATTTCTCAGCAGGAAGTTTGGCATTGACAGCCATGGGACAACAAAAGGCTGCATCTTGAGCTTTTCAGAAGGAAACTACTGATTTTGAAGTGTTTGTTTTGGGCAGATGATGAATTCAATACATGGCCAATTGTGCTTTTCTGCAGCTGATAGAAAATCATTATGAAAAACCTTCATATGAATAGCTCTAAGATCCTTGCTTTTTTTTTGTGTTGGTTTAAAAATACTTGTAAAATGCGTTCACAATGAGCTTTTTAATTCCTTTGTGCAGTTTTCTCAGTGGAAATTTCCATTGATTAATGAGTATAAACGTAACAATGGCCATGTTAAACCTTTGCTGCTTCAATTGTGGTTCATGAAGACGCCAAGTCTGATTTTTCTATCCGTTGATTGCAAGTAGAATGTTTATTTTTAATAGCACAATTAACAACAGTGTGGGGAAATGTGCTAGAAAGATGCAACAAGATTGTTCGTCGGTCCCGAGTAGAACTTTTAATCAATATCATAAACATTGACTAATTGAACATGATGTACATTTTCTGCTCAGAAGGTACTACATTGTCAGATAGATCAAGTCTAAGTTAAAGTTTACTCTCATGTGTACCAAGGTACAATGAGAAAGTATGAGCACCCCAGTTAGTCAATCTATACATGATACAGCGGTAATTGCAAACTCACTGAAATGCCAAAATCCAGCATTTCTGGACGTTTTTACTACAATCACAGCACCCAGAGACTTTTGAGTTTTATTCATTCATCAGTAACAGAGTTACAGAGCGGGATCAGTTAGAATAGGGCAACATTAGTGTGATGTTTGTTCAAGAATTTGATAGTGGCAGGAGAGTAAATGTGCTTGCACCTAGTTTTGTGTGATCCTTCATTCACACATTTCCTTTCCATTTGGAGGAGAGAGAAGAGAGTGTGCCTGGAATGGGATGAGGCAATGGAAAGGGTAGATGGAGCAATAAAGAGGAGGGGAATTTTTGTGAAGGTCTGAGCTGCAGTTCACAACTCTGCAGTTTCTTGTGGCCTTGGACAGAGCAGTTCCCATACCCCGCAGTGATGCATCCTGACAAGATACTTTTGATGGTCCAACTCTAGAAGCTGTTGAATGAAGCAGGTCACCTGCTGAATTCCTTTGCAAGTATGGGTTCTGGTGTGCTTTCTTGTCGATTTGCTTGGACCAGAACAAGTTTGATGGAGATGTTTCTACATTGTTGACCAACTCCACCTCAGTGATGTTGATGAAGACAAGGGAGTGACCTCCAACCTTATTCCGGAATCTATGACCAGCTCTTTAGTCTTCCTGACTTTGAGCAATAGGTTGTTGTTCTGGCACTTCCACCCATCCCTCCATCTCCATTCGTTGTGAAGGTGCAAGCTCTGACTGTTGTGTCATCTGCACTGGGGAAAGGGTCAAGTGCAGGTGGAATGTCATGTGATTAACAATTTCATTTCCAATTGCTGATGAACTTGAGATGTTTGCAGTATTTACATACTGGGATGACGATGAGAAAGTGTTGGCATCAAAAAAAAGTTTAAATAAGTTGCTGTATGGGCAAGCATTATTTTGAAAGTAGTTCTGATTTTAGGTCTGTAAAGAAAAAAAAGCAAATCCCATATTTATAGCAGAGACAGGATGATATGGTTTATTTTGACAAGTGACTGCACACAAGAGGCACCTGGATTTAATGTTCTAATATGTTGCACGGTCATGAAATCAAATTTGATTGAGTCTTCAGCTTCGGTCATAGTTTTTGGATGAAGCATCCATCTTGCCTTTACTAAACACAAAAGGAGTGAATAATTCCCACCATTTGTTTCCAATTATGTATTACAACAATCCAGTTGCCAATTCACCCAAACGTGTTTTATTTAATTAAATTTCTGGTCCAATATGCAGGCCCTGAGCTCAGTGTTCCACCCCCATGTCCTCAACTCCTGTGAACATCACTGCTAACAAGTACCTATGATTAGAAAATGATTAGATTTATTAAGAATGACTTCTAATTGTGATCTCACAACCTATGGCTGACTACACCCAATATCAGTCTCCAAGGGTAAATTTCAAAAATAGCTTGTGATCATCTTGAACAGGACAGCATTTTTTTTTTTAAAAGGTTTGCATCCTGAAAACAAAATTGGGGATTACGGTAGACAACTTAAATCTGAACACAAAGATGATTTCAGATTTGCTGTATCACGCAGGAAGTTGGAGAAATATTAACTTTTATTGAATATAAGCATGTTTAATTTCATAATGATTCTGACTCATTGCTTTCGTTCAACTGAGCTAAACATGTTTTACCACTGATTTTTATTTGTACTCAATGCCTGATGCCTCTTGTGTCAGTGTCCAATAATAGTTGGCCAGCATTGATGGATTTCATTGCCCTGACACCACTTTTCCATGGTTGCAATGTCCTGGTGAAACCTTTCACCGTGCACTCACTGCTCCAAAATCAGCAGGGATAAAGTCCAAATGTGAATGCAGAACATGAATAGGACTGACCAAAAGAGTTTACATTGTGGCAAAAATACTAATAGACTTAAAATATGATAGGAACTCACAAAAAAATGCATTATATCTAAAAAAAATTGTGTAGAAAAATTTGAAGGTTATTTTCTTGATCACCAGGCCAAAATCTATTAATATGATGCCCAAAGGTTTTCAGGAAGCAAATGTTTGTGTTCCAATGTTCTCTTCTTTTATTTAATACCAACAGCCAGATGTAATCATTTCTTTGGTTTGCAGGGGATAGTCTGGGATATTGTGGTGATCCGGGAATCCCAGCACATGGCATTCGGCTAGGCAAAGACTTTCAAGTCAAGAAAATTGTCCGATTCACCTGTGAAGCTGGCTATGCACTTAGGGCATCTTCAGAACGTGTTTGTCAGCCGGATGGAACCTGGAGTGGGAGCCAGCCTGAGTGTCAAGGTACCTGATTTACTGGACATTAGGGAGGAAGGATTGTGCCATTCTAACTTGTGTTTCATCAGAAGATGTGGTCAGAGCCAGCACTTAAATAAGCACGACAACATTTAGAATTTTGTTGAATAATGTGATAAATAGCCCTTTTTTTGTTTGTGTTCTTTGTTCGTTTAATGCTTTAGAAAGGTGCTTTGACAAGCTTGCAAGTTTTTTTTGGAAGCAAACTAGTCCCATTAATATTACAGTAAAATCCCTGGTATCCAGAATTCAAGCATCCAGCAACCTCAAGCAACTGGCCAAAAAATTTGATGAAAATTAATTTTAAAAGATTAAAATAAATAGAATATGGGAGCAAATATTCAGCCGGGAGAGTGCATTGGTCATGCTTTGTTTGAATAAAAAAAACCGTGACGGCATCACCCATGAGAAAAAGCTGGTTGATGCCACTCACCATTTGGGATGACTCTTTTAAAAGTGTCTCCTTATTCTTGCTTAGTTAGAGTCAAAGCTTTATCTGTAAACTTGGTGGGGCGGGGAGGGGTGTTCATTAAGATGTTATTCTTAGTCTTTCAGGCAGCTCTGTGGAGGGGGAGGAATCTTCAGTTGAGGCCTAATCAGTTAGCTTATAGTTTATCTTGATGTACATAAATTCATTCAAGAGGTGAGGCAGTGTGATGTTGAACACAGCTTCTCGAGGACACCGGAAGTTTTTTTTTTAATTAGAGTTAAACAATACAGCTGAACTGATTCATAGTTACACAAAATAAAGTAAATGTTTTCAAAGAATGTGACTGAAAATAAAGTAAAAAAGGTTTTTATGTATATTCATGCAAATAAGTACAATATAGTATTTTTGTCTTTACAACTGTTTATTCTTTATAAGTTAGGCATTGTAAGAGTAAAGTCACAAGGAACCAGAAAATACCTTTGCCGGGCATCTTCCAACCCCCAGAGTTGCCAGATACCGGGGATTTTACTGTATGTAGACAATATAATCGTTTCTTAAAGTCGGCAAAAAAAGGAACAAAGTGAATCAGCCCTGAGATCCTACAACAGATCTGGCACAGGACTGTAAACCACAGCATCGAAATACTGGAAATTTATAGCACAAACCTCAAAATTAAAATCTCTTTAATAATATATTGACGATGTAATCTTTCATTAAAATAAACAAAAGAACAAAGTGATTATTCTTTGAAGTGGTACTCATCTTAAACTTACTTTGTATTTGTTTATTCATTATTGAATATGTAAAATATTAGCATTTCCATGGCAAAAATAACACATGCTTTCGGCTTGAAACAAGGATTATAAATTCGTTCATTTGTTTTCACGTTATTCCATTTGAAAAAGAGACAAAGTATTTTTTTTATCTACTTTGTCTTCTTTCAAGTAGAGCTCACGTTTGTGTAATTTATAGCGGGATCAATTTCACTATCATTATTGAGAGATTTATGAGGAGTGGGTTAAAGAAGGGATCATTTAAAGGAGAGCAAGTAAATATGTGGCTAAAGGGAATGATAAATCATTCCTTTCATCAGATCTGTAAGGAATCTTTTTTAAGCAGGGTTAACAGGAACCATGGCTGAAGTGCACCTAATTGCAGTATAATTAAATCCCAACTAATGGTTAAAGAGTAAGACTAACTGATTTAAAAAGAAATGGTAAATAGAGGCAGATTAAAGAGATGGTTTAATATGAATCTTAGACTCATAATCTGGACATTAATTGGACTTCACGTTACTCGTTTCATTAGAGAAGTTAAATTGGAAAATAGTTTGCAGCAGGTTTGATGCTAAGTTTGATGAATGTGTTCAATTTCAGTTTGTATTGGCTTAAATTATGAAAGATAATGCATGCCAGAAATCACCTATACCTAAATAGATAATTTCAGAAATGATAGAGATTTTTATTGAATAAGTTCTATATTGTCTCTCTCTATATCATCCTGTCCAAAGAGGGAATCGACATTGTCTCCCTTCATCTTAGCACAAGAATGCATGAAAGCATTATTACTAAAAGAGGAAAGATCTTTCCAATACCTTTCTGAGATGGTTTGCAATATAAAGTATAAAATTTGAAAGTAAACAATACAAAATATAGAATTGATCAGCTTTGTTGATGATATCAAAGTAAGATGTAGCATGTCGGTAGAAATACTATACAGGCTCATCTATCACTGTTAAGCAGCATGAACGGTGGGTCAAGGTGCACTGTTTTACGCATCACCATATCCTTGTATCTACCAGTTGGGGGAAACTTTGTAAGGGAGAGGAGGACCAAGAAAGAGATCAAGAAGTAACGAGAAATGGAAAAGCAGGATATTGAAGTCTCCCAGTCAGAAGTTGAACAGAACAATGAAAGACACAGAAGTCCAAACTAAATAAAAATGGTAGATCCCTTCCCAGAGGAACCTGAATATACCAGTTCAGTGATTTTGTGTTAACTGGCTTTTTTTTTATATTACATGGCCTTCAAATTCATGCTGCTAACAATGTAACCCCTCGGAAACACTTCCTAATCAGTTAGCTTATAGTTTATCTTGATGTACATAAATTCATTCAAGAGGTGAGGCAGTGTGATGTTGAACACAGCTTCTCGAGGACACCAGAAGTTTTTTTTAAAATTAGAGTTAAACAATACAGCTGAACTGATTCATAGTTACACAATTTTAGTTTTTATAGCCATGGCTACCCGATGCTACAGCTTACAGTATTTCAAGTTATTTAGACATTTATCTACTCACCTCCGGGAAGATCTGCAGGGCGAACTGCATGACCATAGGCTGCTGTGGGGACTAGACCTAAAAGCTTCGGGATCACACAGGAGGAGGAAGCAGTGCACGAGGTGGAGGAAGCGTGGCAAGCGAGGAGAGGTTCGTGCTAGGCTGAAGGCAAACCCCTGCTGCCTGGCTCTCCTGTCCAACATGCTCACTCATGCCTGGTGAACAAAATGAGTGGCATCTGAGTCCGGAGGTCTGTGCTGCGTCATTTCAGGAACTACTGTGCTTTGGTCTTCATTGAAATGTGGCTCAACTACAGGGTCCTGGATGCCACCATGCAGGTAGACAGGCTCACCTTATTTTGCGCTGATCGAAATATTGCTCTGTGTGGTAAAGTCCATGGTGGTGGCCTGTGCATTTACATCAGCATGGAATGGTGTAAGGGTTCTGCATGAGTCTCTAGTGGAGTTTATGACTTATAGGGCACTATCAGTAACCACCAAGACGAGGCTAAGGGAATGATAGGCTTTAATATACAGAAGAACCTTGCTCAGACCACATTGACACCACATTGCAAATATCCCAAATGGTTTCATCCAACTGCAAAGTGCAGGAAGTTCCTTCCTGTTGCTTAATAACTTTAAAATCTTTCATTGGTTTTTTAAAAATTATTAATCAGGTTTCAATAATCATTCATTTGGAACATCAGAACAGAAGTAAAATAAAAACAAGTCAAATGTGCCCACCCTCCAATCCTTCCCTTCTCCATTCAGAAAGAGTTCAATTGATCATCATCCTCAATTCCACTTTCTTGTCCTATTTCTCTATCCTTTAAATATCTTACTTGAGATATAAAAATCTATTGAATTCAGCAATCCTTTGGGTTAGGAAATTCTAAATATTCATAATGTTCAATCCTATGTGGTCAATACCTTATCCTGAGAAAATGACCCTGAGTTCTCAACTCTGTAGCCAAAGGAATTGTTTTCCTAATATAAAACCTGTAAGGATCTTAAATGTGTAAAACAAGTGTTTCTATTTTACTAATTACTGTAAAGAGCACATCCATCTTACAAAATCTCTTCCTCTGTGGACAATCCCTTCAGACTAGGAATCAATCCAATCCACCACTGTTGCATCTTTCCATCTCAAATATATTCTTCCATAGATACAGAAACCAGAAATAAGATTCAGGTTTAATTTGCCAAAAAAAAGAAATTTAAAATGCAACTGGCACTGCTATTGAATACCTCTGTACAAAATGTGTAACGGCTACTTGCGTGAAAAATAAGAGTCAATTCAGGGTGGGAAAGATTTACTCTCACTTCTGTAGATTCTGAACAAGTTTTTTTCTCATTCTGGTGGTTTAGTGCTGGATGTTTGAACATTCTCATCCTACTGAGTCCTATGATGTGCAATTTTCCAGCTTAGAATGTATTGACAGGAATTTACTGATGAGTAATCTTTAAAAAGAATCCATTTCGAGCAATTATTTGTACTACAGTGTATCTTTTAGCATCAGCTAGATTTATTATGGTCAGCTCTCACATGCACTCAGCATATAGATCTTGTCTTCCTACGATATGATTTTATGGTCTGCAGCAGTTTCTCCGCTGTTGAACACTAAGTACAATTCTATCCGTGTGTAGCATTGAAGTGCCCTGAAGACTTTGTAATTTTGGAATTCTCTGAGTTAGAGGTTATAACAATAACCTGTTAATGTTACTTTCAAGTCAAGTTTATTATCATCTGATTGAACAAGTACAAGACAAAACGGCGTTCTCGCTGCAAAACATGCAGACACTCAAACAGAAATAACATGCAGGATGCTAGTGGGAGCAGGTCCTTTGGTCGGTCAACAGTCCCTCTGCCCGTGGGAAGAAGCTGTTCCTCAGCCTGGTGGTGCTGGCTCGGATACTCCTCTCTCTCTTCCCCAATGGGAGCAGCCGAAGGATGCTGTGTGCGGGATGGAAGGGATTCTTAACGATTTTGCAGGCCCTCTTCAGACAACGATCGCAGTGGATCTCATCAATGTGCGGGGGTGGGGGGGGGGGGTAGGGGAAGGAGGGTGGTGGAAAGACTCCTGTGATCCTCTCTGCCATTCTTATGATCCTGTGGATTGACCTCAAATCCATTTCTCTGCAGCAACGGTACCACACTGTGATACAGCTGGCCAGGACGCTCTCGACAAAGCTCCTGTAGAAGGCTGAACTAATGTTGGTTGATAGTCTTGTCCACTTCAATCTTCTCAAGAAGTCCAATTGCTGTTGCACCTTCCGGATAAGTGAGGAGATGTGTGTCCGTGATAGGGCACTAGTTAAGTGGACCCAAAGGAAAGTGGTGTTCTCTACTCTCTTCACTACAGAGTTATTAATGTGTTGTGGAGGGTGGTCATTCCTGGTCCTCTTGAACTCCACGATTATCTCCTTTGTCTTGTCCAGGATGACATTCAGGTTGTTCCTCTTACACCATATCATGAGATTTTCCACCTCTTCTCTGTAGTGTGACTCATCGATGTTCCTAATGAGGCCAACTGCTGTTGTGTCATGTGCAAATTTGAAGACACTGTTGGGGCTGGATCTGGTGATGCAGTCAAGAGTCAGTAGTATGAACAGGAGTGGGCTGAGCACCAGTGCTCCACATAAGAGTGCTCGGCATACTGCTCCCAACCTGGACAGACTGTAGATTTTCTGTTAGGATGTCTAGAATCCAGCTGCAGGGAAGAGTGTTGAGTCCCAGCAAGGCCAGCTTTTCCACTCACTTCTGGGGAATGATCGTGTTAAACGCTGATCTGAAGTGAAACAGCAGCCTGCTGGACAAGGCGCCGTTCTCCTGGTGGGCCAGGACAGAGTGAGGGGACAAGGCTATAGTGCCGTCAATGGAAGCATTTCTTCTATAAACAAATTTTCTCTTTAACTTGTAGAAATCCTGCATTAAGAACTCAGGCCACCTCGGTGAAAGGTTTATTGTGATATAATTCACTGAAATTCTTAGAATCAAGAAATAAAGAAATAGTTTACAAAATAGTTTACAAAGAGATGTTCAGGAAACAAATTTTACATGGCAGGTTGATTACTTATTACCTGATTTTTAGCATTTACTTGTTTTGATATCAGGGCTGTTTGGTTTAAGCAAGTGCCTGACACTATGCTTGATGATGTTTTCATGTTCTTTCATTCTGATGACTTTTTCCATTCATGTTTGGTTAAACTAAGAACACATGATATCTACTCTCTTTATTTCAAACATTCTTTAATTTTGAACATATAATTGTTAACCTAACTGTTTTGGCAATAGAAGCATAAAAGCTGCAGAACAAAAAAAACAGACCATACAGCCCTATTAGTCCATGCCAATCATTGTTCAGCTGCTCTCATTCCACAACCCCCCCCCAGACCTCTTCAATCCACGCATCTATCCAATTTATTCTTAAAACTCAAGTCGCTTCAGATAGCAGCTCATTCCACACTCCCACCACTCTCTGAGTGAAGAAGTTTCCCCTAATGTTTCCCCTAAACTTTTCCCCTTTCACCCTAAAGCCATGTCTTCTCATATTTATCTCTCCTAATCTAAGTGGAAAGAACCTATTCACATTTACGCTGTCTAAACCTTCAGAGTTTTGTAAACCTCTATCAAATCTCCTGTTATTCTTCTTCGTTCCATGGAATAAAGTCCTAACCTGTTTAATCTTTCCTTGTAACTCAACTCTTGAAGACCCGGCAACATCTTAATAAATCTTCTCTGCACTCTTTCAATGTTATTAATATCCTTTCTGTAATTAGGCAACCAGAACTGCACACAATATTCCAAATTTGGCCCAATCAATCTCTTAAATAACTTCAACATAACATTCCAACTACTATGCTCAATACTTTGATTTATAAAGACTAAGATGCCAAAAAGCTTTCTTTACAACCCTGTCCACCTGCAACACCAGCTTCAGGAAAAATGTATCTGCATCTCCAGCCCACTCTGCTCCTCTGCACCCTACCATTTACAGTGTACGTCCTTCCTTGATTTTCTCTTCCAAAATGCAATACCTCACACTTGTTCGTATTAAACTCCATCATCCATTTACTGGCCCATTCTCCCAGTTGGTCCAGATCCCTTTGCAAGCTTTGAAAATCCTCATCACTGTCCACTACACCTCCTATCTTTGTGTCACCAACAAACTCGGTGATACAGTTTACCATATTATCATCCAGATCATTGATAGAGATAACAAATAATAATGGACCCAACACAGATCCCTGAGGCACACCACTCATCACAGGCCTCCAGTTTGAGAAGCATCCATCCACTACCACTTTCTTTCTCCCATTTAGCCAATTTCAAATCCAGTTTACAACCTCTCTATGGATACCTAGTGTCTTAACCTTCTGAACTAACCTCACATGTGGGACCTTTTTGAAGCCTTACTAAAGTCCATGTAGACAACATCCATAGCCTTTCCTTCATCTACCTTCTTGGTAACTTCCTCAAAAAAACTCTACAAAGATTTGTTAAATATGACCTACCATACACAAAGCCATGCTGACTGGAACCTTTTTTTTCTCACCTCGCATCATGAATACAACTGCAAAATAATTCCAGGTTGCCACCCTTTGGCAGCACCCAGTTTCAAATAAAACAAAAGTCATAAGGATCACCTCTATTTCAAAGTATCTGATAATCTTCAGTAAATACTAGGAAATCAACATATCCATCTGTAAGAAGATATCAGTAACAGTCATTAACAATATGCTTTGAAGAATTGTCACAGTGGATTAGCTGCTCCACTGCAATTTTAAACAATGTACCTGCCTTAAGCCAAATGAAGCTGTTTGTCCAACCTCAGGAGCCCTGTTTAACTACACAAATCACCAATATCTAACATGTAAGCTCGTTAGATCTGTGCTAACGATATGATTATTTATTTGAGAGCAGAAGCAGTCAGGAGAACCTCTGAGAAATTTGAAGGCAGATGCCACACAATTTTTGGAGGAATCTGTCAAAAGCTGCAATATATGTCAAGAGATGAGAGCATCACTTGATGCATGAAAGCTTTCTGTTGGCCTTGGAGGGAGTTATTCACTGCATAAAAGCTGAAACCAGAGATGATTTTGATGCTGTTATTGATTACATCAATTTATCATTTACTCTTGTTTTTCCGCTATCCCTCTCCCCTCGCTCTTGGTACTAATTTCCCCAGGGCAACTGTCTATTAGTTTGATAAAGGAATCAACACGAATGAAGAAAGCAACATCTTTCTGATTCCTAAAATACATGTCTAATCCTAAAACAAATGACTGTTCTTAAAGTTTTGAAGCAAAACTGGATAGTGGCTGTAAAGAGGATTGTCCAGGTGCAGGGTAAGGTTTTCTTGTCAGGATCTTAGAAATTTCATTCTGCCTTGAGCTGTTGTTCACTGTATTTGTCAAGGAGCACATGACATTGGTGTTATTTATGAAGGTGGGATGTCATTAATGCTGATACTCCCCATATCTTGAATTAAGAAAGATGAAACTGAAGAATAATATCATTTTGGAGTTCTGTATATTTTAAAAATAATGATATTATTTTTCAAGTTTTCCTATTCCCAGACCAGAATAAATTGAAAGTTCAGATTTTGTTTTGTTTGTGTGGGAAGCAGCTTCTGTTACTGGATTGGAGTGAAATATCAGAATTAGAATTTATTGCCATGGAATTAGTTGCTTTGCAACAGCAACAATCCAAATGTTGCAAAATATATTGCATTTAAAATTAATTAAGTCAGTGCAAAAATAAGAGAAAATGAGATAGCGTCTAAGGTTCATTGTCCTTTCAGAGATCTGTGGGCAGAGGGGAAGAAGCTTTCGTTGAGCCACTGGGTGTATGTCCTCATACTTCTGTAACTCTGTCCTGATGGTAGTAGGGTGAAGAGGGCATGGCCTGGGTGATTGACACCCGGCTGGGTGGGGCTTGGTCCATTCAGGTTGGCTGATTGACCGAACATCCTAAAAGGGGGAAGGGAGCCTGAGGTCGTGGTCCACGTCGGTACCAATGACATTGGTAGGAAGGAAGAAGTGGTCCTGCATAATGAATATAAGGAGTTAGGCAGGGAGCTCAGAAGAAGGACCACTAAGGTTGTAATCTCCGGATGACTTCCTGTGCCACGTGATAGTGAGGGCAAAAATAGAGTCAGGTAGAGGCTGAAGTTTCTGGGGGAGATGGGATCTATACTATAAGGATGGGTTACATCTAAATCCCAGAGGTACCAGTCTCCTGACAGGGGCGTTTGCTAGGGCTTTAAACTAGAAAGGTTGGGGATAAGGGTTCATGTCAGGGAGGAGAGCAAGAACAGAGTCTTTAGGCAAAGAAAAAAAGCTTTTTCACACAATCTAGAGGTGGAACAGCAACAGGTAATAAATAATGGCCGTAGTAACAATTGTAGAGAGGGTGAGAGGCAAAAAGTTAAAGGTGGAAGATCTCTGAGATGCATTTATTTCAATGCAAGGAGTTTAGTAGATAAGTTGAACTAATGGTGTGGATTGACATATGGCAATATGATGTGATAGCAATTAGTGAGACATGGTTGAAGGAAGGTTGTGACTGGCAGCTAAATATTCCAGGATTTCGCTGCTTTAGACGTGACAGAACTGCCAGGATACGAAGCGGAGGTGTGGTGTTGCTTGTCAGGGAAGATCTTACAACGGTGCTGAGGCAAGATAGATTGGAAGACTCATCGCGTGAGGCTCTGTGGGTTGAACTAAAAAATAAGAAAGGTGAGGCTACAAATATAGGGATATATTATAGGCCGCCAAAAGAGGATAGGGAACTGGAAGAGCAAATGTGCAGGGAAATAGCTGAGATGTGTAGCAGAAATAGGGTTGTGATAGTTGGGGATTTCAATTTTCCTAACATTGATTGGGAAACACAATCAGTGAGAGGGCAGGATGGCTTAGACTTTGTACAATGTGTGCAGGATTGCTTTTTAACAGCAGTATGTTGAAGTGCCTACTAGAGGGGAGACAGTGTTAGATCTATTGTTAGAGAACGGAATAGGGCAGGTGATGGAAATGTGTGTTGGTAAGAATTTTGGATCCAGTGATCATGGGTCCATTAGCTTCAACTTAAATATGGAAAGGGTAGGTCAAGTCCGAGATTGAATGTCTTCGAGTGGGAGAAGGCTAGATTTGAAGAAATGAGAAGGGATTTGCAGAAAATTATATGGGCTGATATTTTTTCTGTAAAGGATGTAGAGGAGATTTGGAGGGTATTTAAAGAAGAGATATTGAGAGTACAGGATCTTTACATGCCAGTCAGATCGAAAGGCAAGCCTAAGGGAACTGTTCACGTCGGAAGTTGGTTCGGGATAAGAGGGGGGCATTTACTAAATTTAAGAAGCAAAAAATGGATGAGATGTATGATTATTACATAGATTGCAGAAAAAACCTGAAGAAGGAAATTAGAAAGGCAAAAAGAAGGTATGAGGTGTCAATAGCTGATAAGGTAAAAGTGAATCCAAAGGATTTTTGCAGTTATGTGAAAAGTAAAAGGAGAGTTAAAGATAGAATAGGACTGCTGGAAAATGAGAGAGGTGAACTGTGCGAGGAACCTTATCAAATGGGAGAGATATTAAACGATTTTTTTCTCATCTGTGTTCACAAAGGAAAAAGATATTGGAATATGTGAAAATAAGAGAAGCAAATGGCTTTTTTATGGAAAAGATAGGGACTAGTATCAAGAGGGTTTTGGAGCTTCTAGGGTCAGTAAAAGTGGATAAGTCTCCTGGTCCTGATGGGATTTTCCCCAGGACATTAAGGGAGGTCAGCGGAGGCGCTGTCAGTGATTTTTCAATGATCACTGGAAGAGGGTGTGGTGCCGCAGGATTAGAGGGTTGCTAATGTAGTTCAATTTTTTAAAAAAGGCACGAGGTGTCAGCCAAGTAATTATCGGCCTTTAAGTTTGACTTCGGTGGTAGGGAAAGTTATGGAGGGTATTCTTAGAGATGGTGTGTATGAATATCTAGATAAGCAGGAATTGATCAAGAGCACCCAGCATGGGTTTATGAAGGGGAAGTCATGTTTGACAAACCTTGTTGAGTTTTTCAAAGAAGTGACAAGAAAGGTGGATGAAAGTAGGGCAGTTGATGTAGTTATCTGGATTTTAGCAAAGCTTTTGATAAGGTTCCACATGAAAGGTTAGAAAAGAAGGTTAATAGAGAAATAGTAAGATGGATCCAGAGGTGGCTGGAGGAGAGACAGCAGTGGGTTATGGTAGACAACTGTATGTCAGTATGGAAGCCTGTGACGAGCGGAGTGCCTCAAGGATTGGCGCTAGGTCACTTGTTCATAATATTTATTAATAATTTGGATGATAGGGTGGTTAACTGGATAAGTAAATACGCAGATAATACGAAAATAGGGGGAAAATAGGGAGTGGTGGATAGCAAGGAAGGTTTTCAGGGATTACAGAGGAATTTGGTTTGTCTGGAGAGTTGGGCTGAAAGGTGGCAGATGGAATTTAATGTAGAGAAGTGTGAGGTGCTTCATTTTGGTAAAAATAATCGAAATAGGACATATGTAGTAAAGGGGAGGACATTGGGGAATGCACAAGTACAAAGAGATCTTGGAGTTATGATGCAGGTTTCCTTGAAGGTGGATTCTCATGTTGACAGAGTGGTTAAGAAGCCATTTGGTATGCTGGCCTTCATAAATCATAGCATCGAGTGTAGGAGCTGGGAAGTGATGTTGCGATTGTTTAAGGTGTTGGTGAGGCCAAGTTTGGAGTATTGTGTTCAGTTCTGGTCTCCAAATTATAGGAAGGATATAGATAAGGTGGAGAGGGTGCAAAGAAAATTTACAAGGATGTTGCCTGGCTTAAAATACCTAGAGTACAGAGAAAGATTGAAGAGGTTAGGACTTTATTCCATGGAACATAGACGGTTGAGAGGGGATTTGATAGAGATGTTTAAAATAATGAAGGGAATAGATAAACTAGATGCAAGTAGACTCTTCCCCCTGAAAGCAGGGGAGATTTAAACAAGAGGACTCAAATTGAGTGTAAGGGGACAAAATTTTAGAAACATTAGAGGATGCTCCTTTACTCAGAGAGTGGTGGCTGAATGGTATAATCTTCCGGAGGAAGTAGTTGAGGCAGAGTCAATTCTTTCATTTAAGAGGAGGCTGGATATATACATGGATAATAGGGGGTTAGAGGGTTATGGTCGGAGAATAATCAGAGGGAGCTAGCGGAGTTGTTTGAGTAAACTGGCGTCGACTTGTAGGGCCAAGATGGCCTGTTCCCAAGCCATAAACTGTTATATAGTTATCTGGTCTTGTCCCCCCTGCTCTTCTGCAGGTACAGAGGTTGCCCCCTGCAGTAGGCCAGTGGTGTACCACCACATAGGGTGAAGAGGGCATGCATGGCCTGGGTGATGAGGATCCTACAGCAAAGAAGCTGCTTTCTTAAGACACTGTCTCCTGTAGATGTCCTCGATAGAGAGGAGACTGATGCCTGGCTGAGTCCACAACTCTCTGCAGTTATTTTTCCTTGTCCTCAGCATTCGCACGTCTGTACCAGACAGTGATGCAACTAGTCAGAATGCTGTTCGTGGGACAACTGTAGAAATTTCCAAGAGTCCTTGGTGACCTATCGTATCTCCTTTAAAAACCTCATAGTATAGCTGCTGGCGAGCCTTCTTTGTGATTGCATCGACATGGAGGCTGCAGGACAGGTCCCCAGAGATGTTGACACGCAGGAATCTGAAGTTCTTGACTCTCTCCACAACTAAGCACTCAATGAGGACTGGTTCGTGCTCTCCTTATTTCCTTCTGAAGTTCACAATCATCTCCTTGATTTTGCTGGCATTGAGTGCAAGGTTATTGGCGTGACACCATTTATCTCCCTCCTATATGCTTCCTCATTGCCATTTGTGACTCTGTCGACAACTGTGGTGTGTTTGTAAATTGGTAAATTTGTAGATAGCATTGGAATTGTGCCTGTCCGCACAGTCATGAACGTATAGTGAGTAGAGCAGTGGACTAAGCACAATTCCTTGAGGTGCACATGTGTTATTAGTCAGTGAGGAGGAGCCGTTGTTTCTAATTCATACTGACTGTGGTCTTCCAATGAGGAGGTCAGTGATCCAGTTGTGGGGGGGTTATGGGGTGCAGAGGCCCAGGGTTTGGAGCTGGTTGACCAGCACTATTGGAATAATGGTGTTGAAGGCTGAGCTGCACTTGATGAAGTGCACCCATTTGTATAGGTTGCTGTTTTCAAGGTGCTCCAGAGCAGAGTGGAGAGTCAGTGATATTATGTTTTCCTTTTACTTCCTACTTAACATGTGATCACAGTGACAGTGACCTTCAGGCTGGAAGGTTGGATTTTCAGGTAATTTCATTCTCCTTTCTCTCCTACATCCCTACAATATTCACAGCTGTGTTCAAAGTAACTCTTTGCTCTCTGACTTGTACGTTAGCCTTCCCCTTTTAGAAGTACAAGACAGCTTTGTTGTTCAAGAACATGGAGCTAGATCTAGTGAACTGTTGTACTTTGATCATTCCCTAGTTCATTGTTGAGTCCACTGTTGGGAGTCTATCAGAATTAACCTGATTTAGTGTAGAGATCAAAATTGTTTTCCAGCCTTGCATGACTGTATGAGTTACCTCTATCTTGAGAAAGGGCTCAGGTTGGAAACATCAGTAAAATATCTTTACCTCTTATAGACACTCCAAGACTCGCTCAGTTCCTCCAGTATCTGTGTGTTTTTAACCCTATGGGTTTATGCCAGATGTGAGATCTATAAAATTCTGGAGGTACCTTGATTGTGAGATAGGGGCGATCTGCATATTGATGATGTTCTCATCTAATTGAGCAATATGTCCAAATGTCAATGGTAGCCAAACAGCAGGCTTGTTCTGTATCTATGTTCATTTTTTTTTAATTTAGACCTAGGGTACAGTAACAATCCCTTCCAGCCCACGAGCCATTGCCACCAAAATGCCAGAAATAACTTGCAACCCCCGTACGTTTTAAAAGGTGGGAAGGAAGTGGAGCGTCTGGAGGAAACCCACAGAGACACGGGGAGAACTACAAACTCCTCGCAGACAGCACCAGATTCGAACCTGGGTCACTGGCGCTGTAACAGCATTGCACAAACTGATGTCCTAACCATGCCGTCCCACAGTTCTTGTATAACTGGATTCATGGAAACACAATGAGGCTGAAATTATTAATGCAATGAACCTTTGAAAATTATCTGAAGTATTTATAACTGAATTTCCCAACAGTTGTAATGTTTAAAAGTACGACAGAGCATTGCTGTTGGAATGTAAGAAAAAGGAGCAGAAGGAGATCAGCTGGCTCGTCAGTCCTGCTCACCATTTGATCAGATCATGGTTGATCTAATCTTGCCTTGAACATCACTTTCCCACTCTCTCCTCTTATTCATTAACTCCCTTCCAGTTAACTATATCAGTCTCTGCTGAGAGATTTTATTCAACGGCTCCAGGTTAGAGAATCCAAAAGGTTGATAACCCTCTTTATGAAGAAATTCCTCCTCATTTCCAAACATAATGGTCACCCCTTCTTCTGAAACTTTGCCCTAACCGAGAGAAGGAGCCTCTCAGAAAACATTTAAATTTAAAATGTTTGAATTGAGACACACAGCACATTAACAAGCCATTTCGTCCCACAAGCCTGGGCCACCCAATTGACCTAGACCCCGGTACATTTTTGAACAGTGGGAGGAAACTGGAGCCCCTGGGGAAAACAACACGGAGAATGGGAAATCGTACAAACTCCTTACAGACAGCGTGGGATTCAAACCCCAGTCCTGATCACTGGCACTGTTAAGGAATTGCAACCGTTACGCCAACCATGTCACCCTATCTCAGGATGTTGTATATTTCTTATTGCACATTGAGGAAGGACAGGAATAACAACAATGTTGTAGCCACATTTTTATAGCATACGTTGCCTGTTCAGAAATAATTTAACTTCCGTTTTTGTTTCTGTAATTTCCCTCTGACCATTTTCAGCTATCTCCTGTGGAAACCCTGGAACACCAAGCAATGCCAGGATAATGTACAGCAACAAATTGGATTTCTCAAGTTCTATTACCTATGCCTGTCGGGAAGGTTACTATTCCACTGGTTTACTGACCAGGCACTGCACTGTTAATGGGACCTGGACGAGTGTCCCTCCACAATGCATAGGTCAGTCCCTTTTCCATGGCTATTTTACATCTTGTAGCAAATGCTTTAGTAATTTTGCTGAGTGATATTTTATGAATGTAACGTGTATTTATAATCATTCGGTCTGGGGGGGGGGGGAAGTAAACCATAGAGTATGCACAGATTCATACAAGCTGGAACTTGGGGAAAAAGAAAAAAATGTCAATTGATCAGATTTTGCCTCGGCAGGACAGTAAAAGTTCATAGTTAGGCTTCACCAAACAGAACTCTGTCCTTGTTTGGAATTCTGAAATTGTGTTTCCCAACTTTCAGTCCAATTTTGTTGAACACACCCTGATTTATTTTCCTCATTTGTTTTTCTTCTTCTTTCTCCCAATAAGTTTTTTTTTGTGAGGCACGGAAAGGAGAAAATATTGGAAGCACATTCACATTTATCATTATCTGAAAGGATTCTGATAAAAATGTTCTACATTTTCTATTCCAATTGCTTTTCTGGGTGCTCTTACTCTCGACAGGATGTGCATTTATTTAAAATGTTGATCTTTTTTGTGTTTTTCTATTATTTGGAAGTGGTGGCAGACAAGAGGGTGTGGAGAAAGAAATAGATTCTGAAGATATTAAAGTCTTTCCATAAGGTCTCTACTGTTGTGGCATCCCTGAAATGAGGTTACAAGTCAAATTGTTACTTCTGGTTATAAAATGTAAAACTTTCTTGAATGTTCTCTTAGGTTACGTGGCCAGATTGCGGAATTCACCGTGTGACAATACATGTGAAGTGGTGTTCCAGGGGGATCGGTATTGGGATTGCTCATAATAGAGACTTCAGCTTTCAGATTTATTGACAGAGTGCATACATAACATCACATACAAACCTGAGATTCTTTTCTCGGTGGGCATGGCAGAATTACTACTTATTGATAATGCAAAAAAAATTATACACAGCATATACATGTCAACAAATAAAGAACTGTAAACAGATAATGTATGTAAATAAACTGCAATAAAGAGAAAATAAAAAAAACAAGCAATAAAGTGCACAAGTAAGATTTCTTAAATAAGTCCCTGATTGAGTTTGTTGTAGAGGAGTCTGATGGTGGAGGGTAGCAGCTGTTTCTGAACCTGGTGGTGCGAGTCTTGTGGCACCTATATCTCTTTCCTGATGGCAGCAGTGAAAACAGAGCGTGTGCTGGGTGGTGTGGATCCTTGATGACTGCTGCTGCTCTCTGATGTTCCCTGTAGATGTTCTCGATGGCAGGGAGGGTTTTGCCTGTGATGTCCTAGGCTGCGATCACTACATTTTGCAGGGCTTTACACTCAGGGATATTAGTGTCCCCATGTCAGACTGTGATGCAGTCAGTACGCACACTTTCCACCACACATCTGTAGATATTTACCAGAATTTCTGGCGTCATACCAAACCTCCGCAAACTCCCAAGGAAGTAGAGCCACTGATGTGCTTTCTACATGATGCCATTGGTGTGTTGGGTCCAGGAAATATCCTCTGAGATGGTGACTCCCAAGAAATCAAATTTGCTCATCCTCTCCACCTCTGATCCCCCAATGATCACTGGATTGTACACCTCTGGCTTTCTCTTCCTAAAATCAACAATCAGCTCCTTAGTCTTGGTTGTTGTTGGTGCATCATTCAGCCAAGTTTTCAATCTCCCTCCTATCTGCTGAATCATTACCTTTCTTTACACAACCTACTATCATGGTTTTGTTGGCAAATTTATAGATGATATTATTGTCGTACTGAGCTACACAGTTGTAGGTGTAAAATTATTTGAATTATGGAATGAATGGCATTGTGGACAAGTTTGTGGATGATATGAAACTAGGTGGAGGTGCAGGTAGTGTGGAGGAAACACAGAAGCTGCAGAAGGACTTAGTTGAGGAAAAAGGGCAGAGAAATAGGATGTCAGAAAGTGTACAGTCGTAAACTTTTGTGGTAAAAGTAAACAGGCAGACTTCTTTAAATGGAAAGAAAATTGAAAATACCCAGATGCAAAGGGACCTGGGTGTCCTCATGCAGGATAGACTGAAGATAAACTTGCATGTTAAGACAGTGGTGAAGAGGGCAAATACAATGCTAGCATTCATTTCAAGAGGAATAGAATGTAAGAGACTTGTAAAGGCACTGATGAGACCTCACGGAGTAATGTGAGCAGTTTTTGGTTCCTCATTTAAGACCATATGTGCTGAAGTTGGAGAGGGTTCACAGGGATCAATGTGAGGTAGCGATGAGGAAGGATGTGCAAATATGAGCTGCCTGGGTAAACCTCGAGTTATCTTTATTTCGCTATCTTATTGTCAAAACCGCATTCCTAAAGCTGTCAAAACAAACCGCACTTGTTAGTACTGCATGGCATAGTATAATCTTAGGAGGAAGAAGGATATTTTAAGGTGAACTGAAGGAACAACTAGACTCTCATACTTTGCAAAGATGATGACTGACTCTGGAAAAAGGGGAAAGCTTTCCCTTGAGATGGTCATGATGGCCATCCAGCAAAGCAAGGAAGAAATATCAATCCAACTTAACACTAAAAGAACTAACATGCAGACCTCACTAATTAAAATAGAATTTGCACTATTGACGCGAGCTGACCAAGTCAAGGAAATGGAGAGGTGCATATCGGCCAATGAAGACAGCATAAAAGAAGCCACCAAGCATGTCAAGAAATTGGAGAGAGAGGTGCAGTCACTGAAAGACAAGGTGGATGACCTGGAAAATAGGAGTTGGATACTTAATCTCCCTGAGAAAACTCAAGGCTGCGACGCAACTGGATTTTTGGAACAAACCATATCAGAATTTTTTGGTGTTGAAAACTTTTCTATCATCTGTGAGAGAGCTCACCACTTTGGAAAATCCCCCACCGGCGGTATTGACTCACGGAGACAAAAGAGCACAACTTCAAGATTGAGAACAGAGATGCGGAGGAATTGTTTTGCCACAGCTGTTATGGAGGGCAAGTCATTGGGTGTATTTAAGACAAAGGTTAATAGATTCTTCATTAGCCAGGGTATCAAGGGTTACGAGGAGAAGTCGGGGCAGTGGGACCGAGTGGGAAAATAGATCAGGTCTTGATTAAGTGGTGGTTCAGACTCAATCTGCTGAATAGTCTATTTGTGCTCCTATGTCTTATGGATATTAGTATACAGCAGATGGAGCAATACTATATTAATTCACTGCAAAAACAGCACAGATGTGAAGAAACAAAATTATATTTTGTATGCTCAGTCATCTCATCTTTTGCAGTGATTAATTGTGGTGATCCTGGATTGCCAGCTAATGGGATCAGACTGGGCAACGACTTCACCTACAATAAAACAGTAGTATTTCAGTGTATGCCAGGCTACACGATGGATACCCTGAAGTTTTCAACTCTCATATGCACCAACGACAGAACCTGGAATGGAAGTAGGCCTGTCTGCAGACGTAAGTTAATGTTAATTAACTTGATTCTTTTTCTATCATTGAATAAAATGAGCTGTTATATTTTTATTTTCTGCTGAAGTGTCCCTTTAAATTGTCTTCAGTTTATTTAGTTTTTTTTTTGTTGCATGCCAATATCTTTAGCAATATCTCTCATTACAAAGCTCCTGCCATGTCTTGTTCTTGACCAAAGGATTTGAGTTAAACTGCAGGGGTATTTTTCCTTGTTAAAAATCAAAGAATCTTAATGATTATCATAAATCAACTCACTTCTTTAATTATTCCTCAAGTGCTTGAAAGGTATTACGCAGAAAATAAATTGGGGAAAGTTGTTCATTTGGAAAAAACTAATTTCATGTTGTTCAGAGGATGGATGATTGGATTGATTCTGATTTAGTATTACTTACTAAATATAGGATTCAACTCTTCATGTGTCCATTAGTCCAGCTATCACGTTATATAACCATATAACATTACAGCACAGAAACAGGCCACTTTGGCCCTTCTAGACTGCACCGATCCAAGTACCCTCCTCTAATCCCACTTACCAGCTCTCTGCCCATATCCCTCCATCCCTTTCCCATCCATATACTTATACGTGTCTCTGACATTTACTCTCACACTTGTCTCAATTTCACATGAAACAGTTCAAACTAATCTAATGTAAATAAGCATACATTAATGATGCTATGCAGTGCTTTCTTCATAAGAGAATGCTTTTTTTAAAACTTCTAGTAAAGGATATGTTCCATTGGTAAAATTTAAGTAGAGATCACTAACAGTTTGGTAAATAGATTCCCGTTACCTTATGTCATTAAAATTCAAACATAAACCAGCATAAGTTGAGTAGTATCCTGTTATTTTTATATTCTTTTACCTCAAAACATGAGACGAAATCCCATTCTATTTCAGTCATAATTAAAAGATTGTAGTATGAGAAATGGTGAGCACCGTTTTGGTTGTACGTTGTATGTATATTTTGTTGTAAACCCATCCAATGCACCAATACCTCAAACACCAGTTCACCAGGTGGTTGACTCTTAATTGCCTATTGAAATGGCCAGTTAGCCTCTGCTTGAGGATCATTACAGGTGTACATTAAATACTGCTCTTGCCCTCAGCACTCATATCCTGTGAAAATAAATAAAAGGGCTCAGGCCGGAAACGTTGGTTCTTTACCTCTTACGGATGCTGCAAGAGCTGCTGAGTTCCTCCAGTATTTTTGTGTTTTTACTTTGAATAAAGCCACTTCTGGCATTTTTTTTTTAACATTTGTTCTTATGGTATGGATATGGAGGTTATGTTGGAACTCCACACAAGAACAGTTCAGCCACAGCTTGAGAACTGATCTCTGCTCTGGTCATTCTTCAATAGGAAGCGTGTGATAACATGAAAAAGTGTGATTTATGAGGAAAGGTCCACTAACATGAGGTATAAAATCACAAGAATTGAGAGAGGGACAGAAGGAAGGGAGAGGAACATGTTGATCGCGGAAGAATTAGGAGATAGAATGGAGTGATCAGTAGTTGAGGAAAAGTGCTTTGTTTCCAAGACGTAGTGTGATTTGGAAATCGCTGGCTGAAAGCGCTGGCACTTGAAAATCTCTAATGTGTAAGTCTATGAGTTGAGAATTTGACAGTGAAATTGACCAATAGAGTCCCTTTTTTACCCAGCATGGATGCAATAGGCTGACTCCAGCATTACGAGGTATCAAATTACAAAATATTTAATTCCTCAGCTTCTATGATGCAATTCAAATGTTGACATCCCGTAATGTAATCACTCTTTTCTAGCTGCTTTAATTCTGAATTCCACAAATCCTTTCTCA
Organism: Narcine bancroftii; assembly: GCF_036971445.1. Taxonomy (NCBI): domain Eukaryota; kingdom Metazoa; phylum Chordata; class Chondrichthyes; order Torpediniformes; family Narcinidae; genus Narcine; species Narcine bancroftii. The sequence goes on along the minus strand of NC_091476.1, from coordinate 165,886,989 downwards.
GGTACTTTTTGTTTTCCTTTTGGATACTCTGAGCACCTATATCCAACCAGTTCTCCTTCCCAGTATGCCTTTTCATAACTCAAAGTCAACTAATGTTTAATAACACCTTGTAAGTGCCTTGGGATGTTTTACTCTGCAATAAATGCACTTTCTTGGGATTAAGAAAACTGGAATGTTGACTTCAAAATGCTGCTGTGAACTAGTTCCATTAAGTCCACTATTTGAACATTGCTTCATTATTGGCATGGAATCAGCCAACAAACGTGACTAGCTGATTGATAACAAGGATTTGGCTTATTGAATTGCATTGAACTGTTTTGTGTTTTTTTAATTATCTTTGAGCGTGTGCTGTAGACAAATGAAATTTACATTTTAATAGATTCATTTCATCAGGAAATGCTACATCAGATCATTTTGCCCTCAGCAATATTATGATCAACATCTGCTATAGTTTTTGCACAGCTTCTTTTTTTATTGTCCATTTGCTGGATTGAAAACGCTGTTTCATTAGAAACCAAATTGTCTTGTGCTTTGGTTCAGTTGCAACTTTTGCAACTCCAGACCAATGTAGATCTCCTCCTCTGATTTATTTGTGGGAAAGGATCAACAGATCTGTCCTCATTATATTGACAGGGACCTGCTCTTGTTCCTTCCAATAGTTGATAATGCTGAATGGTCAATCGTTCAGATTAATTGGTAATTGATAATATTTAATCAATCTTGAACAATTGAGATGATAGGCTAAAGGATTATTGTACACAATTAGCACACTTTGAAAATTGAGTGGATCAGCAGATAATCATCTTGCTAGTTTTTGGTTAATGCTTTGTTTTCTAAACAAAGCAAATGGTTGTCCTTAATAACATCTAGCGATGTCTGAACAAGCTATCTAATCTAAGTTTAAAAGCAACGTTTAATTGTCAGTGCACATTGTCCTTCAGAGGATCATAAATGTAGAAGATTGTCATTTCCAAATAAAATGACAGCTTCTGTAAAGGCTGTCCATTGTCTTCTTTTAATATTCACTTCCACTATACTCTTTCAAACCACAAAGGATGAATTTCCATCTGAGTTAATCATAGAAATTATAACAACAAATATTAGTGCCAATGTTTTAATTTCATTTTTTTTATTCATTTGTCATTTCTAGTGGTATAACTTCATTTTAAAATTGTACATTTATAAGTGCATACTTTTCCTTTGTGATGCTGGGTGAGATTCTCATACAAAGGACATTACATCCTGGGAAGCAACGCTCCTTCAGTATTGTGTTTGAGTAGTACCTTGAAGTGAATGGCTAACAGTAGAGTAAGATTTGCTGATCGTGACCTAACTGATGCTATTGATCATGAACACTGCCCTTTTGCAGCTATCAAATGCCAACCTCCACCCAGAATCCTCAATGGAATTGTTGTGGGAACGGATTTCAGCTGGGGAGCCAGCATCAGCTACACCTGTTCTGAGGGATACCAGCTCTCTTTACCTGCTGTGCTGACCTGTGAGGGGAATGGGACATGGAGTGGGGAAGTTCCACAATGCTTCCGTAAGTATATCCCATGCATGCAGAGCCTCACTAACCTGCAATATCAATGTAATATCATACAACAAAATGATAGAACTGATGAAAGAAATTAATTCAACATAAAATAAAAATGAATTTTGATTTATATGCTAAATTTAAATTTGGATATATAGTATGGTCACAGGCCCTTCCAGCACACAAGCCTGTACCACCAAAATATCCCACTTACAACCCGTGTAAGTTTTGAAATTAATTAATATAAGGAAACAGAGTATAAATAAAAATATATTTTGGCATTCCACACCTCCTTTAATCAGACAAAGAAATAAAGATAAATTCCTATCTTTGAGGAGATTTACAACCAATGAATTTTAATTAATATTTCATTGTGGGAATTATGTCAGCCAGTTTGCCTGCCTCAAGTTAATGTCCCACAAGAGTAAAATAAAATATTTTGAATTAATGGTTTAATCTGTGAAGCTGAAAGTCCAAATGAGTGAACATTTGGATTCAATCATTAGGATGTATTTTAGTGATGTTGGGTGAGAATTTAATATTGACTAGCTGCAAGATATTTAATGTTGATGTTGGAAAATAAAAAAACCTGCAGCTGAATGCCTCATTCATGAGATAATGCCTCCAACAAAAACACTTTCAGAGCAGCTTCGGTAAATCAGAAATTAAATATTCAAATCATTAAGTGGGATTTGAACCCACAGCCTTCTGCTTGAAAGAAATAAACCCTTTCATTCAATCATGTGCTGCCAAGTTTTGATGTGGTGACAAATTTGCTTCAGGCATCCTGGATTGTGTTCGGTCTGGCTACGTGTCACTGTTGCAATCCTTTCCCCTCATGGCCCGCCCCCCCAAAAAAAAGAACTTGATGGCCCTACCTCTCACAAATATTCTGAAGCAACTCGTATCCTGCCAACGCCATTACTTTGGTGATCCCAACTACAAAGTGTATCACGAAATTATAGGTGGTGACTAGACAGAATAGAGGATAAAGTCTTATCTGCTCTTATGGGCTTCATACAGTTAATATAGTCAAAGGCCTATATACCGTTCCCCAAATTTGAAACAATTGAAAAAAATAAAAATAGTTTCCATGTATAATTCATGAATTAAAGTAATTAAATATTGAATTTCATTAAAATATAGTGGGGGAAAAAAAGAACAAACCATTTGATTTCTTTTAATGGCATTAATCAACATGAATGTGCCATTCTGGACTAATGCTGGTAAACAGCTCGGGGACTGAACACAAGGTACATCTCATCTCAGGCTCAGAAACATACGGAATACTGAAACTCAACGACTCTAAGTTTGGTTCAATTAATTAGATTTTGTCAATAATTATTTTCTCTCAATAATTCAACCTCATTTAGACAAATTTCCTTTCTAGCCATCTGAAAGATTAAGTGAATAGAAAGGTTTCAACCACTTGTGTTGCCTTGAAACAGTACTGCATCCAATGTTTTTAGATTAGGAAACCTTCCTGTAGTTTGTAGGGAGATGTCTCTTGCAGAAATTGGTTGTGCAACAACAAAGACTCTGCTTTATTAATTGTAAAGTACTTTCAGAAGTCCTTGAGAGAAGTAAGACATTATGTAGATATACATCTTTCTTTTGCTGTAAAGTAGCATGCTAAATCTGCTTCATGGAACAAAATCAGATTAAATTATGTCATTGCACTCATTTTCTTCTTTAAGAATAAAACATTTAATAATTTACCTGCTTTTATTCTTAACTCAAAGCTCAAAATGTAATTTTTTTTTAACATGAGTTTTCATGTTCAGGGATACACGAATAATTTTGTACAATTTTTTTTGGAAGCGAAACAAAATGTTATTTTTTGTTTAGCAATGATTATGTTCCTCATCTCCAGTATCAGTCACATTGTTGTGCACCCAAATGACACATTCATATCACAGAAAGAAACAGCTGCAGTCCACAATAGAATGGAACGATTTCCAAGCAGTGGATGCCAAAGTAACTGAATGCTTTGACGTGCTCAGAAGTCGTACAGAATGGCTCATGATTAATTAAACCAAGTCCAGAAAGAAAATAAGAGAGGGGGAGGAAGGAGAGAGAGACTGAGAGAGAAAATGTGTGCCATTCATTATCCGTTCATGGTTTATAAATCTGCATGGGATTGTTTCATAAAGTACTTCGCACAACTACAGCATAGCAATCTATTTTTCTTTGAAATGCAGGACAAGGATAGTCCGCTTGAGTTTGTTTTTATTAGTTAAGTACTTTCACTGGTTTCTCCTGCATAGCTCAAGAGCACAATGACTCCATCTTTGAGACTTATATTTGAACATTTTGTGCACTGGCTAAACAGCAGGGAACTGAGTGTACAGTTTACCAGCAAGGATGAATTCCTTTGCATTGAACCATCAAGATATGGTCTTGTATTCAGTGAGAATAGCTCAATTTCTCTTGAGATTTTCCACAGATTGAGCCTGAAATTGTTCATGGACAGAGGAATGAGCAGAAATTGCATTTTAACTTTTCTGCAAAATGTCGATACCTTTCTCTGCTCAGCATCCCGTTCCGACCTGGTAAACATATTTAAAAGCAAGTTAGTGGGCAGTCCGTCAACTGGTGTTGTAGTGACTAATAGTAGATATGGAAATCATGGCTGTAAATGACTCCTTCCAAGTGATTATTGTTGCTGAGAAAATTATCATTCAAAGACAGAGCACTTTATAATGTGGTACTGTACTTCAAATTGTGCTTTTTGATAAGGTAAAAGCAGGGAGATGCCCAACTGAAATTTGGGTGATCTTCCAGAGTAGGTGTCTAGCCACCAATAAAAGTGATAAAATCTAAACATTTCCAGAGTTTGGCATCAGGTCCGAACCTGAGTCACTCCCTGGTCTACATCCAGCAATGGAACTTCATGTACTAGCTGTCTCAAGTTAAGCAAATGTCTCAGAGGCAAGTGAAGATCATTTGATATAGCCTTCGTGAATGAATACTGATGTCCAACACAACAGTTTCCAAGGTGATTTGTGAAAATAGGGGTGCTTCTGTGCATTGATAGAAATGGGAACATAACAAAATTAAAGTACTTTTATTTGCCTCTAAATTATTATTGTCCAATTTACATCCAGATGGCTTTAAAAAGAAAGTACATTTCGAATCAGTGTCATCACAAAGCAGAAATGTTTCATAGTTTTCTATTTTACAGAGGACCTGCCAAATATTTCAAAAATGCTCTGTAATTTGCCCATTTGTATGTTCAACCGATATCTCATTTTGAATTGAACTGGCAATTACTTGACTCTTATAGGCTCCATGAAATTAGTTGAAGGGTATTTAACTAGAGTAAACTGTCAACATCAAGAATAGACTTGAAAGCTCTAAAGAAGTTCCAGTAAGATTTGGTTCCTTCCCTTACATTAAAGATATGAGAAAACTATAACTCTGAGCAAACACTCATTTTTTTAGATATTTATAAGTTAGACATTTTGTTCAGAGTTTATTGTCATGAACAAGTCATAAAGTTCAGTGTTTGGCGGCAGCATCATCGTACCAACATTCATAATATAACTATCTTACAACATTACTATAAAAAATGTAAAAATAATATTCCATGAAAAGTAAGGCAGTGTCTTTGGGTCATTGATTATTCAGGAATTTGATGGCAGTGGGGAAGTTATCCTTGTGTCGCTGAGTGCTGAACTTTAGGCTCCTGTACCTTTTCCCCGATGGAAGCAGAGTAAAGAGGACATGGCCTACGAGGTGGGGGTCTTTGAAGATAGAGGCTGCTTTTTTTAAGACACTGCCTCATGTAGATTTCCTCAATGGGGTGAACTCTGTGTGCGATTTCGCAGGCTGAATTAACAACCCTCTGGAGTTTTTTTCTTGTGCTGAGTGTTGGCATTGATGCAACCAGCCAGAATGCTCTCCACCGTACACCTGTAGAAGTTTACAAGAGTCTTCACTGACGTACCAAATTTTCTCAGACACCTCACAAAGTATAGCCACTTGCGAGCCTTGTTTTTTGATTGAATCAATATAGAGGCACCAGGACAGATCCTCGGAGATGTTGACTCCCAGGAATTTGAAGTTCTTGATCTTCTCCAGTACTGAGCCCTCGATGAGAGCTAGGTCATGTTCCCTTGACTTCCACCTGAAGTCCACAATCATCTCCTTGGTTTTGCTGATGTTGAGCACAAGGTTGTTGTTATTACACTATTCAACGAGCTGATCTGCTTCCCTCCTATACACTTTTGCGATTCTAACAATTTTGGTGTCATCGGCAAACTTGGAATTGAGCCTGGCTATGAAATCTCAAATCCCTGACTCTCCACAAATTCCCAAGGCAAACATTTTTTATGTATAATTTTCTCATAAATGTTTACTATCTCTTATTTATAATAATTTTCTTGATTTAAGGATAGCCTCATTAGTTAAAAGCAAGAACAATTGGGAACAGGATTTGAATCTTTCATTCTCAGATGAGGTGTGGGACTCTCTTTGTAATCTGATTAATATGATCTCCTTTTGTGCACGACACTGTTGCAATTTAAAGTGGTCCATAGAGTACATATGTCTAAAGTTAAATAGTCTCGTTTTTAGTCAGATATAAATCCTTTATGTGACAAATGTAAAATTGGCGATGTTTCTTTGGTTCACACATTCTTGTCTTGTCCTAATTTAGAAAAATGTTGGAAAGATAGCTTTGAAACATTCCTAAGTTCAAATTAGAACCTTGCCCTTTTATTGGTCTGTTCAAACCATTTCAAGATGATGTTTTATTGACTCCAACTCAAAACCAGATTATAGATTTTATTTCATTGATAGCCAGATGCGCTACTTTGATTAAATGGTAAGACAATGCTCCACACATACAGAATGGTTAAGTGATATTATGTCTTGTTTAAGATTAGAAAAAAAATTACCACTAAAGAATCAAATGTTAACTTTCAAAAGACATGGGCCCATTTCTGGACAATTACATTAAGCGAAAGGATCTGGTTTGTTCTGCAGCTTTGGTGCTGTGCTGTCCATCACAATTAATCACTGCAAGAGACGAGATTGCTATCCATTTCCAGGATGTTGTCACTTGATTCTTACAAGTTAGCTTTTAACCTTGTTGAGTGGAAGGGGTTTTGAATAAAAAACATAAAAATAAAAAAAATATATACAATTCCTCGGCCCCTATCCTTAAAAGCCTTGCCTATCCCTGCATCTGTCCAAATCTCTTTGAAATGTTGTCTACCACTTCCTCTGGCAGCTCGTTCCACATAAACCCACCACACTTTGTGTTCAAAAAATTGCCTCTGATATTCCTTTTAAATCCTTCCTTCTCACCTTAAATCAGAGATCTTGTGTTAGATTTCCCCCTATCCTCAGGGAAAAAAAGATGATGACTCTTCATCTTGTGAATGATGATCATGATTTTATATACAGTTTTCTATTCTTCAGGGAAAAAAGCCCAACTTATCTTATCTCTCCTGAGAGCTCGAGCCGTCTAGTTGCTGTAACATTCGAGTAAATCTTTTCTGGACTTTTCCATCTGTATAGCTAGCTAACTAGAACTGCATGGATTACCTTGTGTGGTCTCACTAAAATAGTTGTAACATGATGTCCCAACTCTTGTACTCATTCCCTTGAATGATGAAGAATGTATACTCAATGCTTTCTTCACCACCCATATCTATGGACACCTCTATTCTATAAAGCTCAGCAATGTTCTGCCATTTATTGAACAAGCCCTGTCTTGGGATAAATTCCCACAATGCTCACAAATCCAAGATAAATTCCATCTGCCATTCTTGGGCTCACTTTTCTAGTATCTACAGTCAAAATGTATATGCAATATAATCATCTGCTGACCAACATTCACTCAATTTTTCTCTTTGACAACTTATTTGCTGTTATTGGTTTGTCATAATCTCAGGAAAGCTCCAGAACAGACACATAATAAACTGGTTAGCAAAAGAAATATACAGTGTATTTTCTATTTACCTGACTTCATCAACAGAAATATTGAGAAGTGAACTTTTTTTTTTAAATCTAAGGCCTTCCTCGTGAAGAGAAATATTATGTGTTTGATAAATTCCCTGAGAATAAGGGATCAGTAATTACCAAAACATAACATGGATCTTACTGAGGAACAAAAATTAATAAATCTGAAAAATACCATTCTAAGCAAGAAGATGAGAACATGTTTAGAAGTCAGGCAACATTTATAGAATATGGGTTAATATCAAAAATGTCACTCAAACAGTATTCAGAATCCAGAGCAATTCTGATTACATTGGAAATATGAGAACCATGTTTAAGAAATATTGACTTTCTTGGCAGCTTCTCCTTTATTCGCTCTTGGAGTCACTGGAAGTAGTTGACAATTAGAATGTTAGTGCAGGTATTTTATGGTCATGAAAAAGCACATTGAGCAAGCTGGTGCTTTTGCAGTGGCTTTCTTACTGAATTCCTCTTTCTAGAACTTTCTATCCCTAAACATATGAAAAACTAGAAATAATCTTTAATGGGTGTCTTCATTCAAGCCACAGATATCGCCCATGGATCAAAATTAAACAAAATGTATATATTACAGAATGTATCCAGTGTCTATTATCTTCAGACTTGTGGCTTAGACCACCTAAGGCACCAAAGGTGATCTTCAAATAAAGTACTGAAGGAAACGTTTGACAAATTCTAACAACGGGATACATTTAAATGATAACTCTCTGCATCAAGGGAAGTTCCTTATCAGAAATGTAGTTTCCAAGTCATATCACTGATTCCTAGAAAGCCTTTACTGAGCCTGGATGAGTCCATGTAAATCAATTCCTTAGATTGGCTTGAGAAGCCAAAATTAGAATAAAAGGTGGCCTAATGTACAATATTAAAAAAGAATAAGTAAGAAATTGCTTTTCTATGTGTTAATGAACAGTATGTGGCTCATCCATCACTTTACTATTGCAGCTGTGTTTTGTGGAGATCCAGGAACCCCAGCTCAAGGAAGGAGAGAAGACCAAGGATTTACATACCAATCTGCTGTTTTCTTTACCTGTAATCCACCACTGGTATTAGTGGGATCATCTCGAAGGTTTTGCCAATCTGACGGCATGTGGAGTGGAATCCAGCCAACCTGTATAGGTAACGGATTAAAAATGTTTCTCTGCGAGAATAATGCTCAGTGAAATATTCACCTTGGAGGTCAAAATGATCATGTTAAAATTGTAGTACTAACAGAAGCAGATACTGAATCACTCCACAAATTAAACGCACTTTGCCTTCCCACCTATAAATCCATTTAACCCTGCGCGTGTCCTGGAAATGTACACCAATTATGTCCACTGTTGAATGACCACGAGGAACTCACCGATCTCTCACATAACGATTTCTTTATGCTTTCCTCTGTCCATCTCCCATGAAGCAGTGTCTGGTCATTACTGATACCCTGGAAGGATTTAGTCCTCATTTTATTCTTGAAGTGACCTCCCATCTTAAAAGTGAAGTTCTTCAATTTTGTTGGATATTTTACTCTGGGGAATTATGTCAGTCAATCAGAATTTATTGTCATTTTTTAAAACTGTAAAATGGCTATAAAAACAACATTGCATTTCTCCAGAACAAGGTGTTACTTACTAACATAAGACCAAGCAAAGAAGTGGACAAAATGGCACCATAGCAAGCAAGTGCTGCTCAGCCATCTCAAACTCAGCCACCATCTTAACCCAGCCTCCCAATTACAATGTTATCCCTTATATATTAACAGCATAACATTACATTTAACTTTAAAACAAACTACTCCACAGAATGCCAATAACCAGTAATTTAATAGGTTTAATAAGAAATGGCCTTAAAATCACATGACCCACAGTCTTCCTCAGTTTTTTTTTTAAAGTTGCCACACCCAGGGTGTGTCTCCAATATTTAAATATACCACTGATGAATAATTTAACACAAAATATATTTTGCTTGAACCTTCTTAATTTTACTCAAATTCTGTGCTAAAACATTGACATTACATTTGTTTCTCTTTTAAGATTCAACGCACAGCACTTGTGTTGATCCTGGGGTGCCCTTTTTTGGAATACAGAACAATTCCAAAGGTTACCAGGTGAGTCACCAGCTACACTGATACCAAAGCAGCAACTACAATTACACTAACAATATCCCCCCCCCTGCCCCCCCCCCCCCACACTTGGTATACACTACAGCTCATGGAATTATAGTTAACCTCAGTAACATGACAGATAAGTCCATTTTGGAATAAATACAGTATCTCTCCAGTAAGCCCCTATGTATTGGACCAAGATGCCAGCACCTATGTTCAGCTACGAGACTGACCATGATTCCTCGTGAAGCAGAGGACTGGCAGAGGGCACAAGTAAATGGGAAGACTACCACCCATCCCCCCCCCACCTCATTTGAGAAGGAGAAGAAGAGGAAATGATCCTAAAGGGCAGTGACGATGGCAGTGGGCCAATGAAGCACTCTCAGGATGAAGAACACACAGATGGTAGGCTGGTTGCGACTTGAGGCAAGGAACTCACGCAGGCTGCAGGCCGTTGGCAATTGTGTTCAAGGGACTCACACCAGGCTTGAATCTTGAAATGATTTTTAAAAATTTCAAGTTTTAAGAAAATAGAGAATATAGAACTTAATATAATAACAATAATACATTGAATATAAAATTATTGACAAACATTCATAAGCTCCAAAAAAATAAAAAGAGTCCCACTTCTTCCAGCCACCCCCCCCCCCCCACCCCCGTCCCCCCCAGAAAAGGGGACAGATAGCAGGGAAAAAAGGGAGATAAAGTGAAAGAAAATAAGAAAGAAAAAGCCACAGGAGCAAGTTTCGCCATCTCAGAGTCACTTCATTTTAAAAGTATTAAATTTCTAATAAGGAGTATACTAATTGACAAATATCAAAATAAATTATGCAATATGGTCATTTAAGTAATCTAAATAAGGTTACTAAATTTCAACAAAACATACTATATCCTAAAGACCATAAGTAATCTTTTCAAGGGGAATACAACTTTGCACATCCATGTTCCAACTATCAATGTGAAGTAGGGAATCAGATTTCCATGTTACCGCTGTACATTTCCTGTCTGTTGACAATGTAATTGTAATAAATTTAGATTTACTTCTGGAGAAGTTAACTTTTATAACTGCCAAATTCCGCAGAATAAACAATTCTGGGTCTAGAGGGAAGTTCCCCCCCGCAATTTTTGTCAATACTTCCCCCAATTCTATCAAAAAGGGTCTTAATTTCGTACATAACCAAGTGGAATTGAATCTTGAAAAAGCATCAAAAGGCCAGCAAAGCCTGTACATTTTCAATATCTCATTATGTAAATGAAAAAAAAAAGCTAATGCCATCGAATAATGTTTAAAAGGAAAGTTATTGGTCTCTATGTTGAGGAGTAGAGCCCATCGCCAATTGTTAATTGTCAATTACTCCATTCGCTGGCAGATCACTGGTTCAGGTCCATGACCTTCTCAGCAAGGAGTGTAGGCTCTACTTCCTTGCTGAAAAGATCATGAACCTATTGGTTAGATCTAGCATGGACCAGGGTCTAGCACGATAGAGTTATGTTGGTCAGCCAGAATAACCACTGTCCAAAATGATGCTGGAGAAATCTTGATAGAAAACAGATCCATGCCCTTGCTTTCCCACCTATTTAAACTTTCAAAGCTTTGGAACTTCTAGAAATCCCAAAAACTTTAAGGCATGAAAAAAATAAACAAGTAAAAGATGTTTAAATTTTTTTTTAAATCATATCCAAATTTATGAACAGAGAGAGTGTTCATTTTGCGGTAAGACTAGCTTGTCAGTCCATAGGTCGTACAGTACTACAAATGCCATACATACTGCAGAGTTCAACTAAAAATACAGAATAACTTTAAAATCATTTTAAATGTTATTGCACCAATAATTTAGGGGAAAAGGAGCTTATCCTTTTTTCATAATAACTAGCTAACACACCATTATTACAGCACCAGTGTCCCAAGTTCAAATCCAGAACTTTGTGTCAGGAGTTTGTACATTCTCCTTGTGACTTGCATGAACTTTCTCAGATGCTCCGGTTTCCTCCCTCCCTCAAAAATATACTATTTGATAGATTTATAGGGTCTAATTAGGCAGCATGGATGAAATGGGCCAGTACTGTATTATTAAAAGTTAACATTGTACCTCACATCTGTAAAGCTTTCATGAAATGAAAGAGCTGTGTGCCATATCAGACTTACCAGAGAGTTATCTCAGTTGCGTGCTCCAAGGTTGGATGCAAGGCTGAGTCAGCTTTGAGACCTTTTTATTTGGATATGCCAAACTTTCCTGCATTTATCAGCAACATTCTGGTTAAAAGTCTGGCAATAACTCACAGAGAAATAGCTCCTTTAGCTTATTATGAAACTGATGGTATTTAACAGAAGAGAATAATTCACAAGTTAAGCATTCAGTTAATTTTGTCTTTGAGTCACTGGCCAAGATACCAAAATTTCAAGCATTTTCAGCTGTCATTGCGTTATTGAATATCAATTATTTCTATCACGTTTTTCCTCGGAAACGATTGCAGATGCTGGAAAATGAAATAAAATCAAGAACCGCTAGAAATGTTCAGCAGGACGCAGCATTGTTTTGATGTAAATTACCCAGCTCTGATTGTCCTAAAGATGGCCATGGTTTGTGTACTTGGATTGTCGTTCCTTCTGTTGTCTTCATACAGTTGAGGGTTCTCCTGTGCAATTTTCAAGGCAACCTGAGAGGTGTTCATATTGGTATGGGATGAGTACCAATTAATAGGTCAAAATGTTAAAGACAAAATCTCTCTAAGCTCCCAGAGGACACTAATGGAGCAGATGGGTTTCTTTGGGACTCAGACAGCATCATGGATTCTGCCAGTATTTTTTTTAAATTCAAGTTCTCGAACCCTGACGATTCAACTTGTAATTTGTGCATTACGGGCAGTCCCCGGATTAAAAACAAGTTCTGTAACCGAGGTCTAGATTTAATTTGAATTTGTATGCAAGTTGGAACAGGTACATATACGGTCCTTATTTATCACCAATACACTAAAACATCTTAAACAAAATAATACAGTAGATGATAATAATAATAATATAGGTAATAATACAGCACCATACCCAATAATAATTGTAACTACTAAAGGTTAACACTTACAGGAGAAGTTAATGGAGAGATGGCTACAGTTCAGGTTCCTCAAGGCCCTCCCACACCTTCGCAGCTTCCGATCCACACCCGACTGCTGCACCCACTCTTCGATTTCCCCCTTTCCCTCCCTTCTCAGTGGCCCCTCGCCCGCTGGCTGCTTTGTGCAGGCATGCGGTGTAGCCTGACAGCGGCGTCGTGATGCACGTATTACTGCTGCCGCTTCTCCCTCTCCCCTCCGCCAGGCTGCTCCTCCCCTCGCCCTCCCGCTGCTTTGCACATGTCACGTGTGGCATAGCCCGACAGCAGCATCGTATTGCTGTATGCTGCTTCATCTCTCCCCCCATCCTCCCCCCTCCCCGAGATCAGTGTGAGGGCTGGTGGCCAGTTGTTGGTGGGATGGAGGGGAGCAGGGTAGTGAGACCAGTGAGGGGGGACTGTTGGTGACACAAGACTAATAAAATTTAGCAATTTTTGGTCAACCCCGCTCAAACTGGAAGTTGATGCCATTCTACTTCTGGATGACTTTTCAGTTCATAACTATGGGTGGTTTGTAAATCAGATGTTTTTAACCCAGGGACCACCTGTATTTATCCAGGCATTTGAATAAGCATTACAACAGATTCTGGCCAGTACAGAACATATCCCATTCCTTGGTTTAATAAAGGAATACCTATGCCAAATGCATAATGGGACTTCCAATTATAAAGTATACCTATGCATGAAATGTTATAATTGTAGCAATAAATTGGTTCGTAAGTTGAAGGCATGTACCCCAAATAGCTAACAGCAGATGTGTGTGAATTTTATAGGTCAAGTAATCCTGTAATTCAGACTGAGTGGACCTGGTGGGAAATATATCATCCAATTATCAGCAAAATGGAGTGGAAAATTGACAATCATCTTTTCTCAGCAAGGATACATTACATTACCTTTGTCCACAACTGTAATACTGTGTGCAGTACTGGTCACCATACGACAGGAAGGATATATTTGGACTGAAAAGGGTGGAGAGGAGATTAACCAGGATGTTGATTGGGTTGGAGTGTTTCACTTGGAAAGAAAGTATAACCTGGGTTTGTTTCTCTTGAAGGGGAGGATGCTGGGTGTGTGTGTGGGGTGGGGGGGAAAGAGATAACCTGACTGAAGTAGGAAAGTTCTGAGGGGCTTAGACAGGGGAGTTCATCAAAAACGTTATCTGATAACAGAGTTTTGAAGTGGTGGGGGTGGGGGGGAATCAGAAGAATATTTTCTTGCAAATTATGTTAAAGTAACTTTTATCCACTTTGTGGCAGGTTGGAAGTACAGTGGACTTCAAGTGCCAGAAGGGCTATCTTCTCCTTGGATCAAGTTCACGTACCTGCCTTGCCAATCTTACCTGGAGTGGCACTCAGCCTGAATGTATTCGTAAGTCCAATTATTGTGCTTTGTTTTCACTTAAGCATTCAATGGAACTTATTCTTTTTGTGTTTGCAGTCTTGCAAATTAATTATTTGCTAATGCAAAATGAAAATAAGATTATCTCAATATAAAGCCTTTAAATTGTATTATTAAGTCATTAGATTGTGGTGCACTTGGCCAAAACTTGGGCAATTCTCCATGATGGATTTGAAATGAATTTGTGATTGAAACGAGTTTCAGTCTAAGAAATCCATTTTATTTTGAATGGAAAACCATCATCTCCTCTCTTTGAGAAACAATCTTATTTGCAGCGGAATCCCACGTGTGCATGGATGTGGTTAACCCTAGTAACTTCCAGTAAAGGGGAAAACATATTGCGCTGAAGGATATCAAGCAGTTGTGTTTGGTAGTGCACAGCTGAGAAAATTGCAGGTAAACAACTGTCCTTCTTTATAATAGAGTTCAGGGCATTCATGCAAGGTGACGTCTTTTACAGTCATTCAGAAGTCCTCAATGAATAAGCTTTGTAAGATTTCTTTTGATACTTCTACCATCTCAGAAGCCAATCTTCATCCAATTAAAAATGACATTGAAATGGATATGCTGAAGGATTTTACTGCAACCTGGCTCTATTGTTGAACTCCTGTTTCAGTGATCCAGCTCTGCCAACAGACAAACTGAGTCAATACAATTATAACTCTTATATTCGAGAACAAAATGAAAAATCATCCAGCCATGTCCTAACATGAAAAAGCAGTATACCTGCAATGCAGCCAATTATAATCTCATCATTTTGCTCTCAAACTTCAAGCAAGTGATGGAAATGATGAACATCAGTGCAATGAAAAGGTTTACCAGCGCTCAATTAGTGTTTGCCAGGACTGTTCATCTCCTGACCTCAATAAAGCCTTGGTCCAAATTTGACAAAAGAGCTGGTTTCCAGTCATGAAGTGAGATCAAGTGCTTTTCTGTCAGGGTAGCATTTGACTGGAATGGTTTGGGAATTCTGGCAAAATGGAAGACAGCATAAGCCTGAAGAAACTGACGCCATTTGGCAACATATCTGCTTGGAAGATTACTGAATTGTTTTGGAGACAAATTCTCATCATACCAAGCGCCATAAAGGAGCAGAAGGGTTCTGAAGCCCTTTTTGTTTTGGACAGAAGTGAAAAGGCCAAAATATTTCCACTTCCACGTGCAGTGGCTAATCTCCTGCTTCCATTCACCGGCAACATCTGGAGATGGGTTCAGTCTGTCTGGATCAGTTAAATGGCCTCGAGCCAGAAAATGTAAGAATTTGAGTATACGCGACCAGATTAACAAGAAGTCAAAATGATGAGGAAAACCTAATTTCTTTTCAAATTACATAAAAATCGACTAGTCTTCATAAACTTCTGTCTTGCCAGAGATGCCAATAGCAATTAATGTTCAGTAAGGTATGTACAAATGTTTTAGTTATAATCTCCATTATCTGGTTGACAAAATCATCTTAAAATGGCTGATCTAAGGACATACTGTAAGATTGTAAATCACTATGTATATTTTTCCACAAACACTGGATAATAGATCCTTTTCATACTCTGTCATTTCCAATTTTAAAGTTTTTGGTCATCATTGTACTGACAATAACCACACCAGCAGTGCGAGTCTAAGACAGCTTTAATAAACTAATATGTACACTAAGAGGTCTTGTCTCTCTGCAAGACAAACCCGGAAGGCTAGTCTGTAGCTCTGGACTGCTTTATAGACAAGGTCACTGGGTTGACCCCCGGTGGCCTAGTGGTGTAATTACATATCACCACATTCACAGAATCTTATTTTTCTTCATAGCACACCATTGCAGCCAACCCAAGACGCCATCCCATGTGAATGTGGGGTCCATTGATTTGCCTTCCCTTGGCTATACCTTAATATACACATGTCAGTCTGGTTTCTACCTTGCTGGAGGGTCAGAGCATCGGACATGCAGACCTGATGGAAACTGGTCAGGAAAGCAGCCTCTCTGTTATGGTAAGTACTTGAAAACACTGATGTTGTTGTCTTCAGCTTTTCTGATAAATAGAATCAGAAAGATATACTTGTGCCTTCAAGATCGAAACGGTAACTACAAAAGGAAAATTAACTTCACTTTTGTTTCTGTTCTGTGTAATTGTGTAAATTGGTGAATACTTCAGTAATTCATTGCTCTTGGTTGTCTGCATCAAGAAGTCCCTTATGATTTTGTCATTTAGTGCACTATGTCAAGTGGTACCTTAAGGTTTCTCTCCAGTGAAGCCTTTGTGATTATGTCTCATGTTGCTGCAGTTGTGTATATGGTATTCATCTTGTTCTCTCTCACTTTTAAAGTGCATGTCTATAATATCAAATACCAGGGCAAAGTGCTTGGGATTTATCACAATGTTATTGGAATAACCAAGAGATTTCTTTAGGCAGTCCTTGTACCTTTTCTTTGGTGCACCTCTGTCACGGTGGCCAGTGGAGAGCTCGCCATATAACACGATCTTGGGAAGGCGATGGTCCTCCATTCTGGAGACGTGACCCATCCAGCGCAGCTGGATCTTCAGCAGCGTGGACTCGATGCTGTCGACCTCTGCCATCTCGAGTACTTCGACGTTAGGGGTGTGAGCGCTCCAATGGATGTTGAGGATGGAGCGGAGACAACGCTGGTGGAAGCGTTCTAGGAGCCGTAGGTGGTGCCGGTAGAGGACCCATGATTCGGAGCCGAACAGGAGTGTGGGTATGACAACGGCTCTGTATACGCTTATCTTTGTGAGGTTTTTCAGTTGGTTGTTTTTCCAGACTCTTTTGTGTAGTCTTCCAAAGGCGCTATTTGCCTTGGCGAGTCTGTTGTCTATCTCATTGTCGATCCTTGCATCTGATGAAATGGTGCAGCCGAGATAGGTAAACTGGTTGACTGTTTTGAGTTTTGTGTGCCCGATGGAGATGTGGGGGGGCTGGAAATCTCTTGGTGCCTGCCACATTGACCACCGCCAGTGGGCTGATAACGCCTCAAACCGTGCATCTTGGCGCCTCACAGTTTGGCGGGCAGCAACCTCCTTTGAAGAAGACCGCAGAGCCCACCTCACTGACAAAAGGCAAAGGAGGAAAAACCCAACACCCAACCCCAACCAACCAATTTTCCCTTGCAACCGCTGCAATCGTGTCTGCCTGTCCCGCATCGGACTTGTCAGCCACAAACGAGCCTGCCAGCTGACGTGGACTTTTTACCCCCTCCATAAATCTTCGTCCGCGAAGCCAAGCCAAAGAAGAAGGAAGGAATAACCTAAATCCAGTCAGAGCCAACTCTCTCTGTGAAAGATAATCTTATTCCATTTATTCCACAAAAATTAGTTCTTTATCACGGTTGGAGCATGAAGGGTGTCATTGTTTAAATGCCTTCTACAATTATATATTTCTCAAAATCATTTATTGAAAAGTTTTCACGAATACTTACTGCTAAAAATAAAATAGAAAATACAGCATTAAAAATCATTTTGTTAGGTAAAGTGGGAAGATGACTGTCATATCCACTGAAACTAGCGTTGAGTGTGTTTTCCATCATTAAACATGATTGGTTCTGATGCTTTGTTCTGGCCATCATTAAACTGGAATATATTGAATAATGGAAGATATTGTGAGTGATTCTCATTTCGGTTTCATTTTGATAAAACTAAAGGAATATTTTTGCTGGTTACTGCAATTCTACTAAATGGTGAGACTAATAGGGTTTGAGGCAGGATGCAGAGGAATGGAACCTGCCTTCATTTTTTTTAATGGGTTTAAATCCAGCCTCAAGCAAGCTTAGTGAAGTCTTTTGTTTTTTACTGCTATTTTTTCAATGATTTGGACTATTTTCAACCTCTTAGTGGTACAGTCAGAGGTTCCCACCTGCTTCAAAAGGGCATCAATCATCCCAGTACCCAAGAAGAATTAGAAACAACATCTCCTCCTCAATGATTATCAACACAGGCACACCCCAAGGATACATGGTTAGCCCACTGCTCTATTCATTATACACCCATCACTGTGGCCAGGCACAATTCCAATGCCATCTACAAGTTTGTCAATGACACCAAAGTTGTCGGCAGAATCACAAACGGCAATGAGGAAGCGTACAGGAGAGAGTGCCTCGTTGAATGGTGTGACGACAACAACCTTGCGCTCAACCTCAGCAAATCCAAGGAGATGATTGTGGGAACATGTCCCAGTCCTCAGTGAGGGCTCAGAAGTGGTGGAGAGGGTCAAGAACTTCAAATTCAACTTCAATGTCTCCAAAGATCTGTCCTGGAGCTTCCATGTTGATGCAATCACAAAGAAGGTTCATCGGCACATGAAAGGCTTTCTTAGTTTTCTTAAACATTTTGGCATTTCTGTGAGGAGTCTGAGGAGATTTGGTATGTCACAGAAGACTCTCGTAAACTTCTGCTGGTATACCATGGAAAGTATTCTGGCTGGTTGCATCACTGCCTGGTATGGAGACGCCAACTCTCAGAACAAGAAAAAAACTCCAGGGGGTTGTTAATTCACACTGTGACCTCACAGGCACCAGACTTCACTCCATTGAGGATATCTACATGAGGTGGTGTCTTAAAAAAGCCACTACTATCATCAAAGACCCCCACCATCCATGCATGCCCTCTTCACTCTACTACCATTAGGGGAAAAAGGTACAGGAGCCTAAAGGTGAGCACTCAGCGCACAAAGACAGCTTCTTTCCCGCTGCCATCAGATTCCTGAATCATCAACGAACCAAAGGCACTGCCTTACTTTTCACGCACTATTCTTTTCACTTTTTTAATAGTAATGTTGTAAGATAGTTATATTAAGAATGTTTACACGATGATGCTAAAAATTCTGATTCTGAAAAAATCTCGATTCTATTTCAATGTGACGTTCCCACGCTTAAAATAAGCAATGACTCCGATCATTTTAGCTTGAAATGATAAGTTCATGAGTAACATCACAGGAAGATGGTCCAATTGAAAATGAGGGATTGATTTTGAAAAATTTAAGCTCCATAGCACCATCCATTTGTAATGATTGGCAGTGACAACTAAAATATTCTACATAATTTCATATTAAACTTATTTGAAAGCTGAACAGTGGTCATTCTAAATGAAAGTGACCCAATTGCAGTGTTGCTGGCAAGTGTAATCAGAAAATTGAGAATGGTGTCAAACTGCTCAGATCCCTTCGCAACCATTAATATTGCAACATGGAGGACTGGAAACATACTGGATAGTTTTGCTAGATCTTTTGAAAAATGCCAAAATGTTTACGAAAACTAAGAAAGCCTTTCATCTGCAATGGCTTCCCCAAATAAAGACTGAGTATTGAATAATCATCTGAGGGAAAAATTCTAGGAAATCTTTCCCTGACACCCCCCACCTTGGTCATCCAGTCTTTCCCAACAAAAACTTCAGAATGTCTCTTCATATAATGATCTGCATATTATTAAACCTACTTCTTGAAAATAATAATTCCATGGTCTCAGTATCACCAAAACTGCAATAATGCTTTGAATATTTTATCTTCTTTATTTTAATTTTTGCAACTGTCAATTCAATTCTTTTCAGATCATTGCGCATCACATGTTAAAAAAATATATAATTTGCATGACATTATTTTTGTTAAGAATTTAGTCCATATATCCATAAATCTATCGGAATGCTTTTATTTTGCTTGAGGCCTATTAATTTTCTATTTAGCTCAGCCAGCATTTGTTCACAGTAAAAGCAGAAGTGGATATGTGAAACTATTTTATGTACTATATCATGCTTCAGATTTAGGACACTTCATGTGTAAGTGATTTGGTTTCCTGAATTACTAGATGCTGTTCATGAAAGAATTTTTCAATTTCATTTTTCCAACTGAATCTTTCCACTACAAAAGCACATAAAATATGCTGCACTTTGAAGGGGTTGGACAACCTTTACATTTTGTCTAAGTCCAGTGTGAATTGATCCTTTTGAAAGCTTGAATTTGGAAGAAGGCAGTTAACTTGAGAGGTGTTTGCAATGAAATTCCTCTGGCCAAAAAAAAAGAAAATGAGAAATTCAATGCATACCTGAAGATGGCACTGCTTTATTACACTCTAACTGGACAGGATGGTTAGCGTAGTAATTTGCACAATCCCAGCTAGTGCCAGCGACCTGGATTCTAATCTGGCGCTGTCTGTAAGGTATTTGTGTATTCTCCTTGTGTCTGCATCAGTTTCCTCTGGGTGCTTTGGTTTCCTCCCACCTTTCAAAAAAAACGTGGGGTTTGTAGGTTATTTGGGAGGCATGGCCTCATAGGCTGGAATGGCCTGAATGTCTAAAATTTTTTTAAAGAACTAAAATATAATGATGTAGAGTGGCTAGCAAGATAGATTATATTGTATTTACATCAATACATAGCCTTCATCAGAATCCAATCTAAAGATAACATTTTGAGGAAACTGTTCCTGTACTTGTGAAAATACCACAAGAGAAAGAAGGTCAGTTGTGTTTAGATAGCTGAAAGATTCTCGCAAATGGAAATGGAAAGTAGAAAGTTCCGCAATTTAAACCTTCTTGAAAGAAATGTTCCTTGGTGTTATCAGTGAATCTTAAATCTTCCAGAATTAATCCCTCAATTTCCATTTGACCTTCTTCCTGTGAGTGCAATTTTGATGTCAGATATTCTTCTGGAACACATCCGAGAAGAATTAGGTTAGAACCAGAGAACACTACAACAAAGAAAACAGGCCATTCAACCCCTTTAGTCTGTACCAACCATCATCTCACTAGTCGCACTGACCTGTCCAATTCAATAACCCTCCAAATCTCTCCCATCCATGTATCTATCCAATTTTTTCTTAAAACACAAGATTGAGCCCATATTCACAACATCAGATGGCAGCTCATTCCACTCTCTCATCACTCTGTGAGTGAATAACTTTCCCCTAATGTTCCACGTAAACCTTTCCCCTTTCAGCTTAAAGTTATGACCTCTCATATTTACCTCCCCCAATCTAACTGGAAAAAGCCGACTTGCATCCATTCTGTCTATACCTCTCAAAATCTTGTAAACCTCTCTCAAATCAAAAGGTTGCCTTTCATAATTTTCTGAAACCATGCACAAAATGAAGAAAATATATTAAAATATTCTCGGATTTTTCTAACATTTCCATGATCGTTCACTGCTTTGCCAGAAATGGAAGAGAACAAGTACCCAGCAATATGGATCAAAGAAAACATTTTTAATGTTGTGCATGAACTGTGCAGTGTATTTGTATTCACTGTAGTCTGGCCCAACATTAATGGTTGGGAAGATAACAGAACAGCTTCATTTCATTCTCAATTTGATAATTGCATTGCTTGCTTTCAAATGCACAGTGGCTTTCAATGGTGCACACAGGCCATTTTTACTTCAAACTGCAGATGATGTTAAAACTTCCAGTAAAAAAGTTTATGGTACATGTGCTGCAGTTTTACTAAATCCAGCATGATACTTTTTGAGCCACTTCAGTGCTGAATGCATGGAAAATACCACTTACCTTGTGAACTATAAACCTTCATAAAACTTGCATCAATTGTTGCTTCTTTGATCCCAATCCTTAAACTAAGCTGCATTGACATTGGTATAATATGGTTTGTTATAAATCTAAAAGTAATCTAGAATACCATTTTCCTTTTGCTGAATAATGTGGCTAATTGTGCACCTCATGTTCATGGTGTCTGGCCTGTTTTCCATTATTGACCATTATTACACAGTGAGAAAAATTGCCCATTGGACTTATTCTTCCTTCAGTTGCACAGCCCTCCTTTACTAACATCCCAGTTAGCAAGGTTTCCCTTTATAATCAAACTATTTCCTCTCTCAGGCTCACTGGTTTAGTTACCTTTCCTCTGGCCATAGTTGGAAGTTTGTTGAATATATTCAAGACAGAGATTGCTAGTTTTGTATACTAAAGGAATTAAGGGACCAGGAGTGAGTACAGAAGAGGTAAAAGATGAACCACTTGTTCATTCACAGAGCAATCATTGATGAATTAATGGTTTTCGCCTCCTATTTCTCATGCATTTAAGTCATTGAAAATTTATTCTGATCCTTGAAGAAAGCAGCTATGACTTCATTAATAGCTGTAGACAATTTTGTTTGGTTTGAAGTGATATTCATGTCATTTCATCTCATCTTAAATATCATATTCTATGGTTCAATAACATTATCAAAGCTTCATTCTGTGTTAAATGAAGAAGGTGAATCCATATATCTCCTTGCACTACATACCAAAGTTCTTCATTATCAGTGTAGCAAATTTGAAGCAGTGTTACTTATACAATATATGGAAATATAATAATCAAATTGTGAAGAATCCCACAGCCAACAATGCATTCAATACACAAAAATGTGTTTTAGTGATATTGGTTGCAAAATGTCTGTAGATCTGTCTCTCTTGGGATAGACTATATTACATCCACCAGGCAAGATAGACAGGCCTTTATTCAAACATCACTATTTTCAACAATATGGCATTCCTACATTTTGTCAATATGTGTAGAGAACATTAAAGTGAGACTTGAAAGGAAGGTCTGGTTCAAAGGCCAAATATATTGCCACTCCATTCTGGTCACCAAATGAGAAGCCTTCAATTTTTCATGAAATATATTAATTTTTCTTTGTATGGGCAGTATGATATTTGACCCAAATTCCTCAGAATTTATTGCACCTGCATTTGCCTTTAATACCCCTGCCACCCCAGAAACTCAGTGTGATATCCTTTCATTTATCTTAATTGCATGTAGCGCTTGGAACCTCTGAAGTCCAGAAGATTACCCAACTTCATTGATGGGGAAAGCATCTAAAAGACATCAAAATTAAATCAAATGTCCTCCACATGGAACAATAAGCCTCTTTCTGTCTCCACAGATGTAATTTAAACATCTGAATTCGCTATTTTTAATTCCAGGTTTCTATCACTTGCAGTACTTTGCTATTTTATAGCCAGTAACTGCTTATTACATGTATCGTCCTTAAATGCAGAGCCTTGCTCAAAGTAGGTACTCATTATGAGCGTTATTTCAACAATATGCAGATCATTTCCAGAAAATCTGAAGCATCATCTCCAAGCCTAGATTCAGAGCAAGAATC
Organism: Narcine bancroftii; assembly: GCF_036971445.1. Taxonomy (NCBI): domain Eukaryota; kingdom Metazoa; phylum Chordata; class Chondrichthyes; order Torpediniformes; family Narcinidae; genus Narcine; species Narcine bancroftii. Next base: position 165,863,798 of record NC_091476.1, on the reverse strand, counting down.
TGTTCTGCAGGGTTCTTATTTTAATTATCAAAGATTATTATGCAAGTGAATGGTCTTTAGAAATTAGACATTAACAAACTGTTTTGTCTGAAAACTTCATTGCGAAGACCAATAGATTTAATGTTGAAATTGCAATAACATGTACATATGTGTTCCAATTCATATTGTTCTTGGTGAGAGAGAAAAAAATGAACCAATTCTAGAATGTGCTTGTTTTGAAATATCTTTGCTCTACCACAGAGAACTTACATTTCTCAAGTATCTTGGCATTATCAATTATGGACCAGCACTCTGGTTCTAGTTGGAGAAAAACTATAATTTACAATGTTTTTCTGGGAATACAAAAGGCTGAATGAGTTTTAAATTTTTCCATTTCAAGTTTGCATTATTTTTTCCAAATCTCATTGCCTTCAGCGATTTGGTAGTTCATAATCTTCCATGAATTTGTCTGATCCCTCAGTAAAATTAGACATGCAAGACATGCAAACCAAGTTCTTCCTTCTAATTTTATTGGGCGTACTACATACAATTGTGCAGAGAATTCAAGTCAGCATCGTTTATGGTGATGGTTCTCTGAGGATATCCTTGATCGGGAGTTTTGATAGTTGGATTAGTACTGGTGCCGTTGTAAGGTTGGTGTTAATTTTAAAGGTAGAAAATAACAGTAACCTGAAATTATGTGGTAACGATCAGAGTAGTTTTCAGTTTGTAAGAGAAAAGGCAACATTAAAGACTCCCAAATACTGAAGGGAACAAATGCAAATCAGTGCCAAGAATCTCATTCTGGCCTATTATTTTCAATTTTTCAAAACTTTTCTATATTTCTGGTTATTATCAGAAAACAAAATATGATTGCTTTTAGATAACACATCAAGATGGTGTCCATGATGTATTTTTTTTAAATTGTTTCTTTAAGTACGCTATCCTTGTTGGTTGTTGCGCCATTACCATAATTTGGTTCCAATACATGTTAATTACTTCTTGTCAATAAACATCCAACTGATTTTTTTTCCCAGTTGCTATGAATAGGATCTTTGCATTATTTGATCTAAAATGTCTTAAATGGTTGTGATGTCTTCCTCTGTAACCATCAACTCAGTGGATACCATATGCACAGAACTATAGAGCAGCCTGCAGCAATATGTTGTCATATTTCTCCCTGTAGAGGAATGAACCTTAAAGTTTATGACATCCTCATATGCTCGAGAATGAATTATTTATTGGCAGCCTCGCTGCCTGCAGTCCTCTGTCTGAACCTTTGTCTAACATTTGCCTTAATTCTATTTGATATCAATTATCATATCTTTTTTATTGGGTTTGTTTAGCAGACACAAGGCTGAGTGGAAGACCAATAGGGCCTGTGAAGGAACTAACAAGCAGCAAACTTTCAGGTGAGTTCACCACTTAAATACAAGCAAAGCCAGAAACCATTTAAAGCCTGTCTTTGGGTGATTGATCATTTCTAATTCTATTTTTCTCATCATTCGTAGTTCCAGCCAATGTCTTTGCCCAGAATTCTCTCTGGAAAGGTTCATACGAACATCTTGGGAAGAGGCAGCCAGTCATGTTGACAATTAACAGCTTTAATGTGTCCACCAGTCAAGTCAAGGCGACTCTTTTAGATCAGAGTGGAGTCGAACTTAGATTAACAGGTAAGTGGTCAAGTACCAGTAATTCTGGGGAGCTTTGTATATTTTGCACTAAAATGGTAACCTTGCATACATTCTTTACAAACAAAAGAGACTTCTTTGAACTATTTCCAGCAGGATGTAATCTAACTGAGTCACAGCTGTACTCTGCAAAATACATCTAAATTATCTTTTGGCCAGGAAAAGTCTAGTGGTGAGATCATGCATTCTTCTTGTTCTTGATTCTTCCCCCTCTCCCCACCTTTAGTTCCATCTAGTCTCTCATTCAATCACTATTGTCACTTTCTCTTTGAATCAGATTCTCCCTCTCTCTCCCCCTCTCTCTCCCCCTCTCTCTCCCCCTCTCTACCCCTCTCTCTCCCCTCTCTCTCCCCTCTCTCTCCCCCTCTCTCTCTCCCTCTCTCTCTCCCTCTCTCTCTCCCTCTCTCACCCCCTCTCTCACCCCCTCTCTCACCCCCTCTCTCACCCCCTCTCTCTCCCTCCCTCTCTCTCCCCCCCTCTCTCCCCCCTCTCTCTCTCCCCTCTCTTTCTCTCTCTCTCTCCTTCTCTCTATCTACCAATCAATTGCCTCTGTCTTACACCCCTTCGTGTTTTACCATCCCTGACAGGCCCCTGTTCAACCCCTTCTACCCTCACTTCACTGTTTACACTGTACACTCTCAGTCCAGATGACTCTAAACGATATTCTTCTCACTTTGTATCTGCTCAACCCACAGAGTTCTTCCAGCAGATTGTGCCTCACTAAAACCTGAAGGTTTTTGAGGTTGAATTTAATTTCCTGTGCACAAAGGAGGTGATGTAAGAAAGCCTAATTGATGAACTCCAATTTTAAGTTTCCTTCAAAACAAATTTACGAACCAATGAAGTTCAGAATTGGAGTTCAATACACATTTGGTGATTGAGGGCATAAACAACAGATGACAAATTTCTGCCAACTCCATTTTAAGATTTAGTAAGATGTAATTTTCCAAGAACTAATAAGAGGTCCCTTTTATTCAGAATTTATGTTCATTAAATTTTAGTTTTTCAAAATGTGTATTCATTAAATTCAAATGGCATTTAAAGACCTTTCCTAAATAGTTGTCCATAGAATGAACAATGATGCTCAATCATTATCCATCACGATTTGCAAGCATTTTGTCCTAACCTATTTAAGAGCACTGGCTGAGACAAAGACTCTGATTAGGGGGAGAGAGAGGGGGAGAGAGAGGGGGAGAGAGGAGGAGAGAGGGGGAGAGAGAGAGGGCAGGAAAGAGAGGGCGGGGAGAGAGAGTTCTGCACGGAACTGCCAATATTTCTGCAGAAAATTGAGCTCACTTCCCCAAATGCATCAGTAAACTCAGATTATTTTTAAGCCTCATCCCAATTTGTACAGTTGACTAATGTTTTGCCCTTGCAGTGTAATTTAAGAATCATTATTTCAGTGGCTATTTCCCATGTTAAATTTCCCAAAAAAGAAGTGTTTCAAGAGTGATAAATAAACAGAGCGATTACATTGGTTTATTTCTGAATGTGATTATAACTTTTAGGTTACTATAAGAAGGAGGAGCATCATCTTCTTCTTGAACTTTATAAAATCCGAGGTCCTGTGGAATTATTTGTACACAAATTTAAGAATAACAACCTGGCACTGGATGGATACGTAAGTATTGATTAAACCATCTCACTCTTTCAAAATCCAAATGTCATGGTAAAATGCTGCAGAGATGTTTTGAACAGAAAAATAGAGAACCGTCATTCAGACAACGTAGTCGTGGATCTCTGACAGTCTGTCAACAAGTGCAGCTCTTCCATTCCACAGAATCTGAAAGCTCAGAATTGAAGGGTGACAGACTTCAACTCAATAAACAGACTTGAGTTGTAGGTCATTTAAACATATTTGATCCGACCGCAACATTTTTTGAACTATCCAAGAGAAAATCTGATTCCAAATTATGAGAATATTTAATAATTATTTCCAATAGTAAAAAGTACATGCAGAATAAATACCACAGAGTGTAGCCAAGTGATGGCGATGTGATTGGAGATCCCTGCCCCCCTCCTCATCATAGTTCACACCGGCGAGGATGCAATAAAATTACTTGATATGATGTATAGAAAAATATCAGACTCCGTCTATAATGTATGCTGAGTTATAAGGGATGAGTAGATTATGTGCAAGCAAAGTACAGTGAAACCCCCCCCTCATAACGCAATGCTTCAAGGTGGGGTCATACTTAATTGGGGTCATGAAAAACAGCGTTTTCAAAAAAATAAAGAACGTGCAGTCATTTTTTATTTCATACAATCATTCTATTTCTTAAAAAAAGCAATCGAGTGTTCATTGCCTGAACGCAGCAGGTCGCTGGCGACGAGCGAAATCCAAAATGCCTCTGGGCTGGAGGACTTTTATAGGGTCCACATCCTGGGTCTCCGGCCAACGTAGGCTGGCTTCGAGGCACTCAATAGCTTCAGACACTTTCGGGGGTGGAGGCTCCTCATTGTCACCCTCCTGTGGTTCAGGAACGGTGCTATAGTAACGTTCCGGACGATCTCGGAGTCCATCAGATGCACCTATGTCAGGCTTTCATCATCGGCAGGGTAGCACTGGTTAAAATCCTCTTTGCTAATTGGAAACAGCCTCTGCGCCTCACCCACCTCTTCATCTCTGAAGCTGTAGAATCCTTGCACATCGTCATCTTCATCTACCTTGGTGGATTTTCATGATGAAAAGGCTGGGAGATGAGTCACTAGTGGGCGGGCCAACCTCATACATACAGCAGCCCACAGGTAGGGAATAATGTGCAAGAGGAAACCCAGCATTTTTCTATACAGGAGAGCTGACTGCTAGCCCTTCCCACCTAAGTGGCAAACTTCTCTAATGTTCATGCTTTTAAGATAGTCTTTCAGCGTTGTTGATTCATCTACAGTTCTACAAATTAATTCCTGCCTGTAATTCTGCTTGAACACAGAGATGATCCCTTGATCTAGGGGCTGGATCTTAGATGTAGTGTTCTTTGGGAGGTAAGATGCTCGGGTCTTTCCATCACAGCTTAATAGGTTGGCCGCTGGCGGGTGGGCGGGATAGTTGTCAGGCAAAAGAAGATCTTTGGGTTCCAGCAAATAGCGTGGACAGCAGGGATGAAAGTTATGTGATACCAATCCTCAAAGATGATGCTGGTCATCCAAGCATTGCGGCAAATGTGTATACTTGAACGATAACGACTTCATGTTGACATGGTGGACGCAGTGGGGCGAGAGAAATTTGCCTATCGCGTGTTCCAGTCTTGTTAAAATAAAACAACGATTTCATGTGATCTTTGCTCACATCAATGGACATCATCTTTGCTAGACAATGTGTGATTTGGGATCATCTTGTAGCAGAGGCCTGTTTTGTCACAGTTGTACACTTGTTCTTCAATATAGCCACCTTCTTCTAAGAGAGTTTTTAGTTCTGCCGGATATTCACTGACGGCGGCACTGTTGGCTGAGTGAATTTCTCCAGACACTAACACTTGAGAAATCCTGTGACAGCATTTAAAATGGTCTAGCCATCTATCATTATCTTGGACCTGTGAGGTTTCTCCATTGATCAGCTGGTCAGACTTCTCGGATTGAGCTTTGAGAATAGGCCTAGAAATTGGAAGGCCTTCTGAATGAACCACTTGTACAGGGAGTCATCGAGGCTGTCTTCATGCCTTTGGCCTTTAGTCCCACCTCTTCCACAACTTTCCAAAGTGACGTGTAACTTATCTTCCTGAGATTTCTAGCCATGAATTGTTGATTCAGGTACTCCAAGGTCACGTACAACTTGGGTTTGACTTATTCTTGATTGCGTCAAGTGTTTGAAGCTTTTTTTTCCACTGATAAAGATTTTCATCTACTAACAATTTTGATCTGAAACCATTTCAATTCCAGAAAGAGGAAAAAAAAGGGGTCCACTGGCTGATTCAGTTATATCCAGTTTGTGTTAAATCAGGATGCGTTCAATCCACTTTAGGGAGAATGATTTATTTCTGTATTTATTGTCTTGTATAAATGCTTATACTTGTAGTCAGCTGAGGCGCAGTGAGAGAAAGAAGGAGTCTGACTCTAGTGGCATCCAGTTGGAAAACTGTTTACTTTTTCACACGTCCGCGTGTTTTAAACACTTCTCCCCCAGGAACCCCCGTGCACTGCAGGATGGAAATGACATCACCTTCCAGCCCACTGTTTTCCCCGCAGTCAGAGCCTTCCAGGTTACTGACGTCGACGGTTCACCCACGACTTCCTGAGCCGGTTCAAACTGCGCTTAGGCAAGCCGTCACCTACTCATGTCTAGTCCAATCATAAAGCAGGTAATTTTTGTTAATTCATCAACATTCATAACATACACACATGATGAAACTTACCTTCAAGCACGAAAATTATGTCTCCTATTGTTATGCTTCCAAGATCTATGTAATTCTCTCTTACTGCTATTTCTTGCAGAGAGATGCTTGCAATTGATAGTGAAATATTTAAAGCTGTATGTCTCTGCCAATGTTGGGTATTCCACTGGGGATCTCCACCTCAATCCCATTTCCAAAATCTTTCGCTGTGTCACTTTAGACATCTATTTCAAGTCTTGCTTCCAGTCAGATTGCATTTGGTCTCTTCCTCAACAGCAACAGATTAAAGCACTCCATGCTGAGTAACCCCTAATATGTAAGAATTGCTTCTAACTCAGTTGCAGCAGTACAGGAAATAAGGAGAAGGAAATTGAACTCAAGGGACTGCTTTAAGAACTAGCACAGACTCCAACGGACTAGAACGCATGCCAATAACTTGCCCGTTTGATCTTCTGAAGATAATGTATGAGTAATATCTTTTTGAAATTGATTTGCTAACACTAAAAGTTAAATTATCTTACTAATTTGGAAAACACAAAGTTTCTTCATAACTTTCTTTGCCCAAGTAAAGGAGGAGATCCACTTGTCAGCCTTTCTCCCTCACAGTCAACACTGCATAACTCGAGTTATGCAGATCCACATAATTTTGTTACTATGGAATACTCAAAACAGCAAGTCCAACGACAGCCATTTGGATGAATAGTCGATGTCTTCTGTGCAAAAGCTGACCTTTATTTCCTTCTATGTGGTTAATTCCATCTCTGAAGATCTCGTAACGCAGATGGCCAGTTGTAGTCGATATTCAGGGCACAAATTACATTGAAAATTCTACCAGTTTTTCCAAATCATACTTTTGCTGAAGTTCGGTTGTCAAACTTATTTGCTAAACATAATTCTATCTGAACAAACCCAAGTGGGAAATATAATAGAAATGCTATTTTATTCTAACACCAAAAATATTGTTTCAATTTTAATCCTATAACTGAAATGGGTTAATCAGAGAAAAAAAATGTTAAGCATCCTGTTTAATTCCCTGTGAATAAGCCTACTTTTAAAAGCAGATGAATTCTTTAAAAATATATTCAAGGCCTTCCTTGAACAAATATATATGTTTTATTGCTGTAATTTCATAAAATATATATTTTTATATATTCAAGATTTTAAGAATTGCATATTTGCATCATTGTATCTAAAGCTTATTTGAAGACTGACAAGCAAGAGTGACTAACTCGATGAATAATGCATATGGGTTGTGACTAGGTTTATCAGTCAGACCAGTAGCTGAGCAATTGAACCCGTCCTTTAATGGTGTGTCAGAGGAATGGGTCGTCTGCTGAGCACACAAAGAATATGGCTTAGGCCCGAAGTGTCAGCAATATATTTTTGTCAAAAAGATCCTAGATACTGAATAAACCAGCTGAGTTCCTCCAGCATCTTGGTGTTTTTACAAAAGAATATTGAATGTGTTTTGGGTGCTTTGTTCTGAATAGAGTAAAGGAATCACAGAGGGGGAATTCAAGGGTGAGGAATGGAGGGGAAATAGACTAAGGATCAGTAGAGATAGAATCAGAAGAGATTGAACAATGGAGATTCAGAGCACTGGACAATATTCCCAGTATATATCATGCTTGAAATTCATCAATAATTTGTGCAGATCTGTCTTCTTGGTAACAACCTTGTAAAATCTTCCTGTATGAAAACAAGAAAAGAATCAACTAGCTCCTGGGGCATATTGAAGTGGTCAAAACAATGAATTGCTAATGTGCAGAGCTGCTAAAGATTCTAGAAGGTATTTTAAGTCTAAAATGGTCATTTTTCTAGGTTTTTTCTCTCTCTCTCTCTCTCTCTCTCTCCCCTCTCCTAATGCTTTAGATGCTGTGGTGATACGTAATTACACCACTAGGTCATCCCAGTGACAGTCCAGAGCTACAGTCCAGCCTTCCAGTTTTGTCTTGCAGAGAGACAAGACCTCTTGGTATACATATTAGTTTATTAAATCGTACTGACAATAACCACACCAGCAGTGCGAGTCTAAGACAGCTTTAATAAACTAATATGTACACTAAGAGGTCTCGTCTCTCTGCGAGATGAACCTGGAAGGCTAGACTGTAGCTCTGGACTGCTTTATAGACAAGGTCACCGGGATGACCCCTGGTGACCGAGTGGTGTAATTACATATCACCACAGGTGCATTCCCCGAAATACTTCTGAGCATGACACCAGAGAGTTAGTCAGGGTTAGCAATACAAATAATTATCAAGTTTCCACATAGAACCTGCCATTGGGGAGTAAAATTGAGGTCCTCCTTCTCCAAATGCTGTTTACTGGCAGGATGACCAACCTCTGATTTTTTTTTCTTTCATTTAGGTTTCTGCTGAGGCTTCAGGAAACACGTTTGTTTACCAGGGATTTATCCAAGGCAAGGACTTTGGACAATTTGGTCTCCAAAGAATAGGTAATACAACTTTCTGCTAACCCTGCTGCCCCAAATCCCTAGTTATGCTTCTGAACTACCTAGTTGCACTTTCCTATCTCTTACTTCACCATTGACTTCCTAGCGGCTCCTTTCTGCATGTTAGTAAAGGCATATGAAGTGATTCTGGAGGGAAAGCCCTGTCTGTTCATTCATTATCTGTTGCCATTTCACAGATTATTCAAGCAGAAAATTAACATATTGGCCTCAAGTATTCTAATGCACTCCTTGTTCAAGGTCATCAGAGTTGTGGTGTAGTCCAAAGTTACATCATTTGTACATAAATATAGAAGCAGCATTTGCTTCACCAGTATTTTGGCAGCAAATTTTATTTTACTAAAAGATGATGGCAGTAAGTATTCTTTGCAATCACCAGAAAATAATTTGCACCTATTTCCATTGAAGTGCCATGTACAGCTTGTTTGTTCTACCTTCTCTTGCTATATGTACAATAACAGTCCGTGAGATTGGAATAAAACCCCACTGCCCAAGGTGTGTCCAGAGAGACCTTGCGTCCTGACCTTTTTGGAGTTCCGGCAGAAACTTTAATTATTGTTGTATGACATCTGGAAATTTGCCTCCTTATAATGGAGTTTGAGCACCAACAGTGATGTACGGTTTGTGTAGACGTGCCAGCTGTCATACACTCTATGTCTGTGAGATGTTTTCATTTCATTGTGTGTTTGTAACTTTCTTCACAAAATATATTTTCTCTGATTTTACTGTTCATGCATATGCAAATGACCTGATGTGGTTTTATTCAGATCTACACATGCTGGAAGCTGGCACAGATTCAATTGGACATCACCTGAGCACCAGTAGCAGCTCGGTAGCAGTTGCGATCCTTGTGCCTTTCTTTGCCTTGATAACAGCAGGATTTATATTGTATCTCTACAAACACAGGTGAGTGTTATCAGATCAATATTGTTTGGTCATCTTGATTCAATTCAGCTTTTCAGTTTTGAGAGCTCTTAGTTCACCTTAAACCTAATCCTACTAGTAATGCATCTATTTTCTTTCTCATAGAAAAATTTACTTTATTTTTAATTTAGACATACAGCGCAGTTACAGGCCATTTCGACCCACAATCCCATGCCGCCCAATTACCCTACCTTCAACCTTCCCCTCCCCCCCCGCCCCATCAAATGATGGAAGGAAACTGGAACTCCCAGGGAAAACCCACACAGACATGTGGAGAACGTACAAACTCCTTAGAGACAGCATGGGATTTGAACCCCAGTCCAGATCACTGGCAGGCACTCCAAAGACATTACGTTAACCTCTACCTGCTGCCCCAACTGCCAGTGTGGGCATAGTAATGTCACATAGTTATCATGGAGAGTATTTTCCTGAGTTTGAGGTAACTACTTACTTTATTCACAATAAATTATTTACAATGCAAGAAAACTGTTCAAAATTTTTCACAGTGTCAATATTCGTCCATTCTCATCATTGTATATTTTATGTTCTCTTTTCTACTCAGTTACCACCACTGTGGCATCTTATCATTTCTCTTTTCGCCCCCCAGTTGGTTGAGGAGCATGAGTATTTGATTCAGGAGTGCTTGTTGACTGCAAAAAAAAATAGGGCAAAGACCAATTTCAGTGGTAACATTTTGAAACAGGAGAAACAATCCAATTGTTTACTTTTAATAATGTGCTTTCAACAGATATATTTTCATTTACTAGTAACAGAGTTTTTGACTTTTAAAATAAAATCTGGCCCAGTGAGAGAAACGTCCATTACTGAAAGGACTGGGCTAATTAATCAGAAAGATGGTCTAGCCAGCTGAAACAGTGGTATAAAAGAGGATGGTGTAGTGAAAGTGCTAGTGATCCTCCTGACAACTAGAGGGCATCAGAGACTAGTTTGCTGCAGCTCTGTTAGATTCAAGATGGATGCATCCACACAGTTTTGAGTTTGTTCAACAGCTAAATGAACATAGTTGTTTTAAAAGAACCCAAGTTTCTTTATTACAATAAAACAAACATCACATTTGGCATGGTTTACTCTTAAGCTGGAGCAAGTTAATTGAAATGAGTTATTATTACAAACTTTTCATTGTACTTTCTTGAATCTAAAATAAAAAGCAAATATTTTGGTTTAAATCAGACCTTGTATCACTATCATCAATTTTGCTATAAATATATCCAGTTCACAGTGAAAGATTGAGGAGGAACATTTGATAGATGAACAAATGGTGCACTCTCCAGTGTGAATCACACACAAAAAAAAACATTGGTACTGTGAAACCATTAAATCAGATTTGGTACAGCTCTGAATGTAAAATATAGGAATTGCACACTGCAGTGACCACAGATCACAGAAAATACTTAAAGCAGGACAAAACATTCTGACAGATAGATTGCAAGAGGTTCAATACCAAGGAAAACATCAGAATACAATTTAATGGTACTGAACGATTTAGGAAACTTCTAATTTTTTTGTGTTTTGAAAGGCTGGTGATGAAACATATCAACAGTGACAAGGATCCATTCCAGTTTGCCAATCGTAGTAACGGGTCTAAGGTGGATGCCATCTCACTGGCTCTACACAAAGTCCTGGAACACCTGGACATCAAAGAAGCATCAGGCTGCTTTTTATTGACTACAGTTTGGCATTTAACACTATCATCTTCTCAAAGCTCATCAGCAAACTCCCAAGTCCTGGGATCCTGGATTTCCTCACAGAATTAAAGAAACACAGGGCTGTGTTCTTAGTCCCTGGGCTCCACTCACTTTAGACCTATGACTGTGTGGCTCAGAACAATAACACCATCTACAAATTTGCCCACCATATCACAACAGTGGGTTGTATGGATGAGTCAGCGTACAGAATGGAGATTGAAAACTTGGCTGAATGGTAAACCAACACCCCAATGGCATTGTGAAGAAAGCATTCAGTGCCTCTACTTCCTGAGGAGTTTGTGGAGGTTTGATATGACATCAGAAACCCCGGCAAATTTCTAAAGAGGTGTGGTGGAAAGTGTGCTGACTGGCTACGTCACGGTCTGGTATGGAAACACCAATACACCTGTGTGTAAAGCCCTCAAAAATGTAGAGGACAGAGCTCTGGACATCACAGGCAAAACCCTCCCCACTACTGAGTACATCTACAGGGAAAGCTGCTGTCAGAGAGCAGCAGCGATTATCAAAGGCCTTCACCACCTAGCACCTATACCTCTCTCCTGCTGCCATCAGGAAAGAGGGTAGAGGTGCCACAAGGCTTGTACCATAAGGTTCAGGAACAGCTGCTACCCTCCACCATCAGATACCTCAATGACAAACTAAATCAAGGACTCAATTAAGGACTCTTACTTGTGCACTTTATTGATTTTCTTTTTGTTCTCTCTGTTTTGCACAATTTATTTACATTCATTATCTGTTTACAGTTCTTTGTTCACTTTTTACACCATGTACAATTTAGATTTTGCACTACCAATTAGTGGTCACTCTGCTGTGCCCACAGGAAAAAAGGAATCTCATGTGATGTCATGTATGTACTCTGACAATAAATTGGAAATCTAATAGTGCAATTACTGTACTCAAATCTGCACAACTGGGAATGTTCTGGTAAAATGCGAATGTTTCCACCTCTTGGTCTTATTAGGTCAGGCCAAATCTGAAAAATCCATCTGTGTTCAGTTAGTTCTGCAGTAATCAATTATGCTTTTAAAAAATAAATAACTGCATTAAAATAATCATCCCTGCAAGAAGGAGCTGTCCTTTTTCCTCACCTTACCAGCAGCACACATTTCTTAACCAATGCGTAAAGCAGGTCAACAGCATTTCAAAATTGTACAAGATCATTCCTGGCTCAAAATACATCATATCCTCTCATGTTTTGACCAGAAAAAATGTGTTTATGAAGGGAAAAATATAAATCAAAAATAAAACCAAGAATACTACAATGTAAGGTGAGTTCCACCACTATCGTGCGTCTATACTCAAGAGGAAAGCTAATAGTTGCCTCTTTTATTCTGCATGAGTTTTGTTCTCATTTCTGACGAGGGTTGAGTTTTCTGGCTTCCTTAATAGATAATCATTGTAATGAAGTCAAACAGCAGGGAAACAGGCCCTGCTCTTCGACCATCAAGGATCTATTCACACCCAGAATTAAACAAGAAAATCTGCATATGCTGGGGTCAATTGCAATGCACAAAGTGCTGGAGAAACTCAACAGGTCAGACAGCATCCAAAGGAAGTAAAAAGCAGCCAATGTTTCACGCCTGAGTCATTGATTCAGACCAAGAGTTATTTGCAACGATTCTGTAGAAGTACAGGATGGATATTTGAATTATAAAATCATTCTTTGAATTCTATTGCATCCATATAAATATTATTTATATTACATGTATAAATTATTTTCCATCAATCTGAAATTTAAATCACCCAGTCAGGTAGAATGCAAGGTTCCCTCCCTTGAGACTGATTTGGTTTTATGTGAATATGTCCGATTAAAGTCTTTTTCTTTCAAGATTTCACCCTATGAAAAGGATTGAATTCAGTGTTTCAGTTTATGTTCTAATAACAACGGGTGATCATTAAGTTGTCTGATAATTCTGTGCACAGCATAACTGAAATATATGTTGTTACGAGCCCAGAGGACCCCAAAATCCAACAGCATTAGATATTCACCAAGACAAATGGTTACTTAAACAAAAGATGATTTTAATTATCTTTAAACATGAAAATAGAATTAAACTTTATCTTATCTCTATTGACTTTCTCAACTTAACCCCCTTCTAATTCTAAGTGCACGTATATGTAATGTGTGTGTAAGTTCAGAAAAGTTCTTTGATTCACAGTCCAATATCACTTCTCATTCCTCCAAGTTCACTGGTTACAGGCAATTCTTATACTGTGCACAGAATTTAACATGTATAAAGTTCACCAGGCTTTGGTGCTTGAAAGGTAAATGGTTACTGCTCAGGAAGGTTCTTGTTGGTTTTCAGAGAGAGATTTATTGTTGCAGGACATCCACAACTGATGGGGTTTTTTAATCAGCCACTTCAGTGTCCTGCTGATGAAACTTGCCCCTTCAGGGTTCTCCAGATGATAACCTCTTCCTTTCATGTCACCACAGAGTTCCTTTTTGTTTTCTTATTTCAAATGAAACATTAGACAGCCAGTCTTCTCCTCTTGCATGAACCACAAGGGCCTTGACCAGGCTGACTTCCTAATAGGGCTTTCCACAAGCTTGCCAGCTTGTCCTGTTCCAGTCCCAGCTGTTTCTGCTGGCTGTAACACTGCAGAACTGATCTCTCTCTCTCTCTCTCTCACATGTTTTGAATGAGTATATCCATCCAATATAATGTGCATAGATTATGGAAATTACATGCAATTGAAACAGTTCCCTCTTTGAATACTGACTTTTGAGAATAAATAGGAATTGCACTGATCTGTAATCACTTTACCTTTCCTACTGTGTGACAAATACAAATGATTCACTGTATCTTGCAAGAATAATTTATTTTGCCTTAGGTAGGCGACAGAATATAAAATAATGTATGAATGTTTGTTTTCATATTGTTTTTAAACAATTCTATTAATACTTCAATCTGATCAGAAAGAAAGGAAGAAGCCAAGAACCAGCTTGACAAAAAATTTAACCCAATGAAATAAGCAAAACTGGTTAGGATTTTTATTTCCAAGTTCCAGTGACTGGATTGCAGTTGTATCTTGGCAGGATGCTGTGTTAAATTTCCACCAAGCCAACCTTAATTAATTATTAAACCTCAGAAGATGTTTCTTGGCATCTCCTAACAGAGTAATCCCTATATTTTTCCTTAATTTTGTATTCTTCTGTGATCTTTTTCTCATGAGCCCAGCAACTCCCCAGAGATTCTTTTGCCACTCACCTATGCTACAGGTGTTCACAGTGGCTACTTAAGTTACAGATATTGGGGAAAGCAAGAAAACCAGTGCACCTAGAAGAAAGCCATATTAGGAATACCTGAGAATATCTTTGCTGCCTCAAAATGCTTGGTCATATTACAAGGCTTCTGCAGCTTGATATGCTGCATGACCACACCAGCATCCTTTCCAGAAAAGCTGATAAGTTGCTGGATTGATCAAGCTGGGAATAAAAATATTTTGGGTCTCCAGCTTCCTGCTCTCATCATTTCCCAAAGAGCCAAAACTATTGTGGTTGAAATTGGGATCTATACTATCCATCTGATCCCTACAGATAGGTTGGATCTGGATGATAGGTGCTCTCTGAAAATTCAAATGGAATAACTGGAAAAACATTAACATTGATATCCTCATGTATTTCTGGGTTTTTTTTTAATGAAGTGCAGTCAGAGAAAAGATTGTTACTTTAGATTTACATTCAAGAAAAGAGACAAAGAATCAGAACTGATTTATCTGTTAAATTTACTGCACAGTAGAACGCCAATGATCCAGCATTCCTGGGACTTGTCTAGCGCTAGATTGTCAGATGTTCCAGACTGTTGGGTGTTAGACCTGTTGATACCCAACAGTTTTTAATTTTACTTTTTTTATATATGACACAGCAGTACAATAAACTTCCCACTGAATCTAGAGAGTTTAAAGGGAGCATGGGAAGGGAGGGTGCAAGAGAACATTGGAAGCAGTGCTTTGGTGAGATCAAAAGGAACACTGGACGTGGGGAATCAGGTCCCCAGCAAGTTTAAATGGAGCGCATGTAAAGGGATCACGGTGAATTTAAAATGAGAACATCAAAGAAAGCCACGGAACCAGATGTGAAACCATTGGGATATCTGAATAATCAGAGAGTAGCTTATTGGAGAAAAATTCTATTGAAGTCTGTTGGCTTTTGACTGTTCTAAATTTCTTTCAGGAAAAGGCCAAAAGTACCATTCAATGGTTTTGCAGGCCATGAAAATACAAATGGTCGAGCAACTTTTGAAAACCCTATGTATGATCGAAACGTCCAGTCCTCTGACATTGTGGCCAATGAGATTGAGGTGACAGTGAGCACTGTATGCACAGCAGTATAGCACCTATTCTTGACAACAACATCGGTAAGTAGCAGAGTTTAATGAAGTTTCATGGAAATCAATAAATCACATGGTTTTGGTATGTTTTCCAGCTTCTATCTCAAATACCGTATGGCCTTTCCTCTGAGGCACTAAGTCTCTTGAGACCTGGGACGGCACTGTTGGCGTAGCGGTTAGCGCAATGCCAGTACAGCACCAGCAATTGGGACTGGGGTTTGCATCCTGCGCTCTCTGTAAGTAGTATGTATGCTCTCCTCTTGTCTGTATGAATTTTCCCTGGGGGCTTCGGTTTCCTCCCACTGTTTGAAATGTACCGGGGGTGTAGATTCAGGGTACAATTTAGCAGCACGGGCTCATGCACAAAATGGGCCTGTTACCGTGCTGAATAAGTAAATTTTAAAAAGCTATTTGGAACTGTGCACTGCAATTTCTTTCTTCGCCGTTTCATTGCCACATTCACAATGCTCCAATGCATTGGTCAGCTGGCATCACTATTGCACATGTGCTTTCTATTTCCAATTTATTCAAACATAATGAGCTTCCGATTTCCACTTTGCCTTTGCAAAAGAATGACAGACTAAAAATGGTCTTTGGAACAGTTGTCAGGGGTTAAGGATGTGGCCAAAGTAGAGGGGTTTTGTTGTTAATTTATTGAAAAGAAAACGTCTCTTCTTAGAACAGGATTCAAAACTACATTTTGGAAACAAACACTGCACATGCTGGAAATTTAAAATTAAAAGGAAATGCTGGAAGTACTCAACAGGCCAGGCAGCATCTGTGGAAAGAGAAATAAACTTCACATTTACGGTCGAAGAACCTTTGTTTTAATTGGGGAAGGGAGATAAGCAGGTTGAAGTTGCAGAAGAAATGGGGAGCAAGGAGTTGCATGGGAGAAATGCAACATCAAGGGTGTGACTATTGGAATAGGCCATTTGCACAGTAATCATCCATCTGTGAAATAGGTTCAATTGTTCTCCATTGACACAGCCTGACCTGCTCAACATGTCCCTTACCCTTGCATTTTATAATGGTTTACAGTTGAATGTCAGGCTGTTGTTCATTGACTTCAGCTCAGCATTGAATACGATAATTCCCCAGAGGCTGATGGAGAAGCTGTCCTCAGGGGGACTCAACATCCATTTCTGTAACTGGATCCTGGACTTCCTAATGGGAGGACCACAGTCTGTCCAGGTCAGTAGCAGAATATTGAGCACCGTCACGCTGAGCACCGGCGCTTCTCAGGACTGTGTGCTCAGACCACTCCCGTTCAGTGTACTGACCCGTGACTGCATCACCAGATCCAGTTCCAGCAGTGTCATCAAGCTGGCCTCACCAACACAACGATGAGTTGCACTACAGAGAAGTGGAAAATTTCATGAAATGGTGCGAGAATAACAGCCTGAGTTTCATCATGGTCAAGATGAAGGAAATGATTGTGGATTTCAGAAGGACTGGAATGACCACCCTTCACTACACATCAACAACTTTGCAGTGGAGAGCACCAAGTTCCTTGGAGTTTCCTTAATTACTGACCTATCATGGACACTCAACATCTCCTCACTTGTCAGGAAGGCGCAACAACAACTGTACTTCTTACCACCCATTCATCATTATGCCAACCTTCTGTGGGAGCTCTATCGAGAGCATCCTGGCCAGCTGCAGAGAAGTGGATTGAAGATCAATTCACAGGACTATAAGAGTGGCAGAGAGTCTCCCATCCCCCAAATCGATGTCATCTACCGAGATCATTATTTGAAGAGAGTGGGCAAAATTATTGAGGACCCTTTCCACCCCGCACACAGCATCTTTCAGCTGCTCCCATCGGGGAAGAGATATCAAAGCCACCATCAGGCTGAGGAACAACATCTCCCCACAGGCAATGCAAATACAAAAGAACTGCTCATTTGCACAAAACAATTTTTATTTAATTTTAGAGATAGAATACTTGTCCTGCATATGTATTATTTGTCTGTATGTGTATTATGTCTGGATGTTTTTGTACTGAAGACCGGAGAACACTGTTTCATCGGTTTGTACAATCAGATGACAATAAACTACTTGACATTTTGTGACTGTATTATCACTCTCTAGCTGTAGCTGTCAATCCGTAGAACACAACTTCTCCCCTCGATGGCCCCAGCAATCCTGATTCCACCATCTCACAATTATTCCCATTCTCCTTCTTTCTCTGCAACTTCAAATTAACTTGTTTTTCACTTTCTCAGTTCTGGTGAAGGGACTTGGACCTGAAAGGTTATCTTCGATTCTCTTTCCATAGTGGCATCATAATCTGTTCAGTGACTTCAATATTTTCTGATTGATTTCAAATCCAAATAATGTTGGTGGATAAAAAGTCTCATCTTCAATGTTTTGAGGACATGAGCGAAATGAATTTGCTGTGTCTCAATCCAATTTCAACTGCAAACAGAATTGCTCACATTTCCCCAATGGTTAGCTTAAATAGACCATCAAGTTTGGAGAGACCAGAATAATGATGGCTCCAAATATTTACCATGGTTAAAACAAATTGCCTGAAGAGATTTACATCTGGGTTATACTAAATCTGGCTTTGGTATCAGTGTTGAACAAGAAATAATGAGTATTCAATGTCATTCTCCAACTCTAACTTTACTGAATGCAAACTTTCATACAAACAAAGCCTTGCCACCTGCTTTGTTATTTTTAATTTTTTTTAAAGAGATACAGATAGTCCTCGACTTCCAACCTACGTTAGTTGGGTCCACCTGCACATACAAGTAATTTTTTTTTAAATTCTTTATTGAAACTGTACATATTTTGTATTAACATTACTGTATACAGTGATCCCCATTCCCAGCAGCAGCCCAAAGTCCTCTCTCCCCGTTCCTTGTGGCAACCCAAGGTCCCCGTTCCCTGACTTACAACCAAACCCAAGTTACATCCAATCCTTCGGTCCCCATTATGGTCATCGAAGACTACCTGTACTGCATAGTAAAAGGGCCACCTGGCCCCCAAGCCCATGCACCCCCCTCAAATGCAACAATGAACCTACAAACCCCATTCATTTTTGAAGGGCGAGAGGAAACCCACGCAGACATGGGGAAAACATAAAAACTGCTTGGACAGCGCTGGATTCAAATCCAAGTTGCTGGCGCAGTAATAGCTTTGTGCTAACTGCTGTGCTCATTGTGTTCCTGTTTAGTTGTATGAGGAATTTTAAGTATTTTTTTTAATGTCTGATATTTGGAAATATTTAGAAAAATGAAGTAAATAATTAAAACAAATACATATTGCTGAAATAATTAAACACTCTTAATTTTCCCCTTGCTTCTGAATTGTAGCTCATGATCCCAATGGAAATCACTGGGTGTCGAACCATGCTAACTTGTCGCAACATCTGCAAGGCAATTTCGCTGTGCCTTGTTGGATAACCTCAGTGAGTCTGAGCTCCATTGGCGGAGCCTTTGGGGAAACCAGTGGCAGTGCACAACAACAAGATTTGAGTTTATGAATCTGTCATCAATCACAGACTTCTTCATTTGACAACATTTGCATAGAAATTCCAGATAACCACTGCTTAAACAGATAAGCATTAGTGGTTCCTTTCAGAAATACAGCCATTCTAGCCCAGCATAATGTCTAAAAATGAAATCCTGTCAACTGCTCTGAAAATTGCAACTTTCCAAATGACTTGGGCATTAATCTCTTTTTGATGGAGAAAGTTGCAGATGTCTACTTGTTTGAAAAGGCAAATTTTACATTTAAATTTTTTAATTCGACATACAGCCCTGTAACAGGCCAATTTGGCCCTATGAGTCTGTGCCACCCAAATTAAACCCCATTAACCTACAACCAGTATGTTTTGAAAGGTGGGAGGAAACCCACGCAGACATGGGGAGAACATACATACTCCTTGCAGACACCGCAAGATTCGAACCCAGGTCTGACCCCGATCACTGGCTCTGCAAAAGCATTGTGCTGTCTGCTACCCCCAACTGTGCCACCCTAATTTTTTTTATGCCTTCATATTTTAGATTCCCCATTTATCAACTCAGCACTATTCTTAAAATTAATTCCACATTGTAATCTGAAGTTGTAAAATACTGGGCTGGATCATGCAAAATCTAGTCTGCCCTTCTGCTTGGTTCTTAGATATTCCTGTAGCTGCACTTTGGTTTTTACAAACATCCTCCAGGCTCCAAGGCTGTGGTCCTCCCACGAGTCATTTTTGGCCTACAATTATTGACTAGGCCTCAACCAATGTAATTTTCAACTGTCTTCATACTTTTTTAATAATATTGATTTTTTTAAATTAAACAATATTTTAAAAAATGCTTAAAACATATTTAAGTGATGGAAATTAATTAAAAATAATGATTGTTTAATGTAATTTATTTTAAAATCACTTATTTGAGCAGTCAGATACAAAGTGTGCCTAGTTCTTCACTTCAGCACATTTGAGCTGTCCCCTGGAGTCCAGCAGTAAAGCAGGAGGTGCTGGCATCTGATATTAAACTCATTCCTGACCAATGTTGCAGTGCATTTGAATAAGCTGATTTTCACACTATGGCTCGCTGGCAGATCTTCATAGAACCATTGGCCAGTCGGCAACACCATCTGGTCCTTGGTATTTGATTGGCTAATGCCATCAGTTTAAAGTATGAACTGTAGTATAAGCAGCTTGATTTAATCATGGCTTGTATCATGTTGATCAAAATGTAATGTTTTTACCATATGATTACACCAGATTTACTCAGACTACATTACACAGTAATTGCCTATTCATGGCCAGTGGTCTTCTTTGGAAAACAAATTATTTCCTTAGCTGTCTAGCCTTGGGACATTTTGATAAAGAGTGAGATTTCTTCCTCAGTCTGATTATTTTTAATTGTTAAGATCAATTGTGATGCTGTCATGACAAAAAAAATTGTACTTGGCTTAATAACCTCACCATCAGAATCAGCCTTTTACCAAAATTGCATCTTACTGAGAACATAATTTTTTTGGCACATGTTGAATTATGAATAAAATGATAGCACATGAATGTAAGGGTTTGCTTGTCTTCAGGCAAAAACGCTGTCTTCAACATTGCCTATTTGGACTTCTTAAAGGAGTACAAGAATTTTTGTTCTTTCTTGTTTCCATAAACAAGATGATTTTTTTGTAAAGAGGATCACATTGCTTTTTAATATTTTTATTAACATTGAAATTTCACATCTGAAATATATGGATATATGTTAAAATTCAAAAAAATATGATTCCTAAATGATATAATTTCATCCAAGGTGCTTTGTATTGATATTATATTATTTAATTATATTAAAAAAAAGGAAAATCTAAACCCACTACCAAGAAAGAAACTGTTTGGTCAGAGAAAGAAGAAAAGAAAGACAGTCTCCTATCAGTGATAAATTACCTTATTAGTCAGCATTTCTTCCTTCACAACAAATCAAAGATTATAAAAATAATTCAAAAAGGGTCCCCACAGTGTTTGAAAATTTAAATTCGTGATGATTTGTTTTAAAACAGGCCAATTGTCCTCAAAGCACAACATCGATTGGCACCACAAATGCCCAGAATGCTGGCAGCCTTGTACATTTCTTTTTCATTGCTTCTGTTCAGGGAAACGTGCATCCTGCTCAAGGTTCACTGAGTTGTGCCAAGCTGGAGATAATACAAATTGACATCATGGTATGGAATTAATGTAGTGGACAAAGAAAACAAATTGGATAGGCCTAATCAATCATATACTCTTGGTTTGATTTGCAAACAAAAGAAAATTAAAAAGAAACTCTTTGTGATATCTTTATGCTTCAACATTGTTCTACCTTAGATTACAAAAGTTGTACATATGAGGTCAAAGAGTTTAGGTGAACTTCATCATTCATGCTTGTTTGGTTGTAATAGGAAAAGAATTGGATTGAGTACAAGAAAGTTTTAATTCTCTCATCAACCAGTCACAGTATCTCTACGGGCCTTGTTGACTTTTTGAGTTTTCATTTTGTTTCCAAACAGAATGCTAAAGTTCAGAGTCGCCTCATCAGATTCGACGGCTGCTTTCCTTCAAAGACACAATAACCGTGGAGAAGCTACTGGGACGTCGCCCTATCCATTACTTCTATTTATGAAGAACTAGGGTGAGGGAAGCCAAGGTTTAAACTTACCTGAAAGTACTGCAGTTTAAAAAAAAAGCAGGCTATTCTTCGTGTGGTAACCAAGAGGGTGTGTGTGATGATGAACTGAACGCATCACTGAGCTCAACCCCTCAAAATTCACTGACTCCCAAAATCATATCCAATAGCCGGGTGACATTTTAGCAGAGAAATTTTAGAAAGAAGGAACTAAAGTTTAGACCTGGTTCACACATGGATCAATTTAAACTGCAAGGTGCAATTATTCAACAACATCCAACAAACGATAGAAATGTGTGTTGAAACACCTTTCAGTCAATATATTGAGTTCTCTGGAGATGAATGGACCCGAGACCATCCTTTCATGCTGTTTCTTGCCCTTATTGAGTCATGAGAAGTGCTTGCTTAAACCCTCTGTCAACAGACTGTAATTTCACATTGTTGACCATTCTTTTGCGTTATACATTATTCTTACTACAAGACAGATAATGACACATGAATCCAAATACTGAAAGGAAATATGAATGTACATTTCCATTGGATATTCTTTCAGCTTCAATGGCAAAGTTTGATATTGTTCAGGATTTATAATGATTTCTTAATAACTGCAATGATGTTCATTTTTAACAAAGGTGAGGTCACTGTTAATTTCCTTGAACAGTTTGGCAAATATACAACCTATATTTTTAATGAAGGACCATATATTAAAGTTCTTTTTTTCAAATTTATGCCCTGTTAGAGCCCTGTTAGGGCTCCAAACTCAAATCCAAGTGGATTACTTTGATCCCACAATCCTGCTTATCTTTCCCCAACCTTGGTTTCAAGACTAGTTCTCTTCTTCCATTCTAAAAATCCATCCCTCAAAGAAGAGCTTTAATTTTTCCTTTACTGTCCACCACCACTGCCTTTTCAATTATCTATAATCTGATCTTGATAACACTAATGGAACACTCTCAAAAAGGACTATGAAGGAGAAGATTAAATTTATTGAGTGTGGGAATGGAATGTTGGGAATGCTCTCAGAGCAGGTATAGACTGAATGGGCTGAATGGCCTATTTCACGAGGCAGTATGAGAACATCGTAGCTTAAGAATGAAAGATCTGCCATGAAATGACACAATGAAACTCCTTAAAGTGGGAATTTATTGAAGACCACTCATGTGGGAATATATTGGAGTTTCTGTATAAGGCCTCCTTGAAGAGGAAAAAATTAGTGGTCATATTGAATCAGTAGGACACAATAATGATAGCACAACAACTTGAATTTGGAGGGCTCCTTTAAAATTGTAATCATCCCAAAGACCTTTGTGAGATTACAAATGAAATACAATGATCAGACATTTAGAAGGATGATCCAAAATTTTAGATGTTAAGAATCATTTAAAGAGAGGAGAAGTAAATGGTTGTGGCATATAATGACAGATGGTGGCTAAGAGCATGTTGACCAATGGTGGAGTGATTGAAAAGGGATCTACAAAAGGAGAACAGCCTACAGCTTTGAGAGAGGTAGAAGACAAATTATGGACATCTACAATCTGTTGGCTTGACCCATGCTGCTGTTCGAGGCTCTGGGAAAAGTCTATTCATATGGGTTTTTTTGTTGGAATGTGGAAGGACTAGATTTTGAGAGTTGTTTTTTGGAGTTGTGTTCCTTTGTATGATTTTTAAAGATGGATCGATGAAAATGCAGTTAAAACGTACAATGCCTGAAATTGGATCATTTTTCAATAAAACTTTGTGTAGGATATATTGGGCCAGATGATGGTGATTCCATAGTTCACCAATTACATGAGTGTGCATCAATATGCTCTGGATTTCCAATTCTGTCCCCTGAAACGCAGAACATGCAGCTTAGTTCTTTGGTGTCAGTTAGGCTAAATGTGAATTCTTTACTGGAGCAAGAATAGTCAGGCTCAACAATATAACTTGCCTGTGCTTGTCTGCATGGAGCTGAGACAACTACAAACTATACCATGATGGACGATCTTATTCTTCTGATTAGAAGAATGTGATATTTTATCTGCACCAATTTTGCCTTGGGGTCTCTCAATTTGTCAGAAGCTATTACCCATGTCCCTGAAAAAGACAACAGGACTTCAACTCATTAGCTCCCCAGTCAGTTGTGGTAGTATCACCATTAAATCCAGGGTGGAACCACAAATAAGTGCTTTCTTGGAAAGGTTTGTGCTTCTAAAATAAAATTAAGGACTGTGGCTGACATTTGGTATAGAGAAAAGGATATCTTTGGATTTGGCAATGTCCAAGAACATTGGAAAATTGAACTATCCTTGTAAAACCAAGAAAAGGTCATTGTTATTAATAAAAAATCTGCAGATGCTGGAATCCTGAACTAAAAACAGAAAATGCTGGAACATGGTTGGCATAGCAGTCAGTGCAACGCGATTGGGACTGGATCAGGGTTTGAATCCTGCATGTCTGTAAGGAATTTTGTATGTTCTCCCGTGTCTGCATGTGTTTTCTCCAGAGGCTCCGGTTTCTTCCCACCCCCCTTCAATAATGTACCACGGGCTGTAGGTTAACTGGGGTAAATGGGTGGCATGGACACGTGAGCCAAAATGGCATATTACTGTGCTGTATGCCTAAAGAAATATAAAATAAAATTTCAGCAGGTCAGATCACATCTGTGGAAAAAAATCCTAACATTTCAGGTCAAAGGTCGTTCATCAGAATTAAGCTCCTGAATTTTCCCTGTATTTTCTGTTTTTATTAGAAAAGTTTGTTAGATGCTACAGCTTTGATATATTTGAGAACATTAATGAAGTGACATGTATATTCCAATGAGCAGTTGCTTGACTGAATTTAGGCATCACTGAGATCGATTGGTGTCATTAATATACCAGATAATTGAGTTGTAGCAGTGATTGCTGGAGTGGGAAGGAGAGAGAAACATTCAGGAAACTCTATTCAAGTTTTCTAGGATGCTTATTTGGGAATGTTAAAATACTGCATTGGTGGTGGGGGAGGGAAGCAATGGATATTTTAATCATCAGATCCTTCAGCAAATCTCACTTGTGCTTGAGGTTCATGAATTATGATTCAGCAATGTAGGGTTTGTACCTTAATGGGCAGAAATATGCTGCCTGTTCTCCCTTCATAAAACTGTGCCCTGGAACACATTTTCTCTAGGTCTGATATGGTGAAGAGTTTAATAAGATTGAAGTATCAGGGTTTTGATCAATGGAAGGGAGGGGTTCTGGATCAGCGATGAAACAGATTGTATTGGAGTGAAGTTATGATCTGAAGGACCCCCCCCCCCCCCTCAGCAATCCCCAGGACTCATACAGTCATTGGATTTTAGAGGATGGAAACTGTTGAAGGGAAGAGGAATGAAGATTGAGAATGAAAGACTGGTATTCAGGAAGGGGATGGTGGAGAGTGGTTGGTTGGATGCCTGAAACCTGATGGAGAGAGGGTTGCATTCTGAGGGATAGGGAGTATCAGGTTCAGCAGCGAATAAGAGAGCAAAAAATACAGAGTTGATTGATAAAAGTGAAGAGACGCTGTAGAATCTTTTTCAGTGCAAAAGATGCCCAAAGGACTCCCAGTTGCCCCTAACATGCCCAGTGATAGGAACTGCCTCTTTAACAACATGACGCATGGGAGAGATATTTGATCGCTTCCAATGACATTTGCAGGTTGACCTCTTGCATTGAATTTGGAAAGGAGTTCAATATAATTCCCAATTATATTGCAACCAATGACAAAGTTCTAGTGATTTACTGCATGTTTCACTCATGACATATAGAATTGCAGTATGTTGTCCCAATCCTTTTTTAAACATGAAAAATAAGAATGGTGGTGCTGAACTTGTCAGAATGGGGACCTTCCATCCTGATTGACAAGCATTTTTTGTTGTGGTTGTTATAGCTTTTGTATTTGATCAACTGATATTAAATTTTAATTTCACTGAAGGGTTAAATAACAGGAACGGGAACACTTTAATTGAATGTGTTTACGATACAGACAAGAATATTAAATAATGACACATCCTTATTTTCTTCAAGAGAATAATTGCAAATTCTCAGTTATTCAATAAGCAGATGAATCACTGAGGAAAAGAATATAATCCAAAAAATGTTT
The DNA here is from genome assembly GCF_036971445.1 of Narcine bancroftii. NCBI lineage: Eukaryota > Metazoa > Chordata > Chondrichthyes > Torpediniformes > Narcinidae > Narcine > Narcine bancroftii. The sequence continues at coordinate 165,838,131 of NC_091476.1, read as the reverse complement.
ATTTCTTTAAAGTTTCTAGTCTACTAAGGGAGATGTATTTTGAAGGAATATGGCAGAGCAAATTTGTAATTTTTTTGAATGATAGTCATCTGTTTCTTTGCACATCTAAATATTTCTGAGACACAATCTCCCAATGTTTATCATTTGCAGCCTTTCTGGTCAGTGTTTCTGATGTTCAGTTGAATGTGTTGAAAACCAAGAACATGGAGATAAAAATCCATGGTCAATTTATTCTATATTAACTAAATTTCAAAATGTTTCATAACTGCATGGTGGTTAAATCCTTGGGGTCAGAAAGAGAGTACCGTACTTTGTAAAAAAAATGTATTTGTCTTGCATATACACTCAGAGTTGTGAAGGAAAAACAATTTGTCATATTTGTAACAGTGCCAATCTATTGTTGCAGTTCTCTTTGTCTCTTTCATTCCTTCAATATTTTGCTTCTTTAAGTGGCTTTACAAAATTAATAAATTTAACACGTATCAATCTATTCAATAGAGCCATAGAGCATAGAACCATGGAAAACTACAGCACAGAAACAGGCCCTTCAGCCCATCTAGCTGATGCCAAATTCTTTATACACCTGGATACATCAACCTGTACCTGGACTACAGCCCTCCATGTCCCTCTCATCCATTCATCTTTCCAATCTTCTGTTGAATGTCAAAATTGAATCTGCATCCACCACCTCTGCTGGGAGCCAGATCCATACCCTTTCCTCAGTGATTCCTCAGCTTAGTGAATGAGTGAGGATGTTCCCCTTAAACATTCCACTTTTCACCCACAACTTGTATCCTCTCATTGCTGTCTCACCCAACGTTAGTGAAAAAGCCTGTTTGCATTGTCCCTAGCTATCCCCCTCCAAATTTTGTACCTCTATCAAATCTGCTTATTCTCCAATGTCCAGTGAAGAAAGTCTGAACCTATTCAAACTTTCCCTACAACTTCGCTCTGAGCAAGAGAATAAATAGATTATTTCTGAGATCTAATTTTTTCAAATTGCAGACTCGTGTTAGCAAAGGAGAAATAAATTATTAGAGAGTTCAAAACCCCTTTTTGAAGTCACAACACATTTGTTTTTTGCAAATATTAGCTTTGAACAACATACTTCACAACTTTTGGGAAAGCAAGGGTCCCACATGTAAGTTATATGGTCAGCAAAAAAATGGTGGATGTATTAGGGTGGCCAGAAAATCCAAAGTTTCAACTTAGAAAGGATTAAATGGCACAAGGAAGAAAATGTGAAGGGTGTTTCCCATCAACGATTGTGATTGCAACCATCCAGTCATATATATAACAATTACAGGCCAGTTTGGCCCTTCTAGTCCGCACTGACAGTGGAAAAAAAATGCAGCAGGGGAACAGGCTCTTCGGCCCATGTCTCTGTGCTGAACGTGAAGTCCAAGTTAAGCAAAAACTTACTGTGTATACTCGTGTAAGTCAAATATGAGTTTCCAATCAGTTTGAACTCAGTTGTATATTTCAAATGATGTCGTCCTGAGGGAGAGCGCCAAATTAAAAACTGTCCTGTGTATACAAGTAAAACAGAGCTGGGGATCATTGACCCAAGATCATCTCCTTTTCCAGTTCATTTCTCCTTTAAGTACTAGTTCAGAATCCTGGATGTAACAGTGGCATGGATTTTTTTTTTAATGTGTTTTAAAAACATAGCAAACCAATTTGTGTTTTACTTCCGAGTGGTCATTTGTTTTGCAGTTAATTATGCAATATTTGACTTTAATCTCACTGTATTCCTTAAAATGGCAGTTTTGCAACAACTCATGGCTTCAGATTTTAGGTTTGGATTCGGCTTTTCCACAAATGACACTCCCTATTGAGTAGAGTAATGGGCAGCTTAATTTTGTCACTGATGACTGAGAAATGAAAGCGTCCGAATATATTGCATTCACTAATTCCATAATAATGGTTCAGTATTATCACACTGACTCCAAACTGAAGAAGGCAATGCTATTATTTAATCAATTGCCAATTAGAAAGTAAGAGTCTAAAATATAATTGGTTTTTGAATTTTAAATTGCACAGGCTTGCTTGCACTTTTAATAAGGAGTTTATTTCCCCATTTTATAATATAGTAGTTAAGAGGAAGAATACTGGTGTTTTCTTAATTATCAGATCAAATGGATCGACTAAGATAAAACAGGTGCTGCTTCCTTGTATACTCTGAACAGTTGAGCTCTAGAATTCCTGATTGAGTTGACAAAATTAAGGCTATGCCACTCCAGATTTGTTATCCAGCTCAATTTATTTTCAGAATATTGAAAACAGCCAAGATAGCAATTTTAAAATATGTTATTTAGCTTGGCCTCACTTATCTTCCTTGACTTCTCACCGTGTGAGGGTGCAGTGATGTGGAAGAGGGCATCCATTTTCATTGCAAGATTCCCAATGTTTATCCGATTGCAAAAGTGAGGTTAGGCCGAATGGATCAGAGAGCCATTTCCGATTTTCCACAACTTTCAGTTTTTGTTCATTGAGAAAAGACTTAGCTTTGTGTCGAGTGTTTGATAGAATGAATCAATCTTTACATTTGTGTAGTGCCAATTTGGTAGAATAATATAACCATGAGAACATTCTGATAATTGAATGCTGTTAAGAAATAATGTCTAATTTCTACACCCATCTGTACCTCAAATGTGTACAGATTGCATGCCAAAAGGTCATGTGCAGTGAAACACTGGTTACTTTGGAAAACCATGAATAGGTCCTGTTGTGATTCTGTTACCATACTGTTAAACAAAATAAAAACTTCATCTTGTTTTGTTTAAATTCATTATTATGATTTGCTTGGCAGAGATGATCATATTCAAAAACTCACGTCTTGTAAAAATGACATTATTGTGTAAGATGTCCTCTGATGCTCCAAACATGCCAGCTAACTAATGTAATAATGACAATGGCCCCTCATTTTACAGCCAAAGTAGCTTCTCCCCAAACTCCACACCTTGACTTGCTTCAACACAAGCTATTTATTTATATCAAATTTATTCTGCAAGAAATCTTTTCTTCCACTGAATCACATGCATTAAATTTGCATCATGTGGAAAGAACCGTTTTTTTTGTACAGAGATATATTTTTATGCAAAAGAAGTAACAAGTTTGTACAGCAAATTAAGGACAAGTTCTAAATGTTTTTCATTATTGTAGTGAATGATGTGGAAATTGGCTTTTATATTAAAGAAGATAAGTAGTATACAAATTGTACAATACACAATTTATGTAGAGGTGTGTAAATATGTATTATATTATCGATGTGTCGACTTGTCTTTATGACCACTCTGCTATATATATAAATATATATATATGTACTTTATCTGTCTGTATATGATGCTTTGCATTGTGTTTCATCTTAGTATACTTTACTGAATTTGAAGACAATTTTAACTTTTTGAATAAAAGTTTTGACAATGAACTTTTCATGTAAAAGCTGACTGAATTTGTTGCGATCATCTGTAAAATGTTGGGACTAAATGACTAAAATAAGATTTTTTTTGGCTTTGAAGTGAATGGTTTGGAGTCCATGAAGAATTCTTTTTTTTTTCTTTTTGTGACTTTTGTAGCAATTAGGCTTCTTTGAGTTTAGTTTTACATCAATACCCAATAATCTCTTAATCTGACCAGCAGCAAGTTGTGAGTAGAGAAAATTGGAAACTCCATTGGGTTGTACAATTGTTTTGAAAATGTATTGTGAGATTGAAATGGCAATTCAATTTAAAACCCAATCAGCAAGTTCTCGTTGCATGCTTTCAGATATTGTAGTACTAACAATGGGAGCCACTGGGCCTACTTGCACCACCATACCAGAAGATTCATAGCTTGTGTGTGGCAACGGCTTTGATCACCAGAGTGAGCATTATTTTCAGACGCCAACTGCTGAATGGAACGTTTCCTATATCCTCTGTAATTAGTCTTAATGATGTGAAATACTTTCATCAGATCCCATCATAATCTCTCTCTTCAAAGGAGAGCACTGATTTCTGCTGTCTGTCCACATAATTAATAAAATCTCTGACACTGCAAGATTCAATTTATCGTCATGTAATAAAAAAGTGTCATAATTACATGAAATTGCCTGTAAGGCAGACAGATTCGCCATCGGCAGAAATTGCCTGCAGTAACTTACAGTTGGAGAAAGAGGCAAAAGAGTGTCCTTCCCCTTCCCCCACCCCCCGTGTTTGTGGATTCACCTCCAGTGCACCCGCACCCTCCACAGCATCCATGGTCACACAGGGAGGAGACCAAACCATTGGCAACCTGAGCTCCAGATCCAAACCTCCAATACAATTAGGAAACATTCAGTGCCCTCAGCACCCACTCATCCCAGTTCCTATGCATGTTACCCCTTCAGCCAATCTCCAGCAGCCCTTTGTGGGTTCCTTCCCTCAAGTCACCAACAGCCCGCCGTCTGCATGGGTCCTTCAATCACAGAACCTTTCACTGGTCTGCTGATGTCCTCTGTTTTTCCTTCTCACACTGGGGAGGGAGTGGTCTTCCTGTTTTCTGGTGCCCTACACCAGAGTGTGCAACTCCTTGCGACTGCTGCATCTTGGATGCAGACCCCATGGTTACAGGGTTTAAATGAAACCACCGTCGTCCCCTTTAACAGGCCATTTAAAGCCTGTATGGAGCTGATGGCAGTCAGACTGAGCAGTTGGATCCCGCGAGAGCACGGTGTCTCCATTTTCAACGTCCCGTGAGTCTGCACCTGGAGCAGCTCCGCCATTTTGTTCAGACTCTGGGAATCATGTTGTTAGATTTTTCTATACGATCTCTGAAACTTCTATTATCTTTTTTCAAACTTATCACACTGGTCTAACCAGATTTATAATTGCTTCCATTTTCTTAAATTCTGTGCCGCCATTTATAAAGTCTTGAATCCAATATGTTATTTTTTTAAACCACTTTCTCAATCTGCCTGCCATATTCAACAAACAAACCACAGATACTCCCAGATCTCACTGCTCTTGTGCCCCTTTTAGAATTGTGCCCACGCATGACTGTGGCCATTTTTCATTCTTCAATCCAAAATATAACACTTCACATTTTTCATTGTGAACTTCACCTTCCACCAGCCTAACCAAATTTCCTTGGAATCTCTGGCCATCTTTTTTTTATTTGAGTTTTTCAACATTTTTTTGTGATCTGCAGATTTCTAAGTTCTGCCCCACACAACCATGGACATACAGGTTATTAACTGGGAGTAAGAAAAACACAGCTGATCTGCTGTCAAACTGACCCTTCCAAAACCTCACTGTTCACTTCGTCCCAGCATCTGTTTCATATGTCTGAGACAATTTTCTGTAAATGTTGTTAAAGACTGTTTTCTCCATGTTCTTCAATCTCTCAAAACTAACCTATTTTGTGGAGTTTTACCAAATTCCTTTTGGAATTCCACATGTACACATCAACTCCATTTTCCTCTTTAATTCTTTCCCTTATTTCGTCGAAGAAACCTGTCGATGTACATATGTGTATAAGAACTACATTTCCCAGCAAGCAATGCACGTGGTTGACAAGAAACCGGAAGTGACATACAAAAGGGTTGCTTTTGCAAGTCAGTTGATGCAGTTCAAGGAAAATAAAGTCAGTTAAGTGTTCAACCAGATCTACCTCTATCTGCAACCCAAGAGAAAGTGTTAGCTTTTACCATGTTGATAGCTAGATGAGCAATTTTAATGAAATGGAAAGATGACTTTTCACCTACTCATACATAGTGGTTACATGATGTAACATTAAAGATTAAAAGTTTCAGTTCAACAAGATGTGGGGCCCATTCATGGACTTTTATCATAAATGGAAGAATTAAGAAGTTTGGAGGATCCTGGGGCTCTGGATCTGTTGTCTGGAAGTCGCTATTTGATCCATACCTTTACCATTTTTACAAATTAATCTTGGTTAGGGGGAGAGGTTAAATTAGTCAGATTATTTTGGGTTTTATCTTTTTTTTAAATTTTATTTTTATAGAAAAAATACATAGCAGTAAATATGGGTTTATGTGTGGTTATCATGGATCATATCAACAAATAAGATGAAAATATATAAAGGGATTTTCAATTTCATTCCATTTATTTTTTATTCAATATAATATTGGACACATATATTGGAAAGAATTGCCACTAACATTGACAGGGAGGATAAATAGCATTAAAATGAATGTCTTCCCAAGGATACAATACTTATTTCAATCGTTACCAATTCCCTTAACAGAAAAATTCTTCAATGAACTAAAGAGAATAATAAGGAAATTCATACAGAAAGCTGGGAAACCAAGGATAGTGTTAGATAAATTAACAAAGTGGTACAAACAAGGTGGTTTGCAGTTACCAAACTTTTAAAATTATTATAGAGCAGCACAATTAAGGTATTTATCAGATTTTTACCAGACAAGGGAAAAACCAGATTGGACTAAGATAAAGCTAGATAAAATAGGGGAGAAGGTACCGGAACATATACTTTATAAGTGAGATGAAAAGCTGGTGCAATATAGAAGTTCACCAGTACTGCATCATTTACTCAATATATGGAAGAAGATTCACTTAGAAAGGAAAAAAAACAAATTACCAACTACCAAAATTATTATTGACACAAAATCAACTAATCCCTTTTACAATAGATAACCTTTCCTTTAGAGAATGGGAGAGAAAAAGAATCAAAAGAGTAGAAAATTGTTTTTTGGGAAATAATTTATTAACATTTGAACAGTTTAAGTACAAATATGGAATAACTCATGGTACAATGTTTGCATACCACCAACTGAAAGCTTATTGAAAGGATAAATTGGGAAACAGATTGAGATTACCAGAAGGAAGTAGTTTTTAATACGTGATTACAGATACAATGATAATTAAAATATTTATAATGAACATGTACATCAATCTGCAAGAGAAGGAAAATGATGAGATAAGCTATAAACCCAAACAAAAGTGGGAAAAAGATTTAAACATAAAAGATAAAAAATGAAACATGGGACAAGTTATGCTCTGGAACTATGGAGAATATAATAAACAGAAGGTTACGCATGATACAGTATAATTGGTTACACCGGTTATATATCACGTCCCAAAAGTTTTAAAAAATGAGATGTTTTTGCTACAAGGAGGAAATGGGAACAACATGCAATTTGGGCATGTGAGAAAGTGGAAAAGTTTTGGGAAGATCTAAATCAGATATTCAATAAAATCACAAAAAGCAACATACCAAAAAATCCAGAGATCTTTCTTCTAAGTGATATAAGAAGTAAAGAATTAGGCCTCAAACTGGATGAAGCACAAAAAAGATTTATTATGATAACCTTAGCTGTAGCAAAAAAAAGTGTATAATGTCAACTTGGAAATCAGAAGAGAGCCTGAGAATACAGCAATGGTACATGGGAATGAATAAATGTATTCTATTGGAAAAAATAACATAATTTAAAAAATAAAATCACATTATTTGAACAAATTTGGCAAATGTACATGGAACATAACCGTGAGGGCTTGCCTCGGACTGCCACCCCCTAAAATGATAGAATGAGAAGACAAAATGACTTGACACAGTGTGTAAAAGTAGATGACACAATTTTCTTGTTTATTTTCATTGTGTGATTACATTGTTTAATGGTTTTATTGTATATGTTGAACGTTTAGTGGGTTTGGAGGAGGGTGGGAAGGGGGGAGGGAAGGTAGGGGGAAGCCACTGTGTATATTTAAGAGGGAAATGTTTGTATGTATTTTGATTGATATGGTTCACAGTGTGAAAAATAAGAAAAAAAATAAAAAATATATAATATTGGACACATTGAGAGAAATGGATTAATTGCTATTTAATACATAATACAATTAGATGTCTTAATGTATGTAATGTATATGATATGACCTAGATGACTACGTATATAGATTTATATTAAACTCAATAAAAATATATATTTAACCATGTAAAGGGCGGCATGGTTGACATAGTGGTTAGTGCAACACTTTTACAGCACAAGTGATTGGGATTGGAATGGGTTTCGAATCCCACGCTGTCTGTAAGGAGTTTGTACTTTCTCCTTATGTTTGCGTGGGTTTGCTCCGGGGGCTCCGGTTTCCTCCCACGTTCAAATTGGGCAGCATGGCTCGTGGGCTGAAGAGGCCTGTTACTGTGCTGTGAGTCTAAATTTAAAATTTAGAAGTCATTTTTCTTGAAAGAAACCAGCATAACATAGTGTCTGAAGTGTCTGAATGAGTAAGAGAAGACAATAGTTTGTAAGCATGGATAATTAAGTCCTCCCACAATGACGCAGTTTACCACCAATCTAGCTGATAATTGGAAATGCTTCAAACAGCAATTCATCATTTATTTAGAAGCTGGTGAAATAGGAGAGATTGATTGAAAATGGAAAGCATCTATGTTTCTGCACGTGATGGGTGAAGATGAGACAGCTTTCACGTTGGACCCTTTGATGACAAAATTTGAGGAGTATTTTGATCCAAGTAAAAACATCACATTTGAGAGATGCATATTTTTCTCCTGTGACCAGAAAATGGTATCAGGTTTGACCAATAATTTGCACACTGAATAAGTCCTGTGAATTTGGAGATTTGAAAAATTCACTCATTAAAGACAGAAAACAGAAAAGTTTGTAGAATTCCAGATAATGGACTTTGAGAAAGACAAATGTGTGAAAAAAGATTTGACTCTGGAAAAGGCTATGAATTTGTGTAGGGCAGGAGGGAGTCACTTGATGCCATAGGATCGACAGGCTCCTGACTCCTTGGGAAATAAGTTTTAAATAAGTACTGTTTAAAGATTAAAATATTTTAAAGTGTTTTTAAACCTCTTTCCTTTACATTTATGATGCCTCCCAAAAAAAAGCAAAAGTGAGAGCAACGACATCAGGAACCCAAGCGAAGACTAAAAGAAAAAAAGAACCTGGGCCTACCTTGACAACAAAGCAGGGAGCTGGACTTTGTTCTGCCCTCCGACTTGGTGAGATGCTGGAGGGAACTCCTGTTGGCACCTCCCCACCGCTAGTGCAGAGATATGGCATCAGTGGAGAACCCACAATTGCAACGAAACCCAAAGCACTACTGGGAGTGCAGCATCCCCTTGGAGAAAAGTCGGGGACTTCTGCACAGGAGGAGGAAGAATTGGGTTCAAGAGGAGCTAAAAATGAGGAAGAAGGAATACTAGAGGAGGAGGTAATGGAGGAAATTAAATTTGGATCTTGTATTAAGAAAGAGGACTTATCAATAATGTTAATGGAATAATTTAAAGTAATGAAAGGGGAAAATGAGAGAAGGATTAAAGGAAGTTAAGACTGAGATTAAAGCTAAAATTAAGGAGATGAAATAAGAAATTGATAACATTTGGATGTGGTAACTAAAATGAAGAAATTAGCGAGAAGAAGGGCAAGATGATGTACAACATGTTGAAAACAGGATGACTAATGTGGAACATACAACTACTAGTTTAATTACAGTCAATGAAAAACTTTCTGCTGAAGTGGATATCTTGGAGAATTTTAGCAGAAGAAATAATATTAAAATATTGGGTCTGTCAGAAGGGGGGAAAAAAGCCCCAGATGCAACTGATTTCTTTCAAAATTGAATTCCTAACATATTTGGAGAAGGTGACTTTGAGAATAAGATTGAAAAAGCTCGTAGGGTCAAGACCTAAGCCCTCTCCAAATCAAAAACTACGTTCCATATTAATAAATTTTCTGTGTTATCAAGATAGAGAGGAGGTTTTGAGTCTTGTGAAAAGAGCAAAGGAACTAAAAAGTTATTTGTTATGGGAAGGGGATAGGATCTTGTTTTACCCTGACTTGAGTGAAAATTTGTTGAAGAGAAGGGAAAGAATTTAATACTGCCAAGAAGATCTTGTATGAAAAAGGTTACAAGTTTGTTCTTCGATACCTGGCTACTTTGAAGATCTTTGTTCCAGGACAACATAATATATTTTTACAAAATTTTCTCAAGCAGAAGAATACATTCAGAGTCTTCCTCAAGCTCAGCCCTTAGTTACCACGGAGTTGATATGATGAATTTGCACTTATTTCATTTATTTTGATTTTATAATTAAAATGGAAGAATTTGGTGATTCATTTTTTCCTTTTATGTTAATCAATTGAATTAAATGATTAAAGGGGGTTGGGAGGAGTGGGATGTGTTGGTTTCTGCAGGATTATATTTGTGTTTGTGACTGCTCATAACAAGTAAAATAGAGGGAATTAGTGTTGTACTAGACGATTCTTGATGGGAGAGTTTTCTTTATATTGTTATAGGTAAAATTGTGTGTGTGTGTGTGTGTGTGTGTGTGTATATTTATATTTCAGTATTTTTGTTTTTCTTTTTCTGTCCCTTTTGGGTTGCGGGAGGACGCATAGATTCCTTTTGTTTGTGAGGAAGTCTGTGGGATGGAGTGAGGGAGAAGAAGTAAAGTGATGAGTAAAGTAATTAAGTTTGTAAATTTTAATGTTAATGGCTTAAACAGAACAAAACAAGAGAGTACTAACATATTAAAAAATTGGGAGTAAATATAGCTTTTTACAAGAAATATATTTAACTGAAAAAGAGCATTTGGAATTAAAAAGCGATTGGGTGGAAGAGGTGATGTCTTTGCATTTAATTCAAAAGCAAGAGGGGTAGCAATTTTGATTTTAAAAAATCTTCCTATTAATCTTCAAAATATTATCGCACACTCTGCAGATATGCAATGATACATTGTCAGATAATCTCAGAAAAGTGGAGAGTTTGATGATGAGAAATTTATTCAAGAAACTTTTTATAAATTGAACAAAGACATGTGAAAATATTTTAATTGGAGGAGATTTTAATTTTTGTTTAAATGCCTTGCTAAATAGGTCCACTTGAGTAACAATTTGAACGAAAGCTGCTAAAGCGACATTTGGTTTGATGACAGATTTGAATTTGATTGATATATGGAGAAGAATCTTCCCTAGATAGAAAGGTTATTCATTTTATCCCAGTAGGTTTGATTCTTATTCTAGAATCAATTTATTTCTGGTTTCAGATCAAATACAAACTAGGATTTTTGAATCAGGTTATAATACGAGGATTTTATCTGATCATTGGCCTTTGTTAATAACCATGGAAATCCCTGATAAGGAGAAGTTGATATATTGGTGGAGATTAAATTCTTGGTTGTTGAAAAGGAAACATTTTTGAAATTTTGATCAAAATCATATTAGAATATTTTGTGATACATAAATTCATTATGTGGGATGCTTTAAATGCTTATTTGCAAGGGCAAATGATGTTTTACATCCAAAATTAAAATGGATTATATGAAAGAATAGATCAATAAGAAAAATAAATTACAATTTTGTAAAAATATCTTCAAAAGTCACTTTCTGAAGATAAACATAGAAATTGATTAATAAAAAGCTTCATTATAGTATATTACAAGCTTATAAGTCTGATAAAGCTATTATTAGGTCAAGGCAAAGATATAAACTGGGTGAGAGATCGCATAGAGTTTTGGCTTGGCAATCAAAAGCAGTGCAAACTTCAAGAATACTTCATGCAATTGAAAAAGGCACTAACATAATTACATATAAACCTCAAGAAATAAATGAATCTTTTAGGAATTTTCATATGAAATTATATATTTTGGAATTTTTAGGAGATCAAATTAAAATAAATGATTATTTATCACAGATAATATTGCCTAGATTTTTGAGAGGAACAAACTGATCTTGATGTACTATGACAGATTATATTATATTTTATATTGTATGCTTTAAAGCAGATAAATTGTGGCAAGTTTTTTAGCGTAGGTCACGTACAAACACTTCAAAACAGATCTCATTTAAAATGCCAGAGCTCTGTTCAAACTAGAAAGTTCTGGCTCTGAGTGCCTTTGCAAAATCTTTGAAGAATGCCTATAAAGACATCACAAGGAGATGTTAATTGGATGTGCTGTGAAGAAATGGATTATTGTTTTGTAAAGCAACAGATGAATGAACTCAGAAGATTGGGTCTGATGCCCAGTCTGAGTGGAGTTTGCTGTTCTAAGAGGGTCATGTGGTTTTGTCTGGAAGAGAGAACATTCATTTCTATAGCTCAGCAGCAGCAGCTGGGACTAGAACATGATAAGCAGGCAAGCTTGTGGAAAAACCCTATTTTGAAGAAGCGTTGTGAGCTCTTAATTCAGCTTGATCAAAGCCCTTGTGGTCCATATAAGAAGAGATGGCTGGCTGCATAATGTTTCACTTGAAATAGGGGAAACAAAAAGGAACTCTGTGATGACCTGAAAGAAAGAGGTTATTATCTGGAAAACCCCGATGGGGCAAGTTTCTTCAGCAAGACACTGACTTGGCTGATCGGAAGGAATCAGTTTGTGTCCAACGAACCACAAATCTCTCTCTGAAAACCAACAAGAACCTTCCTAAGCAGAAACCATTTACGTTTCAAGCACCAAAGCCTGGTGAAATTAATAAATGTTCAATTCTGTGCACGGTACAAGAATTGCTTGCATCCAGTGAACTTGGAGGAGTGAGAAGTGAGATTGGACTGTGAATCAAATAACTTTTCTGTTCTTATATACACATTACATACATGTGTGCTTAGAATTAGAAGGGTGTTCAGTTAAGTCAAATAATAATAAGTTAAAGTTTGATCCTCTTTTCATGTTTAAAGACAATTAAAAGCATCTTTTGTTTAAGTAACCATTTGTCTTAATGAATTTTTGTTGCTGCTGTGTTTTGGGGTCCTCTAGGATCATAACATTTCCATTTACTGAGGCAGAAGTAAGAAAAGCAATTAATTATTTACATAGTAATGTATCTCCAGGAGAAGATGGTTTCCCATCTGCATTTTATGAAGAATTTAATGATTTATTAATTACTATATTTATGCAAGTATTAGATCAAGCTTCACAAACTTCTACTCTTCCAGAATAATTTTCAATCACAATAATTACTGCGATTCCTAAAAAAAAATGATAGAGACCCTTTGAAACCTTCATCTTATAGGCCTATTTCATGATTAAATGTAGATTACAAAATAGTAGCAAAAGTTTTGGCAAATAGAATAAATAATTTATTATCTAAATTAATTAATATGGATCAGGCGGGGTTTGTTTAAAAAAAGACAATCTTCGGAAAATGTAGCTGGACTGCTTAGTATAATTCATTTAGCACAAAAAAGAGAGGTGACTTGTGTGTTGCAGTGGCTTTAGATCCAGAAAAGACATTTGGTAGATTAGAGTGGGATTTTTTGTTTAAGGTATTAGAAAAGTTTGGATTTGGATCAAACTTTTTAAATTGGGTTAAAACATTATACAATAGTCCCAAAACTAAAGTAGTAACAAATGGACAGGTGTCTATGCCATTTAAGATAATAAGATCAAGTAGACAAGGATGTCCTTTGTCACCAGCTTTATTTGTTTTAGCTGTGGAATGAATTTCCCAGGTGATTCATTCTGATTTACAAATTAAGGGCTTTAGGGTAGGTCAAAAAGAACATAAAATCAGCTTATTTGAAGAAGATGTTTTAATGTATTTGACTGAACCTGGGTCATTTTTACAAATATTGTATGCCCAATTGGAAGAATATGGAAATGTTTGGGTTATAAAATAAACTGGGATAGGTGACTATACCCAGTGTCAGAGAAATGCACAGTTTAAATGGCTAAAGGAAGATAGTAAATATTTAGGAATATGTACAGATAACAATTTGAAGAATTTATATAAATTGAACTATTTGTTTTTCCTTTAAAAAAAAGATGGAGGATTTTATTTTCAATGGATAAATTTACCTATAATTTTAGTTGGAAGAGTGAATTGCATAAAGATTAATGCATTTCCAAGGATACAAAAACTTTCTCATATGTTACCAATATTAATATCTCAATTTTTTTCAAGAATTAAATAAACAAATAAGGACATTTCTTTGGAAAAGTAAAATGGCAAGAGTTTCTATAGAGAAGTTAACATGGAAACATGAATTAGGAGGACTACAGCTTCCTAATTTTAAGAATTATTATTGAGTGACGCAGATGAGATTCCTCAATATTTTTTTTTTTTCATAATGTAAAACTGGCATGAGTTAATATAGAAATGAACAAAATTGGAGAAAAGAAACCAGAAGAATTTCTATATAAGAGAGAATCGAAATCATTGGTTGCAGATAAAGACACACTGCTATTGAAACATTTACTGGAGTGGGAGACGGCGGCCCCAGTCCGGGCACAGGGAGAGCAGCGGCGGCCCCGGCCCCGGTCCGGGCGAAGGGTAGACGGCGGCGGCCCCGATACGGGCAGGAGCAAGGGGGAGACGGCGGCCCCGGCCTCGGTCGAGTGAGGCAGACGGAGGCCCCGGTCCGGACAGGGAGTGGGAGGCGGCGGCCCCAGTCCAGGCACAGGGAGAGCAGCAGCGGCCCCGGCCCCGGTCCGGGCGAAGGGTAGACGGCGGCGGCCCCGATCCGGGCAGGAGCAAGGGGGAGGCGGCGGCCCCAGTCCGGGCACAGGGAGAGCAGCGGCGGCCCCGGCCCCGGTCCGGGCGAAGGGTAGACGGCGGCGGCCCCGATACGGGCAGGAGCAAGGGGGAGACGGCGGCCCCGGCCTCGGTCGAGTGAGGCAGACGGAGGCCCCGGTCCGGGCAGTATGGACCGACCTAGGAGGGGAGGCAGGCCCCTCCAGCCCGGGTAAGAAACCTGCATAGGAGAAGGCCACTCCGATATAAAACCTACGACCCAAGGACCTCGCTGCCACGTCCCAGCTTGCTTGGCCACGGCACACGAACCATGGGTGTAAAGGGTGGGGCCAGTACTGCGCGCACTGCACTCCACCTAAAAGCTCCTTTGCGCAGGCCCGAGGACAGGTCCACGTCCTCCCCCTCCACGTCCTCCCCCTCCACGTCCTCCCCCTCCACGTCCTCCCCCTCCACGTCCTCCCCCTCCACGTCCTCCCCCTCCACGTCCTCCCCCTCCACGTCCTCCCCCTCCACGTCCTCCCCCTCCACGTCCTCCCCCTCCACGTCCTCCCCCTCCACGTCCTCCCCCTCCACGTCCTCCCCCTCCACGTCCTCCCCCTCCACGTCCTCCCCCTCCACGTCCTCCCCCTCCACGTCCTCCCCCTCCACGTCCTCCCCCTCCACGTCCTCCCCCTCCACGTCCTCCCCCTCCACGTCCTCCCCCTCCACGTCCTCCCCCTCCACGTCCTCCCCCTCCACGTCCTCCCCCTCCACGTCCTCCCCCTCCACGTCCTCCCCCTCCACGTCCTCCCCCTCCACGTCCTCCCCCTCCACGTCCTCCCCCTCCACGTCCTCCCCCTCCACGTCCTCCCCCTCCACGTCCTCCCCCTCCACGTCCTCCCCCTCCACGTCCTCCCCCTCCACGTCCTCCCCCTCCACGTCCTCCCCCTCCACGTCCTCCCCCTCCACGTCCTCCCCCTCCACGTCCTCCCCCTCCACGTCCTCCCCCTCCACGTCCTCCCCCTCCACGTCCTCCCCCTCCACGTCCTCCCCCTCCACGTCCTCCCCCTCCACGTCCTCCCCCTCCACGTCCTCCCCCTCCACGTCCTCCCCCTCCACGTCCTCCCCCTCCACGTCCTCCCCCTCCACGTCCTCCCCCTCCACGTCCTCCCCCTCCACGTCCTCCCCCTCCACGTCCTCCCCCTCCACGTCCTCCCCCTCCACGTCCTCCCCCTCCACGTCCTCCCCCTCCACGTCCTCCCCCTCCACGTCCTCCCCCTCCACGTCCTCCCCCTCCACGTCCTCCCCCTCCACGTCCTCCCCCTCCACGTCCTCCCCCTCCACGTCCTCCCCCTCCACGTCCTCCCCCTCCACGTCCTCCCCCTCCACGTCCTCCCCCTCCACGTCCTCCCCCTCCACGTCCTCCCCCTCCACGTCCTCCCCCTCCACGTCCTCCCCCTCCACGTCCTCCCCCTCCACGTCCTCCCCCTCCACGTCCTCCCCCTCCACGTCCTCCCCCTCCACGTCCTCCCCCTCCACGTCCTCCCCCTCCACGTCCTCCCCCTCCACGTCCTCCCCCTCCACGTCCTCCCCCTCCACGTCCTCCCCCTCCACGTCCTCCCCCTCCACGTCCTCCCCCTCCACGTCCTCCCCCTCCACGTCCTCCCCCTCCACGTCCTCCCCCTCCACGTCCTCCCCCTCAAAAGATGCTCACAAACTCAAGCTAGCATGCTGGAACATCAGAACCATGCTAGATAAGACTGACAGCCATAGAAGACCGCAGAGCCCACCTCACTGACAAAAGGCAAAGGAGGAAAAACCCAACACCCAACCCCAACCAACCAATTTTCCCTTGCAACCGCTGCAATCGTGTCTGCCTGTCCCGCATCGGACTGGTCAGCCACAAACGAGCCTGCAGCTGACGTGGACTTTTTTACCCCCTCCATAAATCTTCGTCCGCGAAGCCAAGCCAAAGAAAAAGAAGAAAGAAGAAAAGAATAAAATTAATCAAGATATTGGTGGATGATCTTTATCATCTAAAGTTCTATCTCGTTTGGTTTTTTCAAGAGATAACTAGTTCTTAAATATATGATATAAAGCGATGGCTAATGTGGAAGACTGCTATGAAAGAGGACAATAAATGATGTTTGAACAATTGAGAAATAAATATGATATACCTTGTAATACTCTTTTTTGTTATTTTCAATTAAGGGGTATCTGAGAGATAAATTAGGGCCAACAATATTTTTGTCTAATTGTACTGAGGTAGAATTTCTTATTGGGAGTGGGTTTGTCAAAAAAAATTTATTTGATCTATTTGTCGTTACAAGGAGAAACTCCTAAATTAGGATTGTATAGATCTAGGCAGAGATGGGAAATAGATTTGAATGTGACAATAGATCAACAAATTTTGGAAAATTTATGTAGAGGTTCTATGACAAATACTATTAATGCAAGGTATAGATTAGTTCAATATAATGTTTACATCAATTATATCCTACACCAGAGAAATTAAATAGATTGAAATCAGATTTATCAGATCAATGTTTTAGATGTGGTGAGGATGTAGGATCTTTTATACATTCAACATGGTCTCCACCAAGGATGAACTGACTGGATTACAGTGACTGATTATTCCCCTCTAATCTTTTGTTTTGCAATTTTCCAGCTAGGCATAACTTTTATGTTTCTAAAGATTTTGATAAGATTTCAGAGGAGTCCTCTAAAATCTTCACCCTCAGTAACTAAGTGTGCATTCCTTCTTGCCCAGATGACTAATCCACTGAAAATGAAGCTGAACTTTCCAATTTCTTATTTTCCCATTATTTTTGCCATCCAAAATTTCAACTATATGATTCTTTGCTGAACCTCCAGCAATATCTTCTTCCTCAGTGATGATTGGTGGAAGCCCATGTCATGTCCTTTACTTTCATAAATAAATTTCCTTTTTGATCTTTTATCAACTCCAAACCTTTCCATTGTACAAATCAATGGAATATTTTTGAACTCCATTTTACATTTGCTGCCAATCTTTTCTCGTGTTGTTTCTTTTTCTTTGTCTCCTTCCTCCAATTCAGTTGGTTCTTTTATATTGCTCTATTGTCTTTTAATTATGGTCCCTGTTAAGATCAGACTTAAATTACTTCACTTTTCATCCACAGGGGAATATTTCAGTATTATACGTCTCCCTTGATTTCTGTGCTAAGCTTTCATTTCAACTTGCTCCAGTCCTATATTCATGTCCTGTTGATGTTGGGCAGATTTACTCAAAGCCTGGAATTTTGATTCCCACATACATTGAGTGGCTTTGCAATGGATTTTACTCCATTGAGTTGTCAGAGTCTCAACACAATAAAGGTCTTCAGGTCACCATGAGTTTCTGGTGGGTCCGATCTGTGTTAACTTCGCTTTCCAACACTCAATTGGTCATCTTCTATACTGACATTTCAGGCACTTATTTAATGCTTCTCAAACATTGTATGAGTGTCTGTCCCCACAACTCCATCTGTGCTCCAGATGTCAACTAGCTTTGATGTTCTCCTTCAAACCTCCTGTAGATTTCATATCTTTAACTTGTGTCCCTTGGTTATAGATACCTGCTCTGGGGAATGTCCCTCATTATCCACCCAATCTATGCCCCTCATAATTCTGCATAACTTTCCACCATGCATGTGGACCTTCAGGTGTCACCTCACTGATGTTTTATATCGTTGTCTCGTAATATATCTGCTCTCATAATATTTCATTCTATGCGGTAACTTATGTAGACATATAGTCTATGTCTTCTACCATCTGAACCACCAATTTCCCTATGCTTCAGCACCAGTGAACTCAAGACATGGATACTAAGATACTTCTACTGCTTAACCTTTTCTCAGATTCTATTATTCATTGTGTATATCTTAGCATTATTATATCACACAAATTGCTTAACTTTTGATGTAATTTGGGGAAAATAATAAATTCTATGCATTTCATAGATATTACATTTCCATGACAGATATTGAGGTCAGCTCTTAGTAGGAATGATTTCATAAAATTTACTTCATCTTGTTTTCACTGATTAATTCAATTAGTACTAAATGGCTCTTCAGTGAAGTTAAAGTAATATGGAGCAAGGGTTCAAGGGAATAGCATGAATTGGAATCACGAGAAGCTGCTTGGTCCTTGACTTTCATAAAGTGGAAAAGTAACTGGTCAAATTAATTTGGGAGGATTGCCAATACGATTAGAAACCTTAGCGAGCTACTTCTCATGCCATGCCTCATGCAATTAAGCAGAACTGTTCAGAACTGCTAAGGATGCCTTAATTACCAAATCAATAGTTCAGTTATATTCACTCCATTTGGCATTCACAAATGGTACTGTCTTTATGACATCACCCTGATAAAATGTGCAGATGGGCCCAGGGTAATTGAATGCAGGCTTTCGTAAGTCAAGCATTTATAGCCAGAGAATGCTAACCTGTGGAATCGTTCCAGAATTACAATAAAAGTTAAAATTGCAGTGAATCTTGATGCCAGTTATGCAAAACCACCATTTCATTTTCCAGAGCTGTCAAATTCAGGCTTGTCGAATAAAGGGTGAAGTTGCAATTTGAGAAGGATTCTGCTTTGTTTGTTCTCATATATATTACTTGGGAAATCAGAGGTTAGAATCAGAATTAATCACACTCCTCTTGCACCAATCCTCTTGAATACTAATGTAGCTTTTCCTATTTTGCTTCATTGGCAAGGCGAGCTCATTTTAAATGGTATGACAAATATATGGTTCCATGCCAGTTGATACCTCTGACCCAGTTGAGTGACTGTGATTGAGGATCAAATGCAACTTCAGGTCCCTTCTAATTTTGTTTTAATTATGCCCTTTTTATTTTTTTTGTAAGATTGTAAATATACACTTTCAGTGTTAAACTCCTGTCAGTGCCTTGAGGTCAAGGTTATGGGGAGATTGCTGATATAACAGGCGAGGCATTGATTGAATGGTTTGTAGTCACAAATGAGCTGATGTGTGTAAGACACAAAGAGTAATCAGGTATCCTTTATAAATCAATTTTGATTAGTGACTTCAGAAGATTAAGCTTTCAGGCATTTGTATTGCAGATATCCTGAATTCTGAATGTGACGAAAGGAAAGAATCTGATTATTCAAATTTTGAGATGTTATGAAACAATTCTGCAGTGAAAATTAATGCAAGGAATAGCTTTCAGATTTGTTCTTAATGGATGGGTGAGTTTAATTATTGTGCTTTGGTTTTTATTAAATACAACAAAAAAAAACAAATAGTGCACAAATTTTAACTCAACAATGAATTATTGAAAATCAGTAGAAATCTGGAATGCAGAAGCTAATAGATCCAATTAAATAATGTTAGGTTGTTTTGTGAAAATGGAGCAGATTGTTCACTGCCACTTGTACAGAGGTGTATTCCTCTTTTTGGCAGCAATCACCAACTTCAATGTTTTACTGTCGTAATGAGTGGGCAAAGTAGGGGAATATTTTCAATCACAATTGTCCCAGGTCTTCTTAGATTACTGAAAGGCTCATAAATGAATAGTGTGCTCAACAGAGCAAAGAATCATTTCTTTCAAGAGCCTGCTGTCACAAACTTGCTCAAGATGAAGTATTAGAGTGGTCAGCTTCACCTAAAGCAAATAGATAATCTGGTCCAGAGTGAGGGAAATAAAGAAAGGGAATTGCAGAGGCATTAATTTTCAATCATTTAAGGACTGGAGAATTGCAAATGATACATGTAGTACATGAAAGGATGCAGAGATAAACTGACTGCAGAGTTTTTTTAAGTGAACCAGAGTGGACTTGAAAGGCCGAGATGGCCTGTTTCCATGCCATAAACTGTTATATGGTTAAAATGTCATCTCATTGGGTCAAACAGGAACTGTGGAGGTGAGTGAATGGTCAAGGTTGCAGGTTGAGACCCTGTGTGAGGGTCCTGAAATATAAAGTTCCACAAATAAAATCAAACCCAACTGGTCAGACAGCATCTGCAGAGGCAAGGGGAGAGTAGACATTTAATTTTGTGTCCTTGCATTTGGAGTGTGTGTGTAAAGGGGAGATAGGCAGCTCATGAAGACATGCAATTCTCCACCCTCTGAACCTCCAACCTCCCTGTGCGGTAAAGGGAGATAGCCAGTGTAAAGAGAAGTGAGGCAAAAGCTGGCAGATGATGGTAGATAAAAGTACTACATGGGGGGAAAAATGGAGGCAAATGGAGGTTGTTTTGGGGGAGGGAGGATAGAGGGAGAGACAGGGATTGTTATATGGAATCAGAAGTCTGATAAACAAAGGTGATGTATGAAACCTGATCATAGGGATATTGTGGGAAAATGGAACAGGAGGAGGAAATATTGGAGAATTGGAAAATGCAGTTTGTGGGTGATAAAACCAACTGGGGAAAGGGAATTAAATGGGGTGATGGGAGAGGAAGTGGATACGCAGAAAGAGGATGAGGGGGTGGAGGGGAGTACATTACCTGAAGTTAGAAAGTTCATTGACCAGTCCATTGGGTTTAGACTAATCAGGCAGAATACAACATGTTGTTCATCTGGTTGACAGAGAGGTCAGTGTAAGACCGGGAGGGGGAGGTCAGGAGGACCACTGCAGACAGAGTGTGTGTTCCGAGAAACAGCTGCCCACACATGGTCTTGTTGATGCTGAAAAGAATGCTGTTGACAAGGTTGGGGGGCGGGGGGATGTGAATCCTTCTCTGATCTGGAAGGGTTGTGGGGGTCTGGGTGGTGGAATTTGAAGATAAAGGGACCAATGCTGCAGGTACGTAGTTGTAAGCACAGCAGCAGGGTAAAGCGAGGCAGTAGGAGGGTAAGAATGAGAAAAGCACAGAGTAATGTAGAGAGAAGTCCATATGGAAAGCAGAAAGGGGTGGTAAGGGGAAGATATGACTGATGGTGCTACCCTGTTGTAGCCTGTGGAAATGGTAAAGGATGATGTGCTGAACCCCAAAGATGATAGATAAGGAAAAGCAGCATTCACCCCTTGTGCTGTCTTGCTGGAGGGGGAGTTCGAGCAGGAGTCCAGGAAATGGAGATAATGTGATTGAAGGTTGTCCTGGATTAGAAAGCATCAGATCAAGAACAAATCTGGTGAAGATGAAGAAACTGAGAGAAAGGGATAGTGTCCTTATGAGAGACAGGATGAGAGGATGTATAGTCTAGGTAACAGTGGGAGGCAGTGGGTTAATTGTAAGTGTAGGAGGATAGTTTGACTCCTGAGATGAAGACAAACAGATAGATCCAGGAAAGGGAGAAAGATGTCAGAAATGATCCAAGAAAACCTTTTGAGACTTGAGGTGGAAATTTATAGCGAAGCTGATTAAACTGACAAGTTCCATGAGGCTACAAGAGGCAGCGCCAATGCAGTCATTGATATCACTGAAATAATATTGGGAGGTGTTGCCAGAATAGGTTTGGAACAATGACGGTTCCACATACAAGAAAGGCATAGCTAGGGAACATAAAAGTGCCCAGAGCCACACCTGCCATTTGTAGAAAGTGAAAGAAATTGAAAAAGAAGCTGTTCAGGGTAAGAACAAATTTTTGTCAGGTAGAGAGGAGTATTTGTGGAGGGAAGATGGATGGATCTCTGTTCCAGAAAGAACTAGACTTTCTTGAAGGGGGATAGAGGTGTGTAAATGAAAGTGAGGCAGTGCTGGGGGGGTCAGACAATCAGAAACAATTGTGGAGGGAATGAGAGGTAACCCAGATATAGGTGAGAAGAGACTGGTCAAGGGGATGACAAGATAGAATCAAGTAATGTAGAGTATAATTCAGTGGGGCAAGAGCAGGCAGAAATAATGGGCCTACCAGTTCAATACTGTTTGTGGATCTTGCACAAGACATAGAAATGGGTTGTTTGGGGATGTGAAACTATCAGGTTGGAGGCTGTGGTAGTTAGGGAGACTGTGGCCTGATGATAATGGTCATGGTACAGGGCAGATATGAGGAGGTGTTTGAAAGCTGCCATCTGGCTTCTGAAAAGTAGAGGTCAGCCAGCCCAACTACAACAGCACCACCCTTAAATGTAGATTTAGTGACAAGGTTGGGTTTGGTGGTGAGTGTATGGAGAGCCGTGGCTTCGGATGTGCTGTGGTTGGAGTGAATGAACTGAGTGGCGAAGTCGCGGCAGATGATATCACAGCAGAAATTGGAAATGAACCATCAACAGAGAGTAACTGGCGAGAATGGAATGTTCAGGGGTAAGAGAAATATATTGGAACATATTTTACTTGATGTCCATCAACAGCATAGACTGGGTCATCCATGGAATCATTCTGTTCTCTAATCTTTCTGTGATTTAATCAGGCTTTTAAACCTCCTGTACTACCCTATCCTAACCATAAACTATTCTGTCTGCATTCTTGAAATGTCACTTTGTTCTTCACTAGTTGGTGCACTGAATATTTAATTAACTATCCTTTTAAATTTATTATCTCTTTTTCTTACTTGGCATGTTGTGGTAATTTATACCATTGTAGATGATATATTGTGTGGCTACAGCATGTAAGAATTTTGCTGCAAAAGTGCATTGTACTCAAATATTTGACAATTAACTTTCATCAAAATGCTGATACCTGGAGCTTCATTCAATGCAGAATTGGCCTTAAATCACTCATCTGCTCCAAGCTCTTTCCTCTGCAATCGCCTGTGAAAGTTTACATTTGATTAGTAATTCTAATGTACAAATGCAATTATTTTTCTCCTTTATTAGAATTGGTATCAGAAAGCTAAAGTCTGCGATTGAGATATGTTGAACAGGCACTTATAAATAACTTCAAATGTGCAATATTTCCAACTTAACTGCTCATGTTAGCTTACTCAACTTTTGTTTCTTTCCTCTCTCTACATCAAGGCACTGAAAAGAATTAAGATTTCATTTACACATCTCCATATATCACCGTGTTCCACAACCCCACATTTCTGTTCCTTTGGGATCCTCACTCTGCATCTAACCACCAATGTTCCTTTTAGCCTCTCTGTCCCCCTTCATAATGGATCTCAAACTGACAAACAATGATCCACTTGCACTGCCTTGTGTCACTCTCCATCCTCCACTATGTTTTCATACTTCTCTCTGTACCCTGCACAATTTGATCTATGGCAACACTATTAGTTATTTGTCTATTTGTTATTATTGCACAACCTGGTCTATGAGTTGGCTTCCCTAGATAGCTTTTTGCTGTGCTTTTTTTTCTATGATTTTATCAGGCTTTTAAACCCCCTGTACTACCCTATCCTAACCGTAAACTATTCTGTCTGCACTCTTGAAATGTCACCTTGTTTTTCACTAGTTGCAACACTGAATATTTAAGCAAGTATTTTTTTTTTCTTTCTTGGCATCTTGTGGTCATTCATACCATTGTAGTTGATATTTTGTGGGGCTTTAGTATTTAAGAATTTTGCTGCAACCTGCAAGTCTTTACAATTCTCTTTTTGAGTTTTTGCAAAAGCAACACAAAGTGAGTAAAAACTTTGGAGTCATAGAGAGTTATAGACTCATAGTCATGAAGTTACGTAGCAATGTTACAAGCTCTATGACCTACCACAATCACAGCAACCATCAAATATTCATCTATATTAAAATAACTATATTTTTAATGGAATAAATCTTATGATCACTAAACTATAATATTCCTGAATCATACAGCATAGAACACTTAAGCACAGAATAGGCCCTTCAGCCCTTGATGTTGCCCCGACTCATATATTCCATTAAAAAAAAGTACTAAACCCACCTTACCCTGTAACCTTCTATTTTTCTTTCATCCATGTGTCTTAAGAGTCTCTTAAGTTCCACAAATGTTTCAGCCTCCAGCACCATCACTGGCAAGGCATTGCAGGCATCCACAACTTTCTGTGTAAAGAAACTTACCCCTGATGTCTCATCTAAACTTCCCTCCCTTCACTTTGTATGTACATCCTCTGGTGTTTGCTATTCCTGCCCTGGGAAAAAGGTGCTGGCTGTCCACACTATCAATGCCTTTCATAATCTTGTAGACCTCTTTTATGCTCCAAAGTGAAAAGTCCCAGCTTTGCTAACCTTGCCTCACAAGATTTGTTTTTCAATCCAGGCAACATCCTGGTAAATCTTCTCTGCACTCTCTCCATAGCTTCCACATCCATCCTATTATGAGGTGACCAGAACTGGTCTTACCAGAGATTTGTAGAGTTGCAACATGACTTCTCTAGTCCTAAACTCAATCCCCTTATTAATGAAGCCCAGCATCCAATAGGCCTTCTTAATTATCCTATCAACTTGTGTGGTGACCTTGAGGGATATATGGATTTGGACCCCAAGGTTCCTTTGTTCATCTTAAGTCACTGTCCATTAACCCTGTACTCAACCTTCTGGTGTGTCCTTCCCAAATGCTTATCCAGATTGAAATCCATCTGCCACTATTCTGCCCAACTATATCCTCTTGTAACCTTCAACAACCTTCAGCTCCATCCACAATTCCTCCAACCTTGGTGTCATCCACAAACTTACTGACCCATCGTTCTGCCTATACATCAAAGTCATTTATA
Source organism: Narcine bancroftii (assembly GCF_036971445.1). NCBI lineage: Eukaryota > Metazoa > Chordata > Chondrichthyes > Torpediniformes > Narcinidae > Narcine > Narcine bancroftii. The sequence goes on along the minus strand of NC_091476.1, from coordinate 165,813,163 downwards.
AAAATCACTAAGAACAGAGGTTCCAAAACAGATCCCTGCAGCACCCCACTAGTCGCTGACCTCCAGGCAGAATACTTTCCTTCCCTACTACTCTCAGCTTTCTTCCTGCAAGCCAATTTTTTATCCACACAGCCAAGGTTCCACTGATCCTATGCCTCATGACTTTCTGGATGAGTCTATCATGGGGGACCTTGTCAAATGTCTTTTTAAAATCCATGTAGACCACATCTACCGACCTCTCCTCATCAATTTCTTTTGTTACCTCCTGAAAAAACTCAATTAGGCTCATGAGGCATGACTTTCTCTTCATGAAGCCCTGCTGACTCTCCTTGAGTAGATGGTACTTCTCCAAATGATGACAGATCCTATCCTTAAGAACCCTCTCCAATAGTTTTCACGAGACTGACCAGTCTATAATTCTGAGGATTCTCCTTATCTTTTTTTTTAAACAATGGGACTACAATTGCCATTCACCAATCCTCCTGCAATCCCCCTCTGGCCAAAGAGGATTCAAAGATCATAGCTATTGCCCCAGCTATTTCTCACTTCCTACAGCAACCTGGGGTATTTCACATCCATCCCTGAGGTCTTACCAATCTTGATGTTTTCAAGAAGATCCAACACATCCTCTTCCTTAATCTCCACATTGTCCAGCATACAGGTCTGTTCTATTTCAACTTCACCCTGATCAAAGTACTTTGCTCTTGTGAATACTGAAATATTAATTTAGGACTCCCCAACCTCCTCCCATCAGGCCCCTTTAGCGGCCCCACCTTCATTCTCTTCATCCTTCTTTTCTTCACATACACATGGAATTAGTCTGGTGGATAATCCTACATGCCAAGGCCTTCTCATGCCCAATTCAAGCTCTCCTAAGTCCTTTCTTAAGCTCCTTCCTGGCTACCATATATTTCTCATGAGCACTTCCTGTTTCCTGATTCCTTTCTCTAACATATGCTTCCTTCTTCATCTTGACTAGTTTTCCCATGTGTTTCATCAGCCACGATTCCCTTTTCCTACCATCTTCACTTTGTCCCAGTGGGACAAACCTATCCTGAACCCAGCACAAGTGGTCCCTAAACCTCCTCCACATTACTTCTGTGCTTTCACCCTTGAACATCTGTTTCCAATTTACTCTCCTGAGAGAAATGACCACCACAACTTGTCCCTGGTAGATCGACACCACCCCCCCCCCCCAACAGTATCCAAAACAGTATACTTATTAGTGAGGGGAACAGCCACAGGAGTACTCTGCACTGTCTGCCTCTTCCCCTTCCCTCTCCTAACAACTCACCCAGTTACCTGTCTCCTGTCTTTTCAGGGTGACTGTGTACCTGAAGCTCCTCCCAAATTCTCCCAAGAGCTGCAGCTGGATGCTCCTCTTGCAGGTGTCGTCATCAAGGGCAATTGTGCTGTCCCAGATTTCTCACATCATGCAGTCAGAGTATTCGACTGCTCTAGTTTCTGTCTCTATTAACTCTTGCTAATTTAAATTCAAAAATCTTACCTTATTGGAATCAAGCTCATCCTCAGCCTTCACTTGCTGAAGCCTCATGAGCCAAAGCATCCAAGTCCCACACCTACTCTGAGCTACTCACAAACTGACTCACCTCCACTGGTCGCTCCACTTGAGCTACCCCTTTTTTTATTTGTCACTACTCCTTATCTTAATTACTCCTCGCACCAATCACCATTCTGTTTAACCCTTAATTTACTTTTTAAAGGCACTCACCTCCAGCTGGCTCCTGACAATCCCAGCTCTCTTGAGTCCCACGCTCCTCCTCTTCAGTCATAGTCCCAAGATGTCTGTCCTTCAAAATATTCACAAAACTCTTTTTAGATCCATATTATTTTGGGAATCTAGATGCATGTTGCTCTAAACCAAGGAAAGCAGAGAGTGAAGCTTAACTTTATAATGTCAAGCAGCCCACTGACATCCTGACAGATGATTCGAAACTATCTCAAACATTGAGACGAAACAATCTTAGTTAAGTTGCTTTGTATCAAGTTGTTTGTAATGGCACAAACCTTTAAAGACTGCCTAGACCAAGAACACAGAAATAAATCCTACCAGAATTCATCCCAAGTTTAATTCCAAGGGCAGTTGGTCAAATAAGAAACAGTGCAGACAAGTCACTTTGACATTGACATTACATAGTGACCCTGGTTCCTTATGGAGAAGTGAAAATGAAAAAAAAATGTCTTTCTCTTTTCCTCTCCTGTATGGAAAATTCTAAGAATCAAGCTTTTGTGAAAGTAAGCCTCTATCAGCCAATATATAACACAAAGGTACAGAAAATTACATTTTTACTTCCATATCATCCATTCTTTGTTTGCTGCATGGCTGTGAATTTGGTTCAACATTGTTATTCATGTACATTTTAACAGAGAAATTGTTTCTAACCATCTGCCTGAGTAGATATAGTAGTCTGTGAAGCATTCAATAAAAGATCATGGGTAGTAATATTTTTAATGGTATTTCCTCATTTTTTCCAGATCTGTTTGCTTTTTTTTGCTGCTTTGACAAACAATGAAATGATGCACAGTTGAAACAATGCCAAGCCATTACATCAAGAAATATCATTTAACAATTCAATAGTTTGCAACCGTAACCTTAGCTTCTTGAAGCCTATCACAAAAATTGCACATAAAAACACGTATGATAGATCATTATTTCTTCACAAAAGGTGTGCTTCTCATGGGCTGTCCAATCAAATTATCTTCTGTGCTTCAGGTTTTCTATCGAGTCCAATGGCTTTCTGTTACATCATGAATCTTTGTTTGAACAACCTTCTCTCAAAACAACTACACTTTATTAGCTATATCATCACCATGTGGAGGTATCAATCATGAATCATCCTTAGCTCCAACAAACTAGTATCTGACACCATCTAGTGGTTGGGAGGATCTCTAGCACTTTATCATTACAGAGGTGAGTTGGGTTACACCAAGGGCCTGGCCAGGACATTTGCTTGGAGGTGAGTCGTGTTGTGCTGAGGGCCTGACCAGAACACTTGCATGGGGATGAGTCAAGTGGCGACGAGAGTCTGACTAGGACAATGGGATGAAAAGCCAGTCCATGCTGAAGCGACTGTCTCAAAGTGTCTCCTTATCCATGCCTGGTAAGAGTCTTTATTTTTATTAGTATTATGTATATTAGTAAAGCTTTATCTGTAAACCTAGGGAGGGGTTAATATGATGGTGGCATGGTTAGTGTAGCGGCTAGTGTAACAATTTTACAGCACCAATGACCAGGGTTTGAATGTAAATTTTGTAAGTTTTAGAAATTACTTGATTAATGTGAACTTTACATAATTGAAAATTACAATTCTAATTTTTTTCAAGTTACATTTTGCACCATCTTTTATCTTTTAAACAGTGTATTGTTAATGCAGGTGTATTAGTTAGGCATTGAAAGGGTGTATCTCAGTCAACCAGAAAATTCACATATCCAATATCCGTCATCCCCTTGGGTGGATCCAACTCCTTCTTGGTAGAATCGTCAATGGATTTGTGACCCTCTCCTTTATGGCCTTTTAAACATTTCACCTTTCAACCTTAACCCATGTCCTCTAGTTCTCACTTAACCTCAGTGGAAAAAGCCGACTTGAAGTAACTCTATCTTTAACCCCCCCCCCCCCCTCACAATGTAATAAGTACATTCACAAATCAGAGTGAGCTGTATAATTAGTAAATGGGATATCATCCTGGAAGGAGTGTATTATGAGCCCAGAGGACCCCAAAACCCAGCCACAATAGATGTTCACCAAGACAAATGGTTACTTAAACAAAAGTTCCTTTTAATTATCTTTAAACATGAAAACAGAATCACACTTTAACTTATCACTATTGGCTTAACTAACCTAACTTAACCCCCTTCTAACTCTAAGCACAATTGTATGTAATGTGTGTGTAAGTTCAGAAAAATTATTTGGTTCACAGTCCAATCTCACTTCACATTCCTCCAAGTTCACTGGTTGCAGGCAATTTTTATACTGTGCACAGAATTTAACATTTATAAAGTTCACCAGGCTTTGGTGCTTGAAAGGTAAATGGTTACCCCTCAGGAATGTTCTTGTCTGTTTTCAGAGAGAGATTTGTTGTTCCAGGACATCCACAACTAATGTACTTCCATCAGCCACTCCAGTGTCTTGCTGACAAAACTTGCCCCGTCAGGGTTCTCCAGATGATAACCTCTTTCTTTCAGGTCACCACAGAGTTCCTTTTTGTTTCGCTTATTCCAAGTGAAACATTAGATAGCCAGTCCTCTCCTCTTGCATAAACCATAGGGGCTTTGACCAGGCTGTCTTCCAAAAAAGGGCTTTCAATAAGCTTGCCAGCTTCTCCTGTTCCAGTCCCAGCTATTTCTGCTGGCTTTAACACTCTACAAGTGATCAGTGTGTGTCTCTCTCTCTCTCTCTCTCTCTCTCGCTCTCTCTCTCTCTCTCTCTCTCTCTCTCTCTCTCTCTCTCTCTCCCTGAGAGAAAGCATGTTTGACTCTCTCTGCTTTCAAAACCACAACAGCAAGCTCTCCTCCAGATAATATGTGGCTCCAACAAGCTCTTTCATCTGTGGTCTTTTGTAAACAACAATCCATTAGTGGTCTCTTGAACACTCTTCAAAGCTTTTGCAAAGGCTCTGAGGCCCCAATATGTCTAGCATTAGCAGAGCTCCAGTATTTCAAATAAGTTCTGCTTTAAAGTGACCTACTCTAACAAACCTTTTCCAATTTATCTCCCAAAAACATATCTATATATATTCTGTCACGTGTTAATTCAATGCAAATTCCAATTGTACTACTTATTGTATTGTCACATGCATCAAATTCAGTGAAATTGTCATTTGCACGTCATTCAAAGGAGAACAAAGAGTTGGAACATTCTGGTACTATTTGGAAAAAATGGAGAAAAGAATGGAAAGAAAAGAAAGGCCCTTTGGAGACTGCAAGTGATCAAATATCATTGATGATTGTCGTATGTAGTTATAAATATTATATTCTACTTATATAACAACACAAAATAGGCTTGGTCCCTTTTGGAATTTTTAAAGGAAATAGATTATAATAAATATTTTATGACATTGGTTACCCAATAAAATTCATTCTGGTACTTTACTTTCCAGGTGTATTGATATTGTTTATTTTTCAGAAAAGTATTTTACCATTATTATGTACTCCATCACTATTTTGCTACATTCCAATTTAATTTTTTTCTGTCACTTCAGTACACATGGGCATGAAAAACAATTGCATATCATCGCGTAAATATTCCTACAGCAGGTTTTTTTTAATGTCACAATGGTTCTAGCATTCTGTTTTATAGGCATTTTTAACACTTTAAACCACAAAATAAGCAATTACAATATTTTTAATTTATTCCAAACACATGTGGTGTGTGTGTGTGTATCACTCCAGAAGAGAACCTCCCCCCCCCCCACTACTCCACCCTCCAACCCCCCTACTGCACAAAAGGAAAGAAAAGGAAATAAGTTCAGGACAAGAGAACCACAACAGGAGTCCATCTTCAAACATAGAGAGAGAGAGAGAGAGAGACCTAGAAGAGAAAGGGAATGTTTGAGATTCATTTAAATATTGATACCCACACTTTGTAAATATGGGCTCCATATTTTCCAAAACATATGATACCTATTACTTAAATTTAAAATGATTTTATCCAAGTGGTATTTTCTAGACATTCTTGATGGAGCTCTGAAATGCAGATTTTTGAATTGGTGATTTCTTGGAATGTGCTGAGTTTCTCCTGATTTGAAAAGGTTATAATAAATCTGATTCTAAAAGGAGGCATTGTGCTTGGAGCTTTGCTGGAGCAGAGCAGATGTTCAGGAGCATCGAGTGGGAAGCAGGGTTACTGATATCTGGGGTGCGAAGGAGGTATGCCAGAGAACTCTAAGAAATACTGGATACAAATATGTTGCAGGTTCAAGAAACCAAATAATATTCTGAACACAAAAATTAGGAGTCTTAAAATCAAAATGCTGCTCGAGGAGTATCCGCTTTCATCTGTGCACAGAGAACTGACGCCAAATAGGATTTGCTGCTCTTTAATATGGATGAGAAATTAATGGAGGGTCAAAAGGTGGGCAGCTTGGCAGGAAAATGTCAAGTCAAAGTAATAGCAAAGGCATGGATGGGAATATTAGCATGATGTGATTTGAGGCATTATTACTGAAGAGAATTAGGCAGCAGGGATTATGAAATAGATGTGCAACAAGAATCTCTTCTGGAGTGATATAGGATGGCAGTAAAATGATTCTCCTCAGCCTCAGACATTGGCCAATGCCAGAGAAGTAGTCAATGCTGAAGGTAGTGGAATTCAGGAAAGGAAATGGCATCCATTAAATGGGAATAATGTTGCTTCTTTACTCCACTTCCAATGTTTAGCTCTATCCGAATCAATGAGGCTGAGTTTCAGAAGCTGACTTCAACGTGCAGCCATGTTGATATTTGAAAGCTTTTTGCCGATGACCAAATAGATATCCCAGGAAATATCTTTGATCATCCAGATATTTTGTTGAATGATATCATTCATCTTAAACTACTGGATGATGGCCAAACAACATTTTGTTCTTCAGTCAGAATGAAGAAAGGAAAAGAGATGGAAAGGAGATGAAAACAGAATGAAGAAAGGAAAAGAGAATGGAGAAAGGAAAAGAGATGGAAAGGAGAACTGAGAGTCATGACTATTCTTGTAGAACTTGAGTTGTATTCCTAGAATGCCATCAATTGCATCCATATCCAGTCAATCACTGATAAATCCTTATGATGTTGGACAGTAACTTGCTGTTCGTTGTGATGTTTGAGTGCATTTGCCTGGATCTTCCATGCAGTGTCTCTACATTGAACATATCCTCAAATATCACATCCACTATATTTAAGTGGAAGGTCTGCCGAAATGAATAGACCTAAATTCAGAAACAAAATTGAAGTCATATGGAAAGATGATCAATGCATCCTTCTATAATTATATTCAAGAAATATAACTGTGAAGAATGTTAGTTGCTTTTTGTTTGAAACTGAAGTGGTGTAGCGAATTTTTTTTTCTCTCTGTGACACCAGCAGTATAGGGAAGAGTGTTATGGTATAGCAAGGACTTTCATCATCAGAATGCCGAACACCAAGACAAGCAAAGGCACAGAGAATGAGTTATTTACTTGATCAATGAAGACCAATTCAATGCATGACTTAGGCCTTAAATGGCTAAATCCAGCTTGCAACCAGATCATCAGTGTTAGACTATTGTCGTTGGGAAAAGGTATGGACATGTCATATTGGGGAAAAGAGAGAAGGATTGTAATTATTGCAGAATGACAGATTAATCTTGATCTTTCGAGCCTCTCAGGAACACCCTTACAAAATCAACAAAGAAATCTTTCCTTCGCGATGAAGAATTCAGCTAGAATCAGGTTCGTATGAACAGGCTATTGTGAATTCTCACCTCTTTGATATGATCACCCGATGTGAATTTCCATGAGCAACACCAAACCAATCTCGTAAGTATTTTTTTTTAAAATCTAATGAACATACATACACATTTTTTATATCAAATAATGATGCAAATGTAACTCCTCGAGGAACAGATACAACATGTAGTGCTGGGTGAAGAATCTTATGGCACCAAATTGCAGGACATACCTGAACTTAATATGATCAAGTCTCATTACACTGTGGTTTTAGTGCCCTATTGGCACTTTTTGTGCATTCAATTCTTTATTGAATCCCCTATTTGTTTTTAATAACTGGCCAATTCAACCAGTCAACAACTCTCGCATGGAGAGCACACTCTGCTGCCGACAATTAATTTACTAAAATGCAATGTGAAAAGCTTTTTGTGATTAACTAGAAAAAAATGTACGGGCATGCAAAATAGTGCTGGAGTCATTAGAAACAAAAAGAAAGTGCACAATTAAAAGTGTTTTGAATAATCTTGGGACAGCTGGATGTCATTCCCTTCAATTTGAATAAGCTATCTTGAAGTCTTTCACATTGTCGCTACCAAGTAAATGAAAGATTACAAACATATTGGTGCACACAGGAAGAAAAGTAACCTTTACAAGTCCATTAAAAACCTGGAGGATACCTGACAGAATAGATGTTGTCAGGACGCCTTGCACTTATCCAGGTTAAATTCCATTTGACCTTCCTTGTCCATCTCGATCCTACTGCAAACTTGGATGACCTTCTTCACTTTTCACTATCTGTGTGATCCAAAAACTTACCAATGAAAAGTAGCTTTAATTTTGGATTTATTCAGTGCAAAATTAAAATATCCCAGCTGTCATTTGTGAGATTTGAAGTCACATCCCAGAAACAATGGTCCAAATTTATGGCTGCTGGTCCAATAACCATAATTCTGCCACATTCTGAACTGTGCTTTCAGTTTCTACATTCAATAGAAGCAAGTGTCAAAACATTCAACCATATAGAAATTAAACACCGATTGGTCCACCCTTTTGAAACATGGTGATCAGCCAATCTTGGTAAAGATCTATAAGTTTAACGTGTCGTCTGCAGGGATCACTTTGATGTCACGTGAAAATTAATTATTTAAGTTTTATCTCTTTTTTTTTAAGTGGGTATTTTTTTTTCCATATATAATATTGTCAATTTTATCTTCACTCTTTATTTTGGGGGGGAGGGTTGGACTAATTTTAAGTTAGACTATTAATATTCTGTTACAATTAATGGGGGGGGGTTATTTTGTGTAGTTTTCTGATGTAATATTGTAATCATACCTTTTTTAATTTTTTTTTCTATTTTTCTTTAATTGTAATTCTTTATTGTATTCATGTTATAAAATTTTAAATAAAGTCTTCAAAAAAAAAAGAAAATTAATTATTTGGTGTCTGTCTGGAAATGTCATCATTTTTTCTCCCTGTGAAGTTGATGCGCTATTAAAGACAGAAATTTCAACCAACACTTTCTCTCTCTCGCTCGTTCTCTCTCTCAGAATAAGATATGGAATGCACATTATTCATGGCAATTCTTTTTCATATCAAGGAAATGATTAGAATGATAAAAGTAAGCCTCTGACAGAGCTTTTACAATAGATTGACAGTTACTCACAGCCCGAACATTGATTTCACAGTAATTTAATACTTCTATATACTTAGAGACATTCAGCACTCATATAAGATAATATTGTATCAATAGACTGAGCAACACACAGCTACTCTTCGCAATCCAAAATTACTGGAATATATGATTTTTTTTTCCCAGGAACTCTGCCTGTGAAATGCCAATGAGCATAAAAGAAAGAACATCAGAAACCAATGATATTTTCATGATTTGAAAGCCCCACTGAAGACCGATGGCAAACATGAGAGCTCACAGGTTAAAGGTAAATACTGTAATATATTGATGAGGAGACCAAAAACGACACACACTGGGGTAGATAAGGACTGGCAATTATTCCAACTGGGAAGCCAAGGGCAGAATGGGAATGAAACTAATGAGCTGTGAAGACAGGTATTACTCCACTTGCCGATGGAATAAAGGATCACAGGGAAACAACATGTTCCAGGTATTTTATATGGTGAATGAAATCAGAAGATTAAATTTAGGATTGTTCCATGCACTGAATCAAAAGAAAAATATCATCCAAATATATAGCATGGATGGAGGGCCTCTGTATTTTAATCCTACCCCTTTGCCTTCTCATACTTATCCAGTTCTGTTTAGTACCTGCCTCACCATTTTTTTTTCCAAATCACAACTCAATGTTTGAACAAATATTTTCTCAGATCAGTTCTTTTGGCAAGCGCCTCCACAGGTAATATAGTTGTAAGACAAGGAACGTATGAGCAAAATGAACCTCAGAGATTGCTCTTTCAAAAATGACATTTAATGTGGTGTGTTTTCTAGCATTTGAGCTCAGTGATCTGACACCTGTCCCTTTTTCCATCTTTACATGTATCTTTGTCTGGAATGCTTTGAATCTCTGCTGCGATTGTGTCATATCTGAGGCAATGAAATCAATTCAAATTATTTGCCCCTATGACTTTGTTCCATGATTCAAAATGATCACAACACCCTCTCTACCTTAATGTCATTATCCCCAAACTCTCCACCAAACACTTGATGCCTTTTGTGTCCAGAAATCTATGAACTTCTTCCTTAAATATCTTCTTTGATTTGGCCTCAATAGCCCTCTGTGATAGAGAATGTCAGAAATTCATCTACCTCTGAATGAAACAAAAATCTCTTCATCTTTGGCTTCAATATCTTACTACATATCGTGAGACTATGACCTTTGGTTCTCCACGTGTCCAGCCATGAGAGATAACCTCTCTTTTCTGAGTCCGGTCAGGATTTTCTGAGTTTCAATCTCATTTTTTCTAAACTCTTGCATATAGGCTTTGATAACTCAATCTCCTCCTAGAGTGGCAATCCCACCATCCCAGGAATCAATCTGGTTGAAATTTACTAAGCTTCCTCAATGGAAAGCAGATATTTTTTCTTAAGTACGATCAAAACTACATGTAATACTGCAAGCCACCAAGTGAAGTAACTTTGCTTCTGCGCTCAAAATTTCTTGCAGTGGAAGCCAGCATACTATTTGCCTTTAAGTGCTTGCTACAGGTGCACGTTTGTTGACTGTGACTGATTTAAAAGGACACCCAGATATATTTGAACATAAATATTTCTCACTTTAGCACCACAGAAATAATAATCTCTTTCAGTCTTTCCTACTGTTGTATCCCTTTCCACCCGAGATCTCAACAAAAGGTTCTGACCCCAAGACATTGCCTGGCTATTTATTTCCATGAATGCTGCTTGACCCATTAGTCCATCCAGTCTCTTTCTCTCTCTCTATGCATTCAAGAATCAAGCATGTGCGTTCTTGTGTTTCTCTTTATTACTTTGGTAATGTAAAGGAAAATCTTACATTTACAAAGCATTTTTTATGATCTCAAGATTCTTCCCAGCTAATCGAACATTTTTGAAGCTTGACACTATGAAAAGAGAAAACTACTTTCATGAAGTTGGCTCAATAAATAGCGAGGAGAAAAGGCAAAAAAAAATATTTAATGCTGTTGGCTAATGAATAAGAATTGGCCAAAACATAAAGGAAAAGCTCACTAGTTCTTCAGAAAAGCCATAGGATATTTTGCCTTTTTCAGAGAAGATAAACATCAATACACATCTGAAAGATAACACTTCAAAAGTAGCAGTGCGCTCTCAGTGCAGTCTGAAGTGCCCGTCCAGGCTGCATGATCAGATTAGCAAAGCAGGACATGAAACCACGTTCTTCAACGATGGACGTGAGCAAAGAGCCCCATCATGGTTGAGCAAAACAGGTTTCCTCTGAAGTGAGGGGAATTCTTCGACAACACCAGCAAAAGGAATATTCATCTTAGAAATAGCAACTGTGTCCTCCATGCAGTTCACCAATATCACAAACACACTCTGTTCTGCCTTAAAGCCATGAAATTTCAGATGAGGGATATCTTTTTTTTTCCATTTTACTTCTATGTTTTAAATGATACTGCATTTCATTCCAAGTCAGGAGCTCCCAGAATGCCCCTGGTATGTGAACTGGAAATTTTACTTCCACTCCATTGTTTTGTGGAATTGGGAATCTCTCTCAATTATATTTGGTCTATTTCTACCAAAAGAATTACTTTTAGCCTCTCTTTTAATCCAGCTCCTAGTTATGTTCCAATTGATAAAACTAATATCATGGTTTATGCTGCATTGGTGGACCTTAATGAGGAGACATGCTTCATGAAGGAATGATCTTCCACATGGCCTGTTTCTTCAACATCTCCTTTTCCAATTGAGATGATCTTTCTCTTTTCCATTTGAACTTCATAAATTGCCCAATTTGAAACAATCTAACTCCTTGACCTTTATCACTTCCTTTGTGAATATTATGCCTGCATAATAATAGTCGTGCTTAACTTCACATATCTTCGTTCTAATTACTTTGAATAGCTGGGTGCCATTTTTAAGGAGTTCAGCGAAAACCTTTATTAAACATGCAATCTAGGCAAGTCAACCTGGTAAAACAGATCGTGCAAGATAAAAGAGTGGTGTTCCAGACAAAAAGATCAGTTAAGTCAGTGCAAAGGCAGCATAATTTTATCGATGAGAGGTCCACTCAATCATCTGATAATAGCAGAGAATAAATGATCATTGAATCTTGAGGTGTGTACTTTCAGACCCAAGTAGGATTCTCCCCGAAAGGTGGGGAGAGAAGAGCATATAACTGAGATGGGCTGGATCTTTTAAAATGTTGGCTGCTTTCCTGAGTAAGCCATCCGAATATTTCTGTATTTTTCCTTAGTAATATCTTGCTGCTCTCAGTTGACGTGCTTCTTTCGAACGACTCCCCTTACAATGGAAGTAATGCGTAGCCAGACCCTCTCCTCCCAGCATTGATTCACATTTGGAGTTCCTGCATTTGCTGCTGACCTGAGGCCACAGGTCAAACTTGTGTCACATATTTTGAGTCCATTTTCATGAAAGGTGTTATTTTGCATTCGTATTCAAACATTAGATAATGCCTGTTCAGCAATTTGGGTTGGATTTGCTCATTACTCCATTTATAATCCAAAATGCTTAGTGCTTGCAATTTTGCACCGACATATTAGAATGATTATATAATCACAGTATCTCTCTTGACACCAAAACCGATACCAAACACCTTCCACAATCTCTGACCACAATGAGGTTAATTGACTTTGTAACTTCTCTATTACTTTCTTAAATGAGAGAATATAGTGAGCCGATATCCATATAAAGCTTATTTGCTGTCTTCATGCCAGAGTCTATTTCTACCAATAGGATCACCTTCTTGGGCTGGAAAGTGGAGTCATCTTAAGCATTTGTATCCATACCTGAACTTCCACAGTGTTACTTTCCTGAAGGACAAACAGAAGGACTCTCGTATCCAATGAGATTTTAATGATTCCGCTCATTTAGGTGCATCAGTATTACAAGAGGAGACAAATATGAACATAAATGAAAAAGTGCAGAATAGTGAAAATGGAATGATGAGGAGAGGACCCATGGGACGGTGTTCATGGCGGTGGACCAGTGAGGGGCTCTGAGGCTGAAGAACTCGCAGGCGCGACAGGCTGTAGATGACTCGAGGACGTGGGCTGCTGGTGCCTGCGGTCAAAGGACTCGCACCAGGCTGCAGACTGCCTGGAGACTGGCTTGAGACTGGCTGAAGGGGGTACCAGGTATTGGAACCGGGATATGAGAGGGTGCCAAGTTTGCTGAAGGCTTCTTAAACATGTCGGAGGTTCAGATCTCGAGCTCGGGCTGCCGATGGTTTAGACTGGACTCTGTGTTGCTGTGGAGGTTGTGGAAGCGCTGAAGGCGAATCTATGGACACTCAGTGACTCTGGGGGACTCTCTTTTGCTTCTCTTTCTCCAGCTGTAAGAGGTGCTTCAGGTCATTTTTGCCGATGGCGAATCTATCTGCCTGATAGCAGGCAAAAGCAATTTCATGCAATATGACACCGTTTTATTGCAATGACAATAAATTGAATCTTGAATTAGTGACTGGATTGCCATTGTATCCTATATTCTACTTCAACGGTTGCCTGGTTCCAACACTATTTTTGCTGGGCTACCTTTTTGCCATCTAATCTTCGGATGTGTTGCGATCTGTCATGAGGTTTTGATCCTCACTTGAACAGCACCATTTTCAATGGCTTGCCTCTTTTGCTAGCTGTAATTTTTCACCATTCTGTCCTTGCCATCAGCTATACCATGTATGATCAGTGAGTTCTTCATCTCTAAACATTTTACTGCAGAGTGTACAGGATAATGCGAGACATGAAGAGGTTAAGTTATGTGTCATTTAATTCAGGACTCTTCGTAAACTGCTTTCCAGAGTTTCTTTGCAGGATGTTGCAGTCATTTTGAGAGCAAAATCTTTGTTGTGGAAAAAGCCATTAAAGCATCAATTTTTCTCCAAATATGGTGTACTCACTGCCAGGAAAAGGTTTAAATTTTTGCCCTAATAGAGTGCTTGGACTTGACCAGCAGAAATTCATCAAAATACAAAACCCTCCACAATAAATGCAAAGAAGATCCAAACCATCCACAAAACAAATTTTAAGAATAATTTACAGCCTGTGAACCTTAGGAGATATAAAAGCCCTTGAGCATGGTTTCTCAAAGGCAAAGATGCAAAATGAAATCTGTCACTTTCAACAGCTCAGGGGAATAATGGAAAGAGATATTAGACATCAGTCTGCCAATAGTCCAGATGAACGCAGACATGCGTTGCTTTCAGTGAAGTTGCCGAGAATCACAGACAAAGACTGCAAAGAGAAGCTGATAAACTGCTTGGGCTTTTATCTAACAATCGTATTCAACATTTCACACACTGTCCAAACTGGCTGATGTGATCAAGAGGCTGATCCAGTCCCAAACAAAGGCTCCCTATCAATAATTTAGCACACAAAAGTGCTGGAAAAACTAGCAAGACATGCAGCATCCCCAGGAAGCAAAGATACATAACATTTCAGGCCCCAACCTTTCGACAAGATATGTGCAAAAAGCAGGCACACCTGAATAAAAAAAGTGGAAGGAAAAATGGGCAGGGAGAGGAGCACAGGCTAACTGGCAAAACCTCATAGGTGGCTATGGGTGGGCAGGCAGAGAAAGGAAAAAGACGGACATGTCTGCATGGGAATTAAAATTGCTGGCAACCCCACTCCAGAATTTTCCAATGACACCCTGTTAATGCCTCTCAGAGGTGAGAAAGGACACCATTAATGTATTAAATAATAATCTGACTCTTTAATTACAAATGCAATCAACTGTGTTGTATATTTACATAACTGAGAGAAAAATAGAAAATGTTAGCTTTAGTCATAAATTTCCAGAGAAGTTTGAGAACCAGTTCATTTTTGTCATAATTCATTAAAAAATATGGGATTTAAAGGGACAATGTATGCCCTCAATAGTCTTTAAGAGATAAAATGATTCAAAAGGAAAGAAGCTGGTATAAATGTTTCATCGCTTTACACGAATGTTTGATTGTTAAGTAAGCATTCACAGGAAATTATTTCAATTTGCACTTCTCATTTAGTTCCTGTCACAGTTCCTCTGTAATTATAAACTGAAGACTGAAATTTGACAAAGATAGATTGCAGTTGAGCAGAAAACAAGTTGCTAAATAAAAAAAGTTTGA
Source organism: Narcine bancroftii (assembly GCF_036971445.1). Lineage (NCBI taxonomy): Eukaryota > Metazoa > Chordata > Chondrichthyes > Torpediniformes > Narcinidae > Narcine > Narcine bancroftii. Next base: position 165,797,990 of record NC_091476.1, on the reverse strand, counting down.
TTGACAGTTCTTTGAAAAAGGATCATTTTGTTGAAATCACCCATTTCAATAGCCAAGAGAGAACTAAGTAGCAAATGATGGGTATGAGATGATCGTTTGCAAGGATTTGGGATTATTGAAATGTCAGATCAAATCAATATGTGAACCCATGTAAATCATTAAAATAGATGAGACATTGTGTGTCCCATTCTTGTTGCTAATTCCTTCACGGTGACCTCTAAGGAATTACACCAGTTCCTTCTGAAGCATCAGTTCAGTGTATTTTTGACACTACTTCAAATACTGTTTTGATAGTATTGGGGCCCGAATATATATTATGGATAAGTAAAAGGTGGTTATGCAATTCTTTCCCCTTGTCTGCTAATGTCAAATGCATAATTTGACAATGCTTGGTTATTTCATATAATTCTCCGTTCCTATGAATTATAAGACAAAAATTAGCTGATTCTTGAACATCTCTGGTCTTGTGGTCTGGAACAGTCAAGAAAGCCAACAGCACACATCAAAATTTGTAAATGAAGACAAGCCAAGCATTCTTGTTGTTACAGTTGTTTTGGCCAGGCATTGGGGAGGACTTGGCACTAAAATAATCACATTTCAGGATAAATTATTGACTATCAGAGAGGAGGGAAAAGAATTCCAGGAATATTCTGCCTTCTTTTTCTGTACTGTCCTCATTACATCTCTGCAGTGATCTTACCACATGTATCACTGTCACGCTATTTCCCCTGCATTTAATGTGCTATTCCTCTCGATATAAATTCTCATAACTTATTCATAGTCTTTACGGCCTTCTCACCTTGTGTTGGTGTACAATATTTGGGCATCTGTCTTCAAAGATCTTCTGCACTTCATTTTATCCCTTAACTTCAAAGCAATGTGCAGCCTTCTAGTTTCTTTGTCCAAATTTCAGGTTCTTTTTCATCCTTTCTAGAACTCTTGCTTTATCTTCACGTGTTTTAGTCTCGACTTTTGCATTATCTGGAGATTGGTACATTTTGTTACTTGCAAAATTATTTGTCCAATTATTCCATAAATGACCTCTGGATACTTGGACTTTCTATTTGTCACCAGTCTGAAAAGACTTCTTTTACTCTATTTTTCATTTTGGAGCCCTGACACATCTCATAAGTCTATCTGAAAAGTCCAAGTCCAAGACCGAGATTATTTATGATCTAATTGCACAAATGAAGCCACGGCTTCCAATCCTCGGTGCAAAGCGAACAAACGCACAACCAAAAATATCACACGTGCATAAGCAGGACAAATATACATATACTGTATAAAATAAATAAATCTTGCTCAATAAATAGTAGAGCCTCAGGTGGTTAGTGTGAGCAAGTTCATTTAGTTGTTCAGCGTTCTCACTGTCTGTGGAAAGAAATGGTTCCTCAGCCTGTTGTGGCACTAGCTCTGATACTCCTGTATCTCTTTCCTCATGAGGATACCTAATAGATGCTGGGGGTGGGATGATAGGTGTCTTCAACCATTTTACGTGCCCTCTTCAGATGATGATCCTGGTAGATCAGGTCGATGGAGGGTGGGGAGGTGGGGGGAGAGAGAGAGAGAACCCAGTGAGGATAAGGCAACTGTGACTGAAAATGGGGGTCAAAGACAGCAATGAAGCAAAAGTAGCAAACATGTATCAAAAATTAGTGAGAAGATGGATGATTGGGGCATTTTTAAAAGCCAGTAGAAGACAACATTAAAAAAAAACACTGAGGACTGAAATATGAAGGTAAGCTAGCCAGTAACATAAAAGAAAGGTGTTTTTTTCAGATATATAAAGACCATAAGAGAAATGAGGATGGACTGCTGGAAAATAATGCTGGGGAGATAGTAATAGGGGACAAATATTGGCATAAAACTCATAGTCTTTTGCATCAGTTTTCACTGTGGAAGACACCATCAGGTGGGGGAGATAGTAATGGGGGACAAATATTGGCATAAAACTCATAGTCTTTTGCATCAGTTTTCACTGTGGAAGACACCATCAGATGGGGGAGATAGTAATGGGGGACAAATATTGGCGTAAAACTCATAGTCTTTTGCATCAGTTTTCACTGTGGAAGACACCATCAGATGGGGAGATAGTAATGGGGACAAATTTTGGCATAAAACTCATAGTCTTTTGCATCAGTTTTCACTGTGGAAGACACCATCAGATGGGGGAGATAGTAATGGGGGACAAATATTGGCGTAAAACTCATAGTCTTTTGCATCAGTTTTCACTGTGGAAGACACCATCAGATGGGGGAGAGTCCGGTAGTCTTCAGGAATTATTGAGTCTACAGAAGGACTTAGACAGGGGAGGAGATTGGGCAAGGAAATGCTAGGTGAAATAGCATGAGGAGAAGTGTTTCATCATGCCCTTTGGTGGAAGGAATAAAGGGATAAATTATTTTCTATATGGGCAACGATTTCAGAAATCAAAGATGCAGAGGGATTTGAGTGTTCTTGTGCTAAATTTCTAAAGGTTAACTTTCATGTAGACTTGATGGTAAGAAAGACTAGCATTTATTTTGAGAAGGAACATAATATATGTATAGGCATTGTGAGCAGTTTTTCGGCTCCTTATCCAAGGATGTATTAGCACTGGAGAGAAGATTCATGAGAATGAAGGAGTTATTGTGTGAGGATCGTTTGATGGCTCTGGGATTGTACTCACTGAAGTTTAGAAGAATGAAGGATCTCAATGGAACCAATCAAATACTGAAAGGCATGGAGAGGATGTTTCCTATGGTGGGGTGGGGGTTTGAGACCAGAGAGCACAGCCTCTGAATACAAAAAAAGTCACTTTAGAACAGAAATTAGAAGGGATTTCTTTACCCAGAGGGGGTGAATCTATGGAATTCAATTCCACAGATGGCTATAAATATAGCAATTGACTTCAATTGCTATATTTAAGATGAAGGTAGATGGGTTTTTCTTTAGGAAGGTAATCAAGGGTTACAGGGAGAAGGCAGGAGAATGGGGTTGAAAAAGATAAGAAATCAGCCATGATGGAATAGTTCAATGGGCCAAATAACCTAATTCCACTTCACTGTCTTATGGTCTTGTGGTCCCATTAAGTGTCTTCCTCACTCATGAATTCATCATGTTGTCTTTCAAAAGACTGCATAAATCATTTAAGCAGTTTGTTCCTGGAGGTATGACTCAGTTTGCAAAAATGTCTGCTGCCACCGAACCTAATAATACCACGACCTATATCTTTCCTGTTTAAAATAACCTTTTAATTACTGAATATTGTTCAGAACCATTATAAAGAACATTTTCAAAAGCTGAATGACCCTTCTACATGTCACAAAAGAAATTTGTAGAAGAAATTCAACTCCCATCACTTGTACTGCTGTACTTTGTGATCAGTGGCTGTGAATCATGTTCCATTTTTGAAATTTAGTTCCACTTACCTAAATGCACATTACGCATCCATTATAATAAGGATGAATATCTACTTCTCTATGTCATTTCGACCTCTTCCTTCACCAAGAGCCTGAATAGTCTCCATGCACAGACATTGCATTCTAAATGTGAATGGATCAGATCCTTATTCAACAGTAATGTTAACATACAATATAAAGCCTTATTTGGCTTTCCTGTGAACCTCCTTTTGTGGATTTCTAACATCAGCTATAAACTGCAAAGGAGTAGAGATATTACTTCAATTGGATTTCTTATTTGACTATTAACTGGAACTCTGCTATGACAAAAATACCTCCAATAGCATGCTTCTTAACTAATTTATCTTATTTGGCAACAATCTATTTATAATTCTTCAAGATTCTGAGTTTTTTTTATTATCTGTGAATTTAAGGATGGTTTCACTTCAATTCTGCTCTCAATCCTTGATGAAACCAATGAAAAGCCATGATCTCCTACAGAAGCCTGTACCATAACATGATAACATTCCAACACCCCCTCCATAATCCAAATTCAAATAATGTAAATTGAAATAATACTAATTGTTTCAAAAGCAAAAGCACAAGTTTAATTAGAGATCATTAGGTTACTGTAGCGAAGTATTCTATACTGAGCTCCTAGAGACGTCAGAGTACACGTTGTTGAGTTGATGTATATGCTGTAGAGTCTAATGCAAAACTGACACACCCAGGCTTGCATGCTGGGCTGACAGACATCACTGCTTCTGTCACATGGGCAGGAAGTGACATCATCAGTGATGTCATCTGCCCAGATAAAAACCTGTGTTGGATGCAGGTCAATTTCCTGTATTTTCCACAGCAGGTCCGCCATTTTTGGAGCTGGTTCACTTGCTGGTAAGTGGGTTGCCACAGTACTCTATTTATATTGTGATCAAAGGATAGCCCATTTAAAATACAAAAAAAGGAACCGTCATCGTCTCCTCCATTATGTCAACAATCATGCTTGGTTTGTGTTATTTAAAGAAGAGAAAATGTAATTTCATGAAAATGTAATTTCTCTTTATTCATGGTTTCAGTTACCCATGGTTCTTCTTTGGCTTGGCTTCGCGGACGAAGATTTATGGAGGGGGTAAAAAGTCCACGTCAGCTGCAGGCTCGTTTGTGGCTGACAAGTCCGATGCGGGACAGGCAGACACGATTGCAGCGGTTGCAAAGGAAAATTGGTGGGTTGGGGTTGGGTGTTGGGTTTTTCCTCCTTTGCCTTTTGTCAGTGAGGTGGGTTACCCATGGTATAAAGTATTTAATAGAGAGCGAGCGAGAGAGAGAGAGAGAGTCCATTCACATAACTTTTATCACAGTATATGGTTATAATTGTTCTACTTTTTAACTAATTATTTTTGTTAATTTGTTATTAAACTTTATCATAGGTATGTTTATATAGGAAAAAAACATACTATATAGAGGGTTCAGTACTATTCGCAGTTTCAGGCATCTGCTGGGGGTCTTTGAACATATATCCCCCATGGAGAAGAGGGCACTACTGTAATCAATTGGATATTCTTGAATATCATAAACATTTTTTTTTCTAAGGAAAAGAGGGATTCCACTGAGAAGATGTACAAGAATTCTTTCCAGACTCGCTGGGTGAGGAATGCTGTTTATTCCCACAGCAGAGTTTGCAAAATATTAAATAATGAAAGATATTTTTAATGTAAACCTCAGAAGGAGAAGCTGGTTTATTAGCTTTCAAAACAGCCTCCTGTCCAATACACATAAATTCCACCTCTACACATATTTACATTTTCAGTTATGGTGGCCCAGATTTCTGGCTTCACCTGCATCCATTAGATTATCCTCTGCGTTCTGATATTGGTAGATTTTTAGCTTTCAAGAGCAGCTGGAGTCAAACTTCTAACATTGGTTATATGGTGACAGCCATAATCTAAAGAAGTTTGCTCAGTTTAGGTGCTAATGCATTCCACTCACAGCTTCCAAAATAACAGGCTTGTTCTTCTTTTATTAAGAAGCATTTGCAAGTATGATAAAGTCTGCCTTTTTAAACTGAACATTCAAGTCACCAAATAATTGCTTCAATTGTACATTTTCATTCTGTAGTGATTAATGGCCAGAACTGCAGATTGGGAAATTTCTGGGTGACTTACAACTCAATCCAGCAAATAGCACTCACAATTGAAATGGAAATAGGTGGCCACTGGGAGATCCACGTTATCGCGGCAGAGCTGAGGTGCTCAACAAAGCCTTCTCCCAGGCTGCGCCCAGCCTATCCAGTGTAGAGGAGCCCACATGGAATCAGAGCTGGAGCTTTACGCATACCCAGTGGAAGAACTGTTGTGAGGAATGGAAGAAGAACAATAACTATAGCCTAATTATCAGCTTGTAGCAATTAGACTAATTATGATTCTAACTTTACATCTGTAGGTTTCATAACAATTATAAAAAAAATAATTGAACTAGCTTTGCTTTAGTGAATCCATCCTTGGATTTGCTTTAATACAACCTACTGAAGCAGATCTAATCTTGTGTGTCATCAAATGTGATTCCATCACAGCATGCAGCTTGTCTGTTTTGATTGATAACCTGCTTTACTGTCACTCTCAGTTGTTTGTTTATCCAACCATGTACAGCAAACTCTTGAGTCAGATGAGAGGAAGAAAACTGGGTCCAGCCTAAAACTTCTGAAGGATCACGTACAGAGGACCATAGTCTTTGGGTGCCAGGCGAGAACAGAAGTACCTTCACAGATTTCGCTCGAGACAAAAATTGAGAACAAAGAACATTTATTGTACAACAATGCAAAGTTGGGTGCTTCCCCTTACCCTGGGAATACACACACATACTGGGACTCACCCAACTTTTATACAGGTCATTTCAGTGTAGAGGTACCCTCCCCCCCCCCCCCCCCCTAACATTCTTCTGCCTCCTGGATTGGTTTGGCATTTGGTAATTCTGTTTGCCTATGTGCAGTTTCTGTTGAAAAACCATGGGGTATCCTGTCTGGGTCCCATCATATCATTGTCCTTATTCATGAATCTGCCTTTGTCCTTATTCACACATCTCAACCCCCAGGACTTACTAATATATGCAGAACTTGCTAATTCTGTCTATCACTATAAGACCCTTATTCTATTATACTTGCGTAAACCTTCCTCCCACTCTTATCGGAATTCATCCCTACTCAGCACTTATTTAACTTCCTCTAGTCTAGTCTAGTTCCTTATTTCATTCATACTAGCTTTACTTCCTATTCTATTATCTCTCACAATCCACACTTTTTCTTAGCTGCTACGCTTAGTAAATTCTCAACTGGATAATGAGGTACTTAATATTCCATTATGGGAACTGATTTTTTAATATAACATCTCAGTTATATTGTTCCAGATTATTTGAGGTGGCACAGCTAGTAGAACCACTGACACAATGCCAGAAACACAGGTTCAACCCTGAACTCTGTGTGGAATTTGCGTGTTCTCCCTGTCATCCTGTGCGGTCCAATTTGTTGCAAAAGTGTGAAAGTTGGTAGGTTAACTGTAAATTGCCTCTTGTGTGTAGGTGTTTAGAAGATATTGGGGGCTGGGTGTGTTGATGGGAGCGTGGGTAAAATAAAATGCATTGGTTGAATTAGTATGGATAGGTGTAGACGGTGAACTGATGGGCCAGCTTCCATTCTGCATTTCTCTGTCTACAACAAATCCAGCAAGATTTATGGCATAAACAGACAAGGAAATCTCCTGTTGATTAACATCCAACATCTTTGCTCACCTGATGAATCAATTTTCCAGAATGTTGAATGAATTTGTGGTTGTCAGGAATTAATCATTTCAGCTCTATGGATTCACCTACGATCACCCATCTTCAACTGTTCCATTTACCACAAGATCAGAAGCAGGACCACAGACAGATGCTTGCACAGTTGCTCAATTTCTTTTCTAACCTCACAGATAATGGTCTATTAAAAAAATCTCAGGGTTGATTGCGAAGTCATGTATGAACTCTGACAATAAATTTGAACTTTTAGATTTTTTTTTTAAGTGACAGTTTTTCTACCTCAGACAAGTGCAGGCTATGACAACTTTCAATCAAAGTGATTTTTCTCACCTTGACATACCATTCTCCATACCATCATTTCATTGTCATCTATTTCTTGTGGGTCATCAACCAGGAATACTATTAAAACGACCATATAAATTGGGTGGCACGGATTGCTTGGTGGTTCTCACAACTGTCTGTTTGGAGTTTGTACGTTCTCTCCCTGTCCGTGTGGGTTTTCCCAGGGGCTCCAGTTTCCTCCCACCATTTGAAAAATATACTGGGGGTGTAGGTTAATTAGGCATAAATTGGTCAGCATGGACTCATGGGCTAAAATGTCCTGTTACTGTGCTGTATGTCTAAATTCAAATTTATGAATATTTAAGTTACAAGTGGAGGTCATTGCATCAAGTAACTTTCCTTTTGACTTCACATAGTCTTTATCGCCATTTACAAGATGGTGGATCAGGTGCTCAGTGAAATACTCTCCACCTTCCTAGATGAGTCCTAGATTGACCCGTATTCCATCCACAATGCTAAACTCTCACATCTCCGACAACACACATCTACAGTGTCTTTGGCTTGGCTTCGCGGACGAAGATTTATGGAGGGGGTAAATGTCCACGTCAGCTGCAGGCTGGTTTGTGGCTGACAAGTCCGATGCGGGACAGGCAGACACGGTTGCAGCGGTTGCAGGGGAAAATTGGTGGGTTGGGGTTGGGTGTTGGGTTTTTCCTCCTTTGCCTTTTGTCAGTGAGGTGGGCTCTGCGGTCTTCTTCAAAGGAGGTTGCTGCCCGCCGAACTGTGAGGCGCCAAGATGCACGGTTTGAGGCGAGATCAGCCCACTGGCGGTGGTATCATCTACAAAATTCACTGCTGCAACTTACTTTAGGTTGAACCTCCAAGCCTTTCCGCAAACATCTGCAGAAGTTGTTCATCAGTAGCCAACCACTCTGATTTGTCAGTTCTGTTTATTCATCGCCAGTGCATTTAAATAGTCAAACTTCCCAGCAAATTTGCACTAAGCAGGAAGGAGTCTTCTCATCTTCTCACCAAAGACAAATAGAAAAGGGAAATAAATAATGGTCTCAGCAGTTCCTTGTAATTAAACCTATGTATATTAAAATCATGGTGTGGAGGTTATCGCTCCAATCCTCTGTGAAGAAGGAAAATCAAAGAAGTGCTTTTATGGAAGAATTAATTTTACAAAGACATCATCAATATTATTTTTGGGGGCTGGCACAGTTAGCGTAGGGCTGGCACAGTTACTGTTGTGGTCAGTGCGACGCTGTTCCAACACCAGCAACTGGGGTTCAAATCCAGTCTTTACGTTCTCCCCGTGTTTGCGTGGGTTGCCTCTGCGTGCTCCGGTTTCCTCCCACCCTTAAACATATGGGAGTTGTAGGTTAATTGAGTGGCACAGGCTCGTGGGCCAAAAGGGCTTGTTACAATGCTGCATGTCTAATTTTTTTTTTATTTAAAATTTAGAGTCAACCTCATTCGATTATGGAAATTACTGGCTGATATGGCATTTCCTCAATCAAAGCTCCAATTCACTATTGTTCAAAGTTTTAATTTTTTTAAATGAAATTATCATTGAAAGGGCATTGGATGATGGGAGCGTCATGAGTAAACATCATTTGGACGAGTGTGGGTTTGCGTAACTGTAGGAGTATACATGAAATTATTTTTAAATGTGTGAAAAAAGTGATGCTCATCGGGGAGCCAGCAGAGGGAGCTGTATGGGGCCTTGTCCATTCCCAGATTGGCTCCTCCATGTGTCTGGTCTCCCGGTCGGTCCCAGTGCTGGGAATTTGGTGGTGACTTCTTAATTAAAAGACAGGCTGAAAAAAATGAAATGCAAGTAATGAGACAAAATGCCGAGCAAATGAAGAAATTCAGCGTTAATAATGTCAAATAGGACAGTAAACAAAAGAAACATAGATAAAAAGGATGATACAGAGAAAAAATGTTTTCAGAAGTTGAGGCAAATAAAACCAGGATGGAGGAATTAAAGATGCGTAGAAAATGGCTGCAATAAGAAGCATTAAAAATGGTCGAGTGAAAAAATAACTTTGATCCAAAAAGAATACATGAAAATTTTACCCAGAAGGGGAGAGATTATATGGCGGGGGCAGGCCAATAGGTATGGATTGGAAATGAGGAAAGAAAAATCTTTCAGTCAGAGATGTTTGAAAATGACACCTGAGCAGAAAAAAGAATAAATACATAAATTGATAAAGGTGATGAGGTAAGTGGAAAAATGTAAAGAAATAAAATACTGATTTAAAAATGTCAGAAATAAGGAATTTAAGGAATCAGTTAAATGCATCAATATTACAAGGGAAGAAAAATATGAACATAAATGATAAAGTGTAGAATAGTGAAAATGGATCGACAAGGAGAGGAGGAGGTGTCCAAGGCGGTGTACCAGTGAGGGGCTCTGAGGCTGAAGAACTCACAGGTGACTCGAGGATGTGTGCTGCTGGCATCTGCGATCAAAGGACTCACACCAGGCTGTGGACTGCTGGAGCCGGTCTGAAGAGGGCACTAGGTATCGGGTCCAAGATGAAGGGGGTACTTGGTATAAGGTCCGGGATGCGAGAGGGTGCTGGAGGCTTCCTGATCGTGTCAGAGGTTTGCATCTGGAGCTCAGGTTGCTTATGGTTTGGACTGAAGGCTGTGTGGCTGAGGAGGCTTTGCGAGTTGACTGGACAATTAACCACCATGGAGGAACTCTTGCTTCTCTTTTTCTGGCTGCAAGGGGTGCTGAGCAAATCTTGCTAATATTGAACTGCCTCACAGTTGACGAAAGGAAATTTCACGTAATATCACATTTTCTGTGACATTACTACCAATAAAAAAATCTTGACTCTTGAGTGTAGACGAGCTAGAGAATAACGAGAAACCAATAGAAAATGAAGGTACCAAAAGCACTTTACTAATATAGTGCAAATGGGCTAGAATATCAGCATGAATGTGGTGGGCTGAAGGGCTGGTTTTTGTGCTGTAGGAAGTGCCGTGGCCAAAGTCAGAGCACAAATGATGCCAATATTGAGAAGAAGTGTCCAGGGTGAATATTCGCGCCAATCCTCGACACCCTTCAGGCCAAAGTTTTTGCAGTGCCAAGGGAGAACCTTGAGACAGAGGGAGCAACCAGGCTGAATTGGGGCATCACTGAGGGAGTGGCCAATCTGACATCATTGAGAGAGTCTTACTTTGTGGGGGGGAAAAAAAGACGAGCAAAACCCCATTACTTCTTTTCAAGGTCAATTCCCTTGACTTTTTGTCACTGAGTTTACACATCAGACAAAGATCTGGGTTGAGAGCTGGGCTGAGTAAACCAGTAGCAGATCTGATAATGATAGAAATAAAAGGCATTCTTAATTGAAAAGCTGGGAAAGGAAAGCTCGGGTCTCTGATGGATATCGAGTGACATCTGCTGGGCACATATTGATATTACCACTTGGTGAGGAGAAATTGGAACTTGTATGTGATGATCTGTAGTTCAAACTGACTGCCCAAGCCGCAATTCCTGTGGATTAATCTTGCGATGAAGAAGATAAGGGCAATGCTCTCGTGGAGCTCAACCTGAACTACTGTCTTCAGGGGCTGAAACATAAAATCGATCGCTAATCCTTAAATATTTTTGTTTGAGCAGCAAATAGTTTTGACCCTTTCTGGGAACCAGTCAATCAATACAGTGCAGAGCCCAGCATTTTTAGCTTTACTGACACAATCAGTGCAAACCACAAGGTGTTGATGTTAATTAGCTGTCTGCTAATATTGAGCTCAGTTTCTCTTGTGTCTTGGTGTGAGCTTGCAGGCGCCTCAGATTGAAGAGACTGCCATCCGTGCGGTACCGGATGTAAACAGCGTCTTCATTGTTGGGGTCTTTCATGGCTTGGTTCAGCATCATGCTGAAGAAGATTGAAAAGAGGGTTGGTGCCAGAACACAGCCTTGCTTCACGCCATTGTTAATGGAGAAGGGTTCAGAGAGCTCATTGCTGTATCTGACCCGACCTTGTTGGTTTTCGTGCAGTTGGATAATCATGTTGAGGAACTTTGGGGGACATCCGATGCGCTCTAGTATTTGCCAAAGCCCTTTCCTGCTCACGGTGTCGAAGGCTTTGGTGAGGTCAACAAAGGTGATGTAGAGTCCTTTGTTTTGTTCTCTGCATTTTTCTTGGAGCTGTCTGAGGGCAAAGACCATGTCAGTAGTTCCTCTGTTTGCGCGAAAGCCGCACTGTGATTCTGGGAGAATATTCTCGGCAACACTAGGTATTATTCTATTTAGTAGAATCCTAGCGAAGATTTTGCCTGCAATGGAGAGCAACGTGATTCCCCTGTAGTTTGAGCAGTCTGATTTCTCGCCTTTGTTTTTGTACAGGGTGATGATGGTGGCATCACGAAGATCCTGAGGCAGTTTACCTTGGTCCCAACTAAGCTTGAAAAACTCATGCAGTTTGGCATGCAGAGTTTTGCCGCCAGCCTTCCAGACTTCTGGGGGGATTCCATCCATACCTGCTGCTTTGCCACTTTTCAGTTGTTCGATTGCCTTATATGTCTCATCCAGGGTGGGAACCTCATCCAGCTCTAGCCTTAGGAGCTGTTGTCCGTGAACTACTCTTTGCAGACGATGTCGCTTTAGTTGCCCATTCAGAGCCAGCTCTTCAGCGCTTGACGTCCTGCTTTGCGGAAACTGCCAAAATGTTTGGCCTGGAAGTCAGCCTGAAGAAAACTGAGGTCCTCCATCAGCCAGCTCCCCACCATGATTACCAGCCCCCCCACATCTCCATCGGGCACTCAAAACGGTCAACCAGTTTACCTATCTCGGCTGCACCATTTCATCAGATGCAAGGATCGACAATGAGATAGACAACAGACTCGCCAAGGCAAATAGCGCCTTTGGAAGACTACACAAAAGAGTCTGGAAAAACAACCAACTGAAAAACCTCACAAAGATAAGCGTATACAGAGCCGTTGTCATACCCACACTCCTGTTCGGCTCCGAATCATGGGTCCTCTACCGGCACCACCTACGGCTCCTAGAACGCTTCCACCAGCGTTGTCTCCGCTCCATCCTCAACATCCATTGGAGCGCTTACATCCCTAACGTCGAAGTACTCGAGATGGCAGAGGTCGACAGCATCGAGTCCACGCTGCTGAAGATCCAGCTGCGCTGGATGGGTCACGTCTCCAGAATGGAGGACCATCGCCTTCCCAAGATCGTGTTTTATGGCGAGCTCTCCACTGGCCACCGTGACAGAGGTGCACCAAAGAAAAGGTACAAGGACTGCCTAAAGAAATCTCTTGGTGCCTGCCACATTGACCACCGCCAGTGGGCCGATATCGCCTCAAACCGTGCATCTTGGCGCCTCACAGTTTGGCGGGCAGCAACCTCCTTTGAAGACGACCGCAGAGCCTACCTCACTGACAAAAGGCAAAGGAGGAAAAACCCAACACCCAACCCCAACCCACCAATTTTCCCCTGCAACCACTGCAATCGTGTCTGCCTGTCCCGCATCGGACTTGTCAGCCACAAACGAGCCTGCAGCTGACGTGGACTTTTTACTCCCTCCATAAATCTTCGTCCGCGAAGCCAAGCAAAAGAAGAATATTGAGCTCAGTAATCCACACAGGGATGAAGAAAACACAAACACTCAATCTGCATTCCTTGCTCATTTAAATGAATGGAGTAAATACTGTATACCTTTTAAAGAAGGTTTTCATTTCACAGATGTAAT